>NC_135818.1:87870328-88207181 GCF_964213995.1 Mustelus asterias
GCACAGAATGATGCCAGGATATTTGACCGCAGTGGCATCACAACTTGTTTATACTGGATATCCACTGATGAGCACTTTCAGCAGAACTCATTGGTCAAAGAATAGTAGCCCTGCCTATTTTAAGGGCTGCTATTTCAATAATACTCTTGAAAGGCAGGAACAGAAGCCTGGAACTTGGCCCTCAATTTCCCTGAAAGAGGGAGGGAAGGGAAGGGCAAGGGAGAGAGGAGGAAAAACATCCAGCCCCAGGTTCCTGCTCCAAATTGCTATCTTGTTGGAGTTGGTGGACAAGAACAGAATCAGGTTCAGCTGCCGTGGTTGAATAGCTGGCCAGTACTTGGCACCTAAATCTGTAGTGTAGTGGTCATCACATTTGCCTAACACCTGAAAGGTCCTGGTTCGAGACCAGGCCGAAAAAGTGTCAAAGTCATTTAAAGCTGTTCCTCTTGTGGCCTGGTGTATAGGTCATTGAACTGGTAATCCGCAAACCTGGGGCAATGCTCCGGGGTTTCACGCTCGAATTCCACCACAGTCGATGGTAAACCCCCCCTGTGGCAGGCAAGGCTGAGCAGAAAAACTACAGGAGTGAACACACTTCCCAAAGTACTTCATTAGCTATGAGTCACTTTGTGTTTCCTGAAATGGTCAAATGTAGTACAGAAATGCATGGATGTTTTCCTTTCTTTCATTCGGCTCATGGGGAATAACTGAGGGACAACAGGGTGCCTATGGAAGCAAAGAAAAGCGCTGCAAGAAGTTAATGCTTTCAGGAAGAGAGGGAGTGGGGAGTAGGGGTTGGAAAATGTTTGGCTTTATGCCACATTTACAGAAATGTACAAGTATCATTAATTACTTCTTTCTTGAGTGGATGTGAAGGCACCACAATCCCACTGACAGATTTTTTTCAGCAGATACTTCAAAAAACTCTATACATTTAAAAACGAGTGGGGTAATATAAAAAGACTTGCAGATTCCCTTGAAAAACTGCTTTTCAGAAGCTTTGCCAACTTGAAATCTCTTTGATAATTCCTGAGGTGCTTTTCATGTCACAGCACAAGAACTGAAGCCTTTAGTTTCCCCAGAAAGCAGACGATTCTTCATTAGACAGGAGAGCATACTTTTCTCATCCCAGCACAACTGAGCGGCCACACCTGTGCAGTGGGCTGTTAACAGCCAGCACCAGATGGTTCAACTCACTTGAGGAGCTTTTAATACACAATATGTTTAAAGCACAGAATTTACTGTTCGATGTAATGTGCCAGTCTGCATCAGAAAAAAGATTTGTTAACATGCCAAGAAAAAAAGAATGAAACCGAGTGAGTGAAGAGTTTGCAGGGGTATAGCACATTACGCTTTTACAACAGCCTGGAGCCTGTCACGATCAAGAAATTACCTACATTCATTTTGTATGGAGATGACTGACTTGGTAACTCATGGGTAGTAACTGGTTGAGGGGGCAAGTGCTGGCTGGAGCACCGAAAACTCCCTGTTGTCCTGTGAATAGCACGGTGGGATCTTTTACACATTCCCCAACAGATCACTGCGGTGTCAAATTCAAGTATCATTGAAAGATGGCACCTCCCAACAGCGTAGCACTCCTTCATTACAGCACCGGAGAGTCAGCCCAGAACATGTGCTCAATCTGTAGATCGGGACTTGAAACCATCACCTCCTGACTCAGAAGAGAATATGTGGCATCAACTGAGGCAAATGGACAAGGGGTACTGAAGAGTAGTCCTTGCCTTTGGAACAGTGCAAGAGGAGTTAATAGTGGAAAGGGAGAAAAATAGGCATAAGAATGCAGTTTACATTATCGGCGCTACTGTAAAATCTGCCAAGAGTACCGAGGGGATGAGAGAATCTAACTGCCCATTATTTCCTTGCCTTTCTGCCCCAGCAGATCTGATTTTATGCTGGAGTTTGTTTTAATTTAGATTCTCCCATTCACAGTACTAAATCCAGCTCCTTATCCCAGCAGGAGAGGTAAAGACCTTTGCAATCAATGAATCGATGGTTCTGAGCCAGCGTGAAGGGAGCTGGGTTTTGCAGTGTAAACAGCAAGAAGTGGTGTCCTGGAATCCAAATTAAAGTAAGCACCTGCAAGCCAGGGAGCAACAGAACTGCGGCACCAGCAAGATGGCAGGACCCAGATCACACTTTCCACTGTAGCTCCTTATTTAAAACAGAGGATTCGCTGATGAGATTAACCTAATGGCTTCCATTTGTTCAAGCTCCATAACCACAATCACCAGGATTCCAAGCAGTGATAACATGCTTCATCAAGCTTAAAATAGTCCAAATCTTAAAACTTCAAAACCCACTGGAGAATTTCAAGAGAAAGAGGCCACAAAACTGAGTTGGGCTTTCGTTCAAGTAGGATAAACCAGAATAAACCAACCATTTAAATCTTTAACAACTTTTCCCCCTCACCCACTTACTGGTAGGAAATCAGACCTGGTTGGACTGTTATGTGAACTGCCTGCACTGCTGCTGACAAACATAAGGCAGCAACCAATCAATTAAAATGGGTGGCATGCTTGTGGGTAGCATTCCCATCTGAGTCAGAGAGTTGTGGGTTCAAGTACCACTCTAAGGACACAAGCACATAATGTAGGTCGACACTTACAGCGTGGTACTGAGGGACTGCTGCCATGTGGAAGCTGCTAGTTTGCAGATGACACATGAAACCTGAGCCTGGATGTTAAAGATGCCATGGTTCCTATTGGAAAAAAAGCAAGGAGGTTCTCCCCCGAGTACTGGCCAATATGCACCCCTCAAACAGCATCATTAAGCTGTTCATTTAAAGTTTATTAGTGTCACATGTAGGCTTACATTAACACTGCAATGAAGTTATTGTGAAAATCCCCTAGTCGCCACACTCCGGCACCTGTTCAGGTACACTGAGGGAGAATTTAGCATGGCCAATGCACCTTTTTCCTTGTTCTTTAGGAGATGTACGAGGCAAGTGTTTTTACACAGAGGGTGGTGGGCTCCTGGAACTCGCTGCCGGGAGCGGTAGTGGAAGCAGATATGATAGTGACTTTTAAGGGGTGTCTTGACAAATACATGAATAGGAAGGGAACAGAGGGATATGGTTCCTGGAAAGGTAGGGGGGTTTTAGTTCAGTCTGGCAGCATGGTTGGTACAGGCTTGGAGGGCCAAAGGGCCTGTTCTTGTGCTGTAATTTTCTTCGCTCTTTGTTCTAACCAGCACATTTTTCAGACTGTGGAAGGAAACTGGAGCATACACATGGGGAGAATGTGCAAACTCCACACCAACAGTGACCCAAGCTGGGAATCGAACCCGGGTCCCTGACGCTGTGAGGCAGCAGTGCTAACCACTGTGCCACCACTGAGCGCTATCTTGCTGTGCACAAATTAGCTGCCATGTTTCCTATTTAACAACAATGTCTTCTCTTCAAATGTTGCTATGAAGTGCTTTGAGACATTCTAAATTTGTGAAGGGTGCACTGTAAATGCAAGTTCTCTCCTTTCTTTTTTAACAACAAATGTTTTTGCTGCTTCTCGCAGACCTTGGGTATATTTTAAACTTACCGGTTAGGCATCAAAAGCTGGTCAGCAGATCAGCCCCATTTCTAAAAACCAGCCCTAATTTCACATCCACCGATAATCAAAGAGTTAATTCCCGATCACTAACCGGGACACCTGCTGGAAGCTAATGTTGGACAATGCTGTGATTTCCTCTATAATAAACAGCACACATGAAATGATTACTTGGGAAGGTTACTGACTTCAAACCCAAGTAAGAATCAATCCCTCCAGGAAAGGTTGGGAGACAAGCAGCCGGAAAAGGCTTCTCTAAAGGTGGCTAGTATTTTTATCCATTCTCTGGCGTGGGTGTCACTGGGGAGGCCAGCATTTATTGTCCACTCCTAACTGCCCTCAAGAAGGTGGTGGTGAGTCAGTTTCTTGAACAGCTCCGGTTCGTGTGGTGTAGGTACTCCCACTGTACCATTAGGTTCCAGGATTTTGACCCAACTACAGTGAAGGAACGGCGATATAGTTCCAAGTCAGGATGGTGAGTGAATTGGAGGAGAGTTCCCATGCTGCCCTTGTTCTATAGGGGTAGAAATCACAGGTTTAGATGCAACACTGGATAGGCAGATTGATGACCAGGAACTGGTAAAAAAAAGTACCTATAGGCCCTTGTCAGCAACACTCATCCCGCAAAATAAGTAGCATTTTAAAAAAGCCATAGTCTCCTAGAGCTTGCTTGATAACCATAGGAAGTTGGGAAAGGGCTTCACTGAAGTTCTTGATGTTAGCTGCAATTTTCCTGTCTTCTTCACTCTCTTCCCTTGCCCAGAGGTTCCCGGTATGACGGGTGGGAGGGTCGTGTTGAGGTTTCACAGTTTAATGGATGGGATGATCCAATAATTTTTCCATTGTTGCTGTGCCCCTCAATTAAGCACGGGTTCATCTGCTGCTGATGGGCCTGCTGTGTGTTGAAAGCAGTAATTTTATTTCAGGGTTAATTGTGTTGGGATTAATAGGACAGGTCATTGAACATTCACCCAAGTGTGGCTTTGTGCTGATCATTGCAATTTCCTCATTACTTTCTGAATCCTAACTAAAAGCAGATTCGACTGGACCTCCCAATGACCCCAGTACTGCCTGTCAGCCCAAAAGAGCAGGAAGGTCCCAGGTCTTGTGTTACATTAGCTGCTCTCAGCCCCAGAACACTAAAGGTAGCCTCAATATTCTAAGGCATAGACACACTAAATGTCCCTTGCTGGAGGCTGTACAAGGATGTTGGGTTCCTGGAAAGCAAATAGGGCGAATGAAGAATTGGAATTGGCTGTGCATAGTTCACAAACGTTCCCATATGGAGAATGGAAATGTGTGAGAGATTTTAAATGGAAGCCAGTGCCTGTACAAAGCTTCCACGAGAAGAAAAAAAGATAATCCTCGATGTTAAATTTCTGGCAATGTTACCCCTACTGATCAGTTTTCTTCTGGATGTTATGTCCATACAACTACCCTTGGGGTCCAGAAACCTCTAAATGAGTCACGGTTCAAACATAACATAGAGAAACACATGGAGGTGGGTTTCTGCTTGGTCCTGGCCAGAGAATCATTGCAGCACAGTAGGCCATTCCACCCATTGAGTTTATCCCAGCTGTGTGAGGAGCAATCAAGTGGGTTCCATTTCTGTAGCCTTGCACATTTATTTCCCTCAAGTGTCCATCCAGTTTTCTTACGAAACCATTGATTAACCTACTTCCACCACCCTTGTGGGCAGCGAGTCCCAGGACATTACAACTCACTGTGTAAAAACGTTCTTCCTCGCCTCGTCTTCCCCCCACCATCTCTTGCCCCAAGACCTTTAAATCCACGTCCCCTTGGCCTTGTGCCATTGGCTAATGACTTAGCATCAAAACAGGAGGTACGTTAATACTGTGGAGGGAGTAGCTTTTTTTCGAGGCTTGCCTTAGAGTGTGGGACACCACCAGGTTAACAGCTGGAGAGAGAACAGGATAAATCAGAAAGTGGTGCGTCAGCAATGTTGAGTTTAAGCATTTAACAGACTTAAGAACAAATGTGGGACGGGAGGTATTCCCCAGTTTGTGGCCTTGGGGGAAAAAGAGTAGAAGTAGGAAATGTTCAACAAGTACCAAAAGTTATGGGAGTAAGGGTAGAGAGGAAGAATGTTTGAAATGGCATATTCAAAATGTTGGAGGAACAAGAGAAAAAAAGCTCAACAGAGAGCCAACCACAGTAACATTTACATAGAAATGAATGAGGATCTATCGGATGACAAGTTTTTTTTCCATAAATAAATTGGTTTGCGATAGCTTCACTGCATGAGTATCACATCTGTGGGGCAATTGCTGCAAGATTACTGCCATGTAATCTGTTGAGGATTACTAGCACAAAATGATTGTTTTGATTAAGGATAGTGGACGGAATGGAAGTCTCTGCAGCAATGTTACATTTCCAATAATGTACAAACTGAACTAAATGACATGTTGTACAGTTCAATCTATTCTAAAGGACCTCGACCAAAAGAAACTTTAATGCAGCAGCTGAAAACCCTAAACTCATTTCTTCATCTATATCGACTAAATTCAATGCACTTAACGGATTAATTGTTAACTCTTGGACAGCCACTAAGCTTTCATACTGAAACTACACTGACTTTACATCCTGTATCACTGTCATACAATCCAGGATGGGTTCTCGATAGTGGGGAGGGTGGTGACACTACAAGGTCGCAATGAACACCCACCCACAATGGGGTGGTGGTAAGCCTTCTTGAACCACTACAGATATTGCAATGTTATTTCGGGCAAAGGTTCCAATTGATGCATCTTGGGAAAAGAGGAAGAAAAAAGTGAAGGGGGGGGGGTGGGGGGGATTAGAGAAAAGTTGACAGAGCTAGTCATTTCTCAACACATCGTATCTTTAGTATATAACAACCACTTCTACTTAGCTCAGCATCAACAGCAAGATACCTCAAAAGCCCCTCATTAAGTGCAGAGAAAAATAGAAAGAGAGACAAGACTAGAAATCATAGAAGAAATCATAGAAACCTTACAGTGCAGAAAGAGGCCATTCGGCCCATCGAGTCTGCACCGACCACAATCCCACCCAGGCCCTAACCCCATATCCCTACATATTTTCCTCACTAATTTCCCCTCTAACCTACGCATCTCAGGACACTAAGGGGCAATTTTAGCTGGCCAATCAACCTAACCCGCACATCTTTGGACTGTGGGAGGAAACCGGAGCACCCGGAGGAAACCCACGCAGACACGGGGAGAATGTGCAAACTCCACACAGACAGTGACCCGAGCCGGGAATCGAACCCAGGTCCCTGGAGCTGTGAAGCAGCAGTGCTAACCACTGTGCTACTAGAATGTACATTTCTGTGCCAGCTTTGCCACAGTAACAATAGGGTTACTATATTCGGTGATCTCAAGTTTCCCAACATTAACTGGGATAGACATTGTGTTAAGGGCTTGGACAAAATGGATTTCTTGAAATATGTACAGAAGAAACTTTTAAGTCAATATGTGGAGGGTCCAACAAGGGACGGCGCAGTGCTGGACTAATTCCGGGGAATGAAGCTGGACAGGTGGTTGAGGTGGTGATGGTGGAGCATTTTAGTGATAGTGATCACAACACGGTACAATTTAAGCTTGTTATGGGCAAGGAAATAGACAAGTTGCAAAAAAAATGTTTTGGATTGGGGGAGAGTGGATTTTAATAAAATAAGGCAGGACCTGGCCAAGGTAGACTGGAAACAGGTACTAATGGGGAAATCGACAGAAGGGTAGTGGGGGGCATTCAAAAAGGAAATAGGGAGCGTACAGGCCCAACATAGTCCCTCTAGCTGATAGGAAGGAGTAACAAGCTCAGGGAACCATGGATGACCAGAGATATTCAGGATACGATAAGGAGGAAGAGAGAGGTTTTTAGCAGGTACAAGGGGAGCAAATCAGAGGAGGTATTAGTGAAGTACAGAAAGTGCAGGATGGAGCTTAAGAAAACAATTAGGAGAATAAATAGGGGATATGAGAAAGTTCTGGCTGGCAAAAGTAGGGAAAATCCCAAGTTATTCTATAAGTATATCAATGGGAAGAGGATAACCAGGGAAAGAGTAGGGCCCATCAGGAACCAAAGGGGCAATCAGTGGGTGGAGCCGGAGGACATTGGTAGAGTGTTGAACAAATACTTCACATCCGTCTTCACCCAAGAGAATGGGTGTGGAACTCAGGGAGAGAGATTGCGAGGTTCTTGAACAAATTGACATAGGGACTGACAAGGTACTGGAGCTGTTGGCAGGCTTAGAAGTGGACAAATCTCCAGGTCTGGAACTGTGTCCCAGGCTATTGTGGGAGGCAAGAGAGAAGATTGCAAGGACTCTGACCCAAATTTCTAATTCCTCTCTGACCACGAGGGAGGTGTCAGAGGACTCGAGAACAGCTAATATGGTTCCGCTATCTAAGAAGGGTTGTAGAGATAAGTCAGGGAACTACAGACCAGCGAGTCTCACATCAGTAACAGGGAAACTATTGGAGAAAACTCTGAAGGAGAGAATCTCTCCCCACCTGAGGCAAGGTTTGATCAGGGATAGTCAGCATGGCTTCGTCAGAGGGAACTCGTGCCTAACAAATTTGATTGAATTCTTTGGGGAGGTGACCAGGTGTGTAGATGAGGTTAGTGCAGTTGGTGTAGTTTATAGGGATTTCAGCAAAGTCTTTGATAAGATCCCACATGGGAGACTTGTAGAGAAGACAAATGCACATGGGATACTGGATAATTTGATAAGGCGAATTCAAATTTGGCTTAGTTGAAGGAGACAGGGGCTGATGACAGAGGCTGCTTTAGTGACTGGAAGACAATTTCCAGTGGCATACCACAGGGATCTATGCTGGGTTCTTTAAACTTGGGTTGTTTATGTTGGAGTAGAGAAGGCTGAGGGACAACCCGATCGAGGTTTACAAAATTATGGGGGGATGGACAGGGTGGATGGGGAGCTGCTGTTCCCCTAAGTTGAAGGGTCAGTCACAAGGGGGCACAAGTTCAAGGTGAGGGGCAGGAGTTTTTGGGGAGGATGTGAGGAAAAACCTTTTTACCCAGAGGGTAGTGATGGTCTGGAATGTGCTGCCTGGGAGGTTAGTAGTGGCGAGTTGCCTCACGTCCTTTAAAAAGTACCTGGATGAGTACATGGCACATCATAACATTCAAGGCTATAGGCCAAGTGCTGGTAAATAGAACTAGGTAGGTAGGTCAGGAGTTTCTCATATGTTGGTACAGACTCATTGGACCGTAGGGCCTCTTCTGCACAGTGAGAATCTGTGATTTAACAGAAAGGGAAAGTTATGGTGATAACCAGATAACAGAGACAATGACAGGGAGGCCATTATGAAAAACACAAGGGAGGTTCTGCGGCATATTCCTTGGGAAGGAGTTCCAGGATGCATGGCACACTGACAGATAGGAGTAGCCACCAAAGCTTCGATAACTAGAACCAGAAATCAAGAACTCAGGGTCAGAAAAGTGGAGAGATAAGAGTAAATGAAATTACGATAGGATGGCAGGATTTCAAAATTAAGGTAAAGGTCCGCAAGTTAATGTTGTTTGCAGAAGATGGGACCGTGGGCTCAGTGTGGGCATGGTCTATGATGTGCTGAATGAGGTGTAATTATTTCAGGAAGAAGCAATGAGATTGGCTAAGAGCAGTTTTAGAAAAGTTAAGCCATGAAGTTATAAACAGAGGCTGGGTTTTGGGCAATATGGGAAAAAGCAAGAATAGAAAGCAGCCAAATTGGGAGGTGCAAGAAAGCAGTTTTGGTAGCTGGAACAAAGGTCCCTGAGCTTGAAATTCACCATGTGCCTACTGGCTTAATATGAGGTGACAGTTGGGGAGACTGAGCTAAAGTCAAAGGCAAGTTGCTGCTGGTAGGAGCCGTTGGGTTGGTTTCAGTCCTACCAATGTTAACCCAGAAAAAACTTTCCTCATACCCAAGTCTTAACCTCCGAGGAAACGTAGACTTTTGTTGATGTAGCCAGGTTTCATCTGCGCACATGCAGAAGCCCAACGCGTCTGGGTGATATTTTTGAGGTGTTCAATTATAAATGCTGACAAGGAGAGGATGAAGAATGAAGCATTGGCATGTACCAGAAGTAACCATGTGGGCATGAGGAGGAACAAACCACTGGTGGTGAAACTGTACAATTAAAAGTATAAAAGTAAACTTCCAACTGGAACCTTCAACAATATCACAGCTACAAGTTCTTAAATCAATCTTACTGAACAGGATCAAACAGGTAACGGGAAATGCCACGATATCTGTATTCAAACTAAGTGAGGATCGACATTCCAATTGGTCACCTCGACTACTCCCTCCTACATCTTCAAGTTTGCATACATCAGCAAACCTCCAGCCTCTAACATTGAATGGTCGCAAGCATTGCTCTTGCTGGATGGTGAAAATCAGGTAGCAGGGAAATGATGCAGTGTGAAGCTGCTAATCTGATAGCGTCTCCACTTCAAGGTACCAGGTCAAGCACCCAACATATCAGTGGGTAAAGTGTACCATCCACTGCAGTTAGAAAGAACTCGCATTTTTATAGCAAGTTGTCATAACTTCAACTGCTTACCTGGGGGAGAGAGTCACATAGTAGTAATACCACCGGACAAGCAATCGGTTCAAATCCCATCATAACAGCTAGTGGAATTTGAATTCAGTTCATAAAAATCTTCAATTTGAAAGCTAGTCTCAGTAATGGTGGTCATGAAGCTATCATTGATTAATGTAAAAACCTATCTGGTTCACCTCCTTTAGTGAAGGAAATCTGCCAGCCTTAGTCAGTCTGACCGATATGTGATTCCAGATTCACAATGCTGTGGTTGGTTCTTAACTGCCCTCTGAAATGTCCTCACAAGCCACTCATTCCAAAGGCAATTAGGGTGGGCAACAAATGTTGGACTTCAGTGATGCTTCTATCCAATGAAAAAATGTGTTTAAAGTTAATATGTTGAAGCATAATCACTGCTCCGTTAGTCATGCAGCAATTATTTCATACGCAGCAAGCTCCTATCAACAGCAATGTGAGACACTAATTAATCTACTTTGGTGAAGTATGAGAGAGGCACATTGAACAGAAACTGACATAGAATGTCCCCGTTGTTCTTCAAATATTGCCATGGGATCTTGCAACTACACCAGAATTAATTGTATTGGGATTAATTGAGATTGGAACTCTGACAGCACTCCCTCAGGAGGGGCAGGAACTCTCGATTCACAAGGTAAGAGATCAGTGTGCTGAACAAAGGCAACAACGAGGTTCCAACCATGCCGACAGGAAGGTCCCAACACGGTTTCACAAGATTCTCTCTCAGTTGGAACCCTAAAACTGTTCTCAGTATCCTGGATCAGAGGGATTGGAAGGGCAGGCCAGAAAGGGAATGCAAAATTAGCAAAGGTTTGCAATAGTAGTTATCCTGTAGTGAATGCTCCTGGCATGAACAACATTACATTTTTGGTTAAAGACAAAATACTGCAGGTGCTAGAATCTGCAACAAGAACAGAAAATGCTGGAGAAACTCAGCAGGTCTCACAGCATCTGTGGAGAGAGAATACAGCCAACATTCTGAGCAGACGAAGGGTCATCCTGACTCAAAACGTTGGTTATATTCTCTCTCCACAAATGCTGTCAGACCTGCCAAGATTTTCCAGCATTTTCTGTTTTTATGACATTCTCGGTTCATGTTCTTGTCAGCTGTGGCTCAGTGGTCAAAATTTCCCCTCGAGTCAGAAAGTTGTGCTCAAAAACTTGAGTTCGAAATCTAGGATGGCACTTCAGCCCAACTGAGGGAATGCTGCACTGTATGAGGTACCATTGTTCAAATGTGTTGTTAACCAAAGGCCGCAGCACTCTCTCAGGTGGATGCAAGATCCAATAGCATTATCTATTGGAACAGCAGGAGACATGCGCTCTCTCTGGTGTCCGACCTGCATTTATCCCTCAACCGACATATATACAAAACATCAACGGAAAATACCGGAAATACTCAACAGGTCTGGCAGCAGCTGTGGAGAGCGAAGGGGAGTTAACATTTCAGACCTGCGACCTTTTGCCAGAACATTGAAAAAAAAATGATCTGGTCACTGTCATTGCTCTTTGTCGGACCTTGCTGTGTACAGATTGTCAACACATATTCTGCGTTACCACAGTGACTACACTTCCAAAGAGACTTTACTGGCTGTAAAGCACTTCTGTGCACTCTAAGGTCATGACTATTCATAGAAGTGCAAGTGGCTTCTTTTGAAAACTTGCCCACAAACAAAGAAGAAGCCCTTGGTGAGGCAGTGCGGAGTTACTGGAGCTCAGTGATCCATACCCCCTGCATTGGGTCAACATATGAGCGGAAGAAAGAGCATTGCCAAAATAAACCTTTCAGCGTCACTGTAGACATCACAGTCACAAGCACCATGTGTGTGCACTCTGAGTCATCGCCTCGACAGTGAGAATTAGCTGCAGGCAGATGATGTTGTTTAGAAGCTGCTACCATTACAGCCTTGCTCCTTCAAGACATGTGACCAGAATATACAATCTTTTCATTTAAAGAAAATCCAAAATCATAGGATATTTGTTAGCAAGGCATTTGATATTTGCATTTTATTTTAAAATACCGCCCTGCATATTTTGGGTTAAATTTTTTTTTTTTTTACAGACACCCTCTGTTATCCTACCTGGGAAAATGGCTGGAGATAGAGTTGGTGAATATTGTAACATGTGTAAAAAGTCTCACAACTCCAGGGTTAAAGTCCAACAGGTTTATTTGGTATCACGAGCTTTCAGAGCACCGCTCCTTCATCAGGTGAGTGTCACATCATTGTAACATGTGTGCATCACAGCTGCACTCACTCCCCCAACATCATCCACATGTGCCACTCCTACAAGTGAATACAAACGTAGCTCAGGACAAATCTACCCCTCCCTGGCCCAAAGGCAAAAGCAATTCTCCCAATTGGTGCACCAGTGGGTGGAATGGTTAACTCAGCATTCAGGGTCAAACTTGGCCCTTTGGACTGCACCTTTCCATTACACTTTCGCAACTAGAAAACAAAGATCTGTGCCTTTTAAAAAATGCAACATGGGGACAGGGAAGTGAGAAAGAAAAGGGAATATGAACATCTCCAGCATTTGTTTTGCGGAATCTCCTTCTCCCAAAGCACTTTCAGTATTTTTTTGATTTGATTTATTATTGTCACATGTGTTAGTATACAGTGAAAAGTATTGTTTCTTGCGCGCTATGCAGACAAAGCATACCGTTCATAGAGAAGGGAAGGAGAGAGTGCAGAATGTAGTGTTACAGTCATAGCTAGGGTGTGGAGAAAGATCAACTTAATGCAAGGTAAGCCCATTCAAAAGTCTGATGGCAGCAGGGAAGGAGCTGTTCTTGAGTCAGCTCGTACGTAACCTCAGACTGTTGTATCTTTTTCCCGACGGAAGAAGGTGGAAGAGAGAATGTCCAGGGTGCGTGTGATCCTTGATTATGCTGGCTGCTTTTCTGAGGCAGTAGGAAGTGTAGACAGAGTCAATGGATGAGAGGCTGGTTTGCGTGATGGATTGGGCTACATTCATGAGCCTTTGTAGTTTCAATAGTTATCTCCAGTTAGCTATCTAAAAGTCGTCCAATATCAACCAACATCACTCCACCCTGCCCAACACCCTCAAAACAGCACTGCTGATACCTGAAGCAGAGGAGGGGAAAAGTGTAGTGGTATCCCTCCCCCACTCCAAGGTAGAAGTGTGTACAATTAAATGGGTTGTGTGTCTTCCAGTGAACTTTAGTGAGTTGCAGTTGTGCCAAGGTGGCACAGCAGGCCAGAACGATGCTGTGTGTTAGATAGTGCTCCCATCACAAAAGAACACAATACTGAAGAATGAGAGAGAGAGAGAGACAAGAACTACTTGCATTTATAAAGGGCCTTTAGTGTAGTGGAAAATAACAAGGCACTTTACAGGACTATCAATCAAAATCCGACATTTGAGACACCTAAGGAGATATTAGGATAAAAGTTCAAGGTTTGGTCATCGCGTCTTAAAGGGAGGAAAGGAAGATGGAGAGTTTAGTGAGAGAATTCCAGAGGTTAGGGTCCAGACTGCTGAAGGCAATAATAAAACAATGTGAACATGCAAGAAAGCACCAACAGCAGAAATACAACTGTAGTAAGATGTGGAACAGAAGTCAATCCATCAAGCTGAGGCAGTCCTTACAAAGCTGCAGACTTAGCCAGATACTGCAGAGAGATGAGACGTGGACATAACAGCAAGACCCGAGTTGGCTCCCAGAAGATTAGGAATCTGGAAAATATCAGACACAACCTGAACGTATGCTGCAAAGATGTTCGAAAACCTCAGGAATCTCCAAAACAAGTTGTTTCTAATTCTTCACCGCTAGACTTTCCATTTCCCAGATACACACTGCATACTCGCCTGTGCACTCTTCATTTGCCTAAGAAGGATATGTTGATGCTGGGAGATATGTTAATGGGGTTAGAGGCAGGATGGGAGGGAGCTCATGTGGAACATAAACACTGTTGGCCAAATGGCCAGTTTCTCTGCTGTAAATACTTTGCAAGTCTAAAATTGGGCAAAAGCAAAGCTTAAGTTTAGGAATTTCCAATGGGGTATGTAACAGATCATATCAAGAAAGAAGAGAACCAACAATAAATTATAAATGCACAAGTGAATAGAACCTAAGTACTGTAGCATCTAGGAGACATTAAATCACAAACATGCTTAAAAATTCATACTCTGAGGCAAGTGTTCCTTCCTGTATCACAATGGTTTCATAATGGCTGTACATTAACCACTCTATTCACATTCGATGAGTAGCTGATACCATTGTATTGCTAATGCAAGGGTGAACAGAGGTGCTAATGGTTTGATGTGCACAGATGTCTGTATAATGACTTTACTGATGCCGATCCATTGTCAAAGGAGCAGTGCATACATGGAATATTCTTCCAGTAAAGAAGAATCAATGCTAAGTCAAGTACTCCCTTCAGAATGCGAGAGAGAGGGGAAGGAAGCTGGATCAGCCCCAGCTGCTGCTGAAATTTCCACTTCCAAACTTGACCATTGTAATAAAAACAAAAAACTCAGCAGATCTGGCAGCATCTGTGGAGAGAGCAATAGAATCATAGAATCCCTACAGAAGGAGGCCATTCGGCCCATTGAGTCGGTACCGACCATAATACCACCCAGGCCCCATTCCTGTAACCCTCATTTACCCTGCTAATCCCCCTGAAACTAGGGTCAATTTAGCATGGCCAATCCACCTAACCCGGACATCTTTGGACTGTGGGAGGAAACCCACGCAGACACAGGGAGAACGTGCAGACTCTGTACAGACAGTGACCCAAGCCAGGAATCGAACCCGGGTCCCTGGCGCTGTGAGGCAGCAGTGCTAACCACTGTGCCGCCTGACTTAATATTTCAACTCCAATATGCGTCTCCTTCTGAAGAGATGCTGTAGGGCCTGCTGAGAATTTCCAGCATTTTCTTTTCCAATGCGATTTACTCTGGATCTTGCACATCCTCCACTCCCAGCATAATAGCGATACAAGTTTCCTAGCCTTTGGAAGTTTGAAATCTTTTTGACTTGCTACTTTCCCTTCCCACCTTTAAAAATCTGCTCAAACCTTATCCTTCATGCCAGCTCTTCAGTCACCTCTCCTTAATCCCCCCACTGCCATTCTATGAAGCACCTTGGGATAATTTGTTATGTAAATAGCAGAAATTCAAACTCTAGTGCGACACAAATTCAAATTGTTGCAGGGTTAAAGAGTTCAATTTCCTCCCAAATCAGACAGTGTAAATTCCCCTTGTGGTGTGATTGGGAACGATTAAACCAAAGTGCCAGAAGTTAACATGAGCAGTCTTCCCAAACTCCATATTTGTTCATTCAGAGAATCCATCAATCCAGATTGAGAAGTAGAGATTCAATATAGTGGAGGGACACTCATGGGTGTGGTTCTTGTACTGTTTGCTGGAAGTAGCCCAAGTGAAATAAAGGAACAGAGTGTATTTTCCCACCCCAGAGCTATTTCTCTTGTATACAGGTTTACGTATCACAACAGGGTGCAGCCAGAAACAACCAGAACAAGAGGTGTCTCCTTGGTCTGACTCTGGTGGCGACTGCTAAATGGACCAATACTAAAAACACACTCCACCCATGTGAATTCTCCAAAGGCACACAAACTGAAATCTCAGTGAACTCTCGGACTCTTCATGAGTTCCTTTAAATTCCTGCGAAGCAAACACCTCTTTGCTTTGACATTAAAATTCACAGTCCCACAAAAACAGGACACTCCCTATTCATATTAATTCTGAAGTCTGTGGTGAATTAGGTGAACACAGTAAGAAGTCTCACAACACCAGGTTAAAGTCCAACACGTTTATTTGGTAGCAAATACCACTAGCTTTCGGAGCGCTGCTCCTTCGTCAGATGGAGTGGAAATTTCCACTCCACCTGACGAAGGAGCAGTGCTCCGAAAGCTAGTGGCATTTGCTACCAAATAAACGTGTTGGACTTTAACCTGGTGTTGTGAGACTTCTTACTGTGTTCACCCCAGTCCAACGCCGGCATCTCCACATCGTGAATTAGGTGACCATGGACAGTATGACCTTTGGAGGAGCCACAGTTACCCTGGGCAGGTAGACATCAAGTGAGGGAAGAGCATTGCTCTGGTGCCACACAGCTGAATTGCCACTTTTACACTCACCATCTAGGCTTACAACTCGGGCCATTTTCAACTGAGCTTAGAGCAATTTAAACTCACATTTACATACAATCTGTATCACTCAAATATTTAAAATACAATTCATGCAGACAGCAATGAGATGAATAAGTTAATTTATTTATGGTGCTACTGGGTGAGGGATGAATGTCAGTCTCAGGGGAACTCCCTCTCTGCATTTAGTGTCACAGGATTTTTCATAGAATCATTGCGGTTTACAGCATGGAAACAGGCCCTTCGGCCCAACTTGTCCATGCCACCCCTTTTTCTTAAACCACTAAACTGGTCCCAATTGCCTGCGTTTGGCCCATATCCCTCTATAACCATCTTACCCATCTGTCTAAACGCTTTTTAAAAGACAAAATTGTACCCGCCTCTACTACTACCTCTGGCAGCTTGTTCCAGACACTCACCACCCTCTGTGTGAAAAAATTGCCCCTCTGGACCCTTTTGTATCTCTCCCCTCAAACCTATAATGCTCTAGGAAAATTCATGATGTGGAGATGCCGGCGTTGGACTGGGGTAAACACAGTAAGGAGTCTAACAACACCAGGTTAAAGTCCAACAGGTTTTTATTTGGTAGCAAACGCCACTAGCTTTCGGAGCGCTGCTCCTTCGTCAGGTGAGTGGAAAATCGATCTTCCACTCACCTGACGAAGGAGCAGCGCTCCGAAAGCTAGACTCCTTACTGTGTTTACCCGAGTCCAACGCCAGCATCTCCACATAGAACATAGAACATAGAACATTACAGCGCAGAACAGGCCCTTCGGCCCACGATGTTGCACCGACCAGTTAAAAAAAAAAACTGTGACCCTCCAACCTAAACCAATTTCTTTTCGTCCATGAACCTATCTACGGATCTCTTAAACGCCTCCAAACTAGGCGCATTTACTACTGATGCTGGCAGGGCATTCCAATCCCTCACCACCCTCTGGGTAAAGAACCTACCCCTGACATCGGTTCTATAACTACCCCCCCTCAATTTAAAGCCATGCCCCCTCGTGCTGGATTTCTCCATCAGAGGAAAAAGGCTATCACTATCCACCCTATCTAAACCTCTAATCATCTTATATGTTTCAATAAGATCCCCTCTTAGCCGCCGCCTTTCCAGCGAAAACAATCCCAAATCCCTCAGCCTCTCCTCATAGGATCTCCCCTCCATACCAGGCAACATCCTGGTAAACCTCCTCTGCACCCTCTCCAAAGCCTCCACATCCTTCCTGTAATGTGGGGACCAGAACTGCACACAGTACTCCAAGTGCGGCCGCACCAGAGTTGTGTACAGTTGCAACATAACGCTACGACTCCTAAATTCAATCCCCCTACCAATAAACGCCAAGACACCATATGCCTTCTTAACAACCTTATCTACTTGATTCCCAACTTTCAGGGATCTATGCACACATACACCTAGATCCCTCTGCTCCTCCACACTATTCAAAGTCCTCCCGTTAGCCCTATACTCAACACATCTGTTATTCCTACCAAAGTGAATTACCTCACACTTCTCCGCATTAAACTCCATCCTCCACCTCTCGGCCCAACTTTGCAACCTGTCTAAGTCTTCCTGCAAACTACGACACCCTTCCTCACTGTCTACCACACCACCGACTTTGGTGTCATCAGCAAATTTGCTAATCCACCCAACTATACCCTCATCCAGATCATTAATAAATATTACAAACAGCAGTGGCCCCAAAACAGATCCCTGAGGTACACCACTTGTAACCGCACTCCATGATGAATATTTACTATCAACCACCACCCTCTGTTTCCTATCCGCTAGCCAATTCCTGATCCAATTTCCTAGATCACCCCCAATCCCATACATCTGCATTTTCTGCAGAAGCCTACCATGGTGAACCTTATCAAACGCCTTACTAAAATCCATATATACCACGTCCACTGCCTTGCCCCCATCCACCTCCTTGGTCACTTTCTCAAAAAACTCAATAAGGTTAGTAAGGCACGACCTACCTGCCACAAAACCATGCTGACTATCACCTATCAATTCATTACTCTCCAAATAACTATAAATCCTATCCCTTATAATTTTTTCCAACATCTTGCCGACAACAGAAGTGAGACTCACCGGTCTATAATTCCCGGGGAAGTCTCTGTTCCCCTTCTTAAACAATGGGACAACATTCGCTAACCTCCAATCTTCTGGTACTATACCAGAGGCCAACGACGACCTGAAGATCAGAGCCAGAGGCTCTGCAATCACTTCTCTTGCCTCCCAGAGAATCCTTGGATAAATCCCATCCGGACCAGGGGATTTATCTATTTTCAGACCCTCCAGAATATCCTGCACATCCTCCTTATCAACTGTAATACTGTCTATTCTACTCCCTTGCAACCCAGTGTCCTCCTCAGCTATATTCATGTCCCCTTGCGTGAACACCGAAGAGAAATATTGGTTCAATGCTTCACCAATCTCCTCCGGTTCCACACATAACTTCCCTCTGCCATCTATAACTGGCCCTAAACTTGCCCTAACCAACCTTCTGTTCTTGACATACCTATAGAACGCCTTAGGATTCTCTTTAACCCTATCCGCCAAAGTCTTCTCATGTCCCCTTTTAGCCCTTCTAAGCTCGCTCTTCAACTCCCTCTTAGCCAATCTAAAGCTTTCTAGTGCACTACCCGAGTGCTCACGTCTCATCCGAACATAAGCCTCCTTTTTCTTTTTAACCAACAAAGAAACTTTTTTGGTGCACCACGGTTCCCTAGCCCTACCAATTCCTCCTTGCCTGACAGGGACATACCTATCACAGACTCGCAGTAGCTGCTCCTTGAAAAAACTCCACATGTCGGACGTTCCCAGTCCCTGTAATCTCCTAGTCCAACCTATGTTTCCTAATTCTCTCCTAATAGCCTCATAATTACCCTTCCCCCAGCTAAAACCACTGGCCCGAGGTTCATGCCTATCCCTTTCCATCACTAAGGTGAACGTAACCGAATTGTGGTCACTATCACCAAAATGCACACCAACTTCCAAGTCTAGCACCTGGTCTGGCTCATTTCCCAGCACCAGATCCAATATAGCCTCACCTCTAGTTGGCCTGTCTACATACTGAGTCAAAAAACCTTCCTGCACGCTTTGAACAAAAACTGACCCCTCTAACGAGCTAGAGCTATAACAATTCCAGTCAATATTAGTCAAGTTAAAATCCCCCATAACAATTGCCCTATTACTTTCACTCCTAAGCAGGATTGACTCCGCAATCCTTTCCTCAACCTCTCTAGAACTTTTAGGAGGTCTATAAAAGACTCCCAACAGGGTGACCTCTCCTCTCCTATTTCTAATCTCCGCCCATACTACCTCAACAGATAAGTCCTCATCAAACCTCCTCTCTGACACTGTGATACAATCTCTGACCAATAATGCTACCCCTCCCCCTCTTCTACCTCCTTCCCTACTTCGACTAAAACATTTGAACCCCGGGACCTGCAGCATCCATTCCTGCCCCTGCTCTATCCATGTCTCTGAAATAGCCACAACATCGAAGTCCCAGGTACTGATCCACGCTGCAAGTTCACCCACTTTATTGCGAATACTCCTGGCATTGAAGTATACACATTTCAAACCCTGCTCCACCCCACCTCTGCAATGCCGTGCATTGCAGTCCCCATCCATGCATCCCTCACTTTCAGCCCCACTACTCAGGATCCCTCCCCCCCCCCGAATCAGTTTAAACCTCCCTGCATGGCCTTAGCAAATTTACCCCCCAGGATATTGGTCCCCTTCTGATTAAGGTGTAGACCATCCTTCTCATAGAGGTCACACCTTCCCCAGTACGAGCCCCAATTGCTTAAGTACCTGAACCCCTCCCTCCTGCACCATCCCCTCAGCCATGAATTCAAACCTTCCCTCTCCCTATTCCTCTCTAAACTATCCCGTGGTACAGGCAAGAGTCCAGAGATAACCACTCTGTCAGTCTTGGCCTTTAGTTTCCACCCCAACTCCATAAATCCCTGCCTAATATCCCCTTCCCCTATCCTCCCTATGACTACCATCGACACCGCAAACTGCCGGCTGCAAGTGGAGAGGATCTCCAAGATCACACATATCGACATAGGAAAAAACATACAGAGCCTTGCGCCTCATCATCTAACAGTGCATTTTGCCGTAGAATGACACTGAGGATTTCTGATTATATACTCAAATATTTGAATCTACAGCATTCCAACTTGGAGACGGGTGAGCTACCAACCAAGACAAACTGGATTTTCATGGTGCACGGGTTAAAATTTAAAATACAATAAGGCATGAATCCCTCAAATAACTAGCCGGCCCGGTGGCTAGCGCTGCTGCCTCACAGCGCCAGGGACCCAGGTTCAATTCCAGTCTCGGGTCATTGTCTGGAAATAGGAGGGTCTGACAGAAAGCTTGATTAAAAGGGCGGCACGGTAGCACAGTGGTTAGCACTGCTGCTTCACAGCTCCAGGGACCTGGGTTTGATTCCCAGCTTGGGTCACTGTCTGTGTGGAGTTTGCACGTTCTCCTCGTGTCTGCGTGGGTTTCCTCCGGGTGCTCCGGTTTCCTCCCACAGTCCAAAGATGTGCTGGTTAGGTTGATTGGCTATGCTAAAATTGCCCTTAGTTTCCTGGGATGTGTAGGTTAGAGGGATTAGTGGGTAAATATGTAGGGATATGGGGGTAGGGCCTGGGTGGGATTGTGGTCAGTGCAGATTCGATGGGCCGAATGGCCTCTTTCTGTACTGTAGAGAGAAAAAAAAATGATAGGATTGGCAGAGAAATTGGCATGCTTTCTTAAAACAGAATAGGTAAAGGGAGTGATTCCAAAGACTAGGACAAAGATGGCCGAAAGGGCTACCATCAATAGTTACTGTGATCAGGAAGATAGTAAAGCCCCAAGAAGGGGAACTAAACCCACTGAGGGGTTTATGGGATAGGTTAAGAGGTTTACCCTAATGCATTAAGATGCAGGCAGCCCATGTGGCTTATGTGGTGATCTCAAACAATGATGAGACGGAGTATAGGAAAGAGATAGAGAATCTGGTGAACTGGTGCGGCAACAATAATCTCTCCTCCAATGTCAGTAAAACGAAGGAGATAGTCATTGACTTCAGGAAGCGTAGTGCAGGACATGCCTCTGCCTACATCAAGTGATGAAGTGTAAATGCTCAAGAGCTTCAAGTTTTTAGGTGTCCAGATCACCAACAACCTGTTCTTGGCCCTCCACACTGACACTACACTTAAGGAAGCCCAACACTTCTACTTTCTCAGGAGGCAAAGGAAATTTGGAATGTCCGCTACAACTCACACCAATTTTTACAGATGCACCATAGAAAGCATCCTTTCCAGATGTATCACAGCTTGGTATGCCTCCTGCTCTGACCAAGATCGCAAGAAACTACAGAGTCATGAACGAAGCCCATTCCATCATGCAAACCAGCCTCCCACCCATTGACTCTGTCTACACTTCCCGCTGCCTCGGAAAAGCAGCCGGCATAATCAAGGACCCCACGCACCCCGGACATTCACTCTTCCACCTTCTTCCATCGGGAAAAAGATACAAAAGTCTGAGGTCATGTACCAACTGACTCAAGAACAGCTTCTTCCCTGCTGCCATCAGACTTTTGAATGGACCTATCATACATTAAGCTAATCTTTCTCTTCATCCTACCTGTAACTGCAACAATACATTCTGCACCCTTTTCTTTCCTTCTCCCCTATGTACTCTATGAACGGTATGCTTTGTCTGTATAGCACACAAGAAACAATACTTTCCACTGTATCCCAAAACATGTGACAATAATAAATCAAATCAAATAAACTGGCCAGACCTGCACTTTGGACACAGCTAGAGTTTGTTGAGGGTGTGTTGGCAGAGAAACAGGGACAGTGGGACTGACGCAGGCAATGTTACTGAGTGAGAGTAAGGAATAATGCGGAGGGTTAATTCTGTGTAGTTTGAAGCTCAACTCAGGGTTAAGACTGTGCACGGTTAGTTCAGCTGAAGTATGTCACTGGTGAGGGCCAAGAATTAAAATCAAACAGAAGAAAAATTCTGTAATTTAGATTTGCACGATTAAAACGCATTAAGCTCGTGAGAAGCAAAATTAAGACAGTTCATAGAATCCCCTACAGTGCAGGAGGAGGCCATTTGGCCCATCAAGTCTGCACCGACCACAATCCCACCCAGGCCATATCACCTTAACCCCACCTATTTACCCTGCCAAGGGCAACTTAGCATGGTCAATCCACCTAACCTGCACATCTTTGGACTATGGGAGGAAACCAGAGCACCCAAAGGAAACCTACACAGACACGGGGAGAACATGCAGGCTCCGCACAGACAGGGAGGCCGGAATCGAACCCTGACGCTGTGAGGCAGCAATGCCACTGTGCTGCCCCTAGTTACTTAGTTAGATACTTTCACTTTGTAGTGAAGTGCCCTGAACACTAGTGTCTCTGAGGTGCAAGGAGGTTGAATCTTATACACAAATGCTGAAACATCCAGCAGTCAGCACGCTTTCCCTGTTTCAGTAATCTGATACCCAGTCAGGCAAGGTGGCAGTACATCACGGCACTACCAATGATTAACCAGGAGCCTGACTCATTACTGTGACCTGCAGCTTTCCAGCAACAACTTGCATTTATAGGATGCATTTAACACAGTAAGAGGTCCCTTGGTACTTCACAGGAGCCTAATCAGACAAAAACTGTCACCAAACCAAAATTAGGACAGGTGACCAAATACTAATTAGAACAACAGACATCCGGGAGCGAGTTACAGGGTGGAACGTAATCAAGAGGTTCAGGGGCTTTGTACATATTTGGAGTGAATTAATCTAAACATCACAAATTATGACAGTTACAATGAACTGGTTTAGCAATCAGCTGAAGACAGGGATTGGGAAACCACAGGTTGAGCAAGAAACCAGTGTAATGTTCAGTACATGAGGTGGAGTGATTTACTACTTTTCTACCATAATGGCTAAACTGTTCCTTGAATTATAATGAAGCTGGGATTACATCTATGTTAGGTGAACTACAACACATGTATGCATGCCATGCACACGCACACTCGAACACGCGAGCACACACACACATACACACACTAACTACATGCACAGTACTATTCCACGCACTCATGCAGCCATTACATAAGTAAAGGCAACAAAATAAACATTATTTAAAATCAGGCACTCTCTTCCTTCAGGGTACTTCAACAGAATACAATTAGTAATGCTACGTTGCTGCAAACGCCCTCCATCCTACTGCCTAAGATGCTGACTCATCCTAGGATGCACACACACCACTTGCTGTTTGTTAACTCACCCAAGCGACCACTACCCAGATGGACTAACGCATTCAACACTGGCCATCAGAGTCAACTTCTATTTTACTCAAGTCAAAATACATATACTTTCCCAATCAGTTGAACATTATTTTTTCTTTATTGTGGGATGTAGATGTCAGCAGTAAAGCCACCTTGTTACCCATCCCAATTACCCTGGAATTGAATGGCTTGTTGGACCATTTCAGAGGGCAGTTGTGTCAACCTCATTGCTGTAGATCTGGAGTCACAGGTAGGCCAGATCTATCCAGTAAAGAGGATAGCAGTGAGCTAGATGGATTTTCTTTTAACAACAGACAATTACAGTTGTCGTGGTCAATATTAATGAGACTACCTTTATATTCCAGATTTTTTTATTAATTGAATTTAAATTCCACCAGCTGTCGGGGTGGGATTTGAACCCATGTCTCAATAGCATTAGCCTGAGCCTCAGGTTTGCTAGTCCAGTGACATTACCACAATGCCATCATCTCCCTACCACATGAATGGAGCAGGCAGTCAAAGGGCTACATCGGCTGCGTTTAATTTATGCAACACAGACCTAATATCGAACACGGAGCATTTTGGTCTATGTGACTTGACACTACACCATGCAGGGCCAGCAGCCTTGAAATCAATGTCTTTAAATCGATCCCTGACCACATTTCTATTTGTGCCTCCACTGTGCTGCACTGAATGGCAACTACTGAAATCCACACTACTCCATGTTTCCTGGAATTCTTCTCATGAGGTTCCAGAATAATAGTGATTGAGAGATCATAGAATTCCTGCAGTGCAGAAGGAAGCCATTCGGCCCATCGAATCTGCACCAACAACAATCCCACCCAGGCCCTATCCCCATAACCCAACATATTTACCCTGTTCGTCCCCCTGACACTAAGGGGCAATTTAGCATGGCCAATCAACTTAGCCTGCACACCTTTGGACTGTGGGAGGAAACCAAGAGCACCCGGAGGAAACCCAGGGAGAATGGCCTCCAAACCCTCCAAAATAGCTGCACTCCTTTAATTCCGGCCTCTCGTCCATTTCCAATAATAACTGCTCCACACCGGTTGCTGTGCCTTCTGTTGCCAAGGCCCCCACCTCTGGGTTTCCCTCCCTAAACCTCTCTACCTCACTGCATTCCTTTCAAGGTGCTTTTTAAAACCTTCCTCAAGCTTTTTATTATCTGACCTAATATCTCCTTGTGTGGTTCGGTGTCATTATTTTATAATGATCCATTAAAGTGCCTTGGGACATTTCATTACATTCAAAGGCAGTCTTTAAACAAGCAGTTGCTGAGCCTAACTGGAGGCTTATGACTGCACTCTGCAGTGACAATTCATTTTCAGCTGATTTCAATCCAGCAAACCTTGGGTGTCCTTGAAACGAGATGGTTACTCATGTACATATGTCCCCTTCATTAAATGGGGTATGCCTTAAGCACAAGGAATCCATGTCAGATGAACAGAAGCATTTCTGCAGTTAGATCTCAGGAGAACAACATTGCCAGTTCACTTGGCTAAAATGGGTTCCTTTATCCAGACACTGTGGTAGACGATCAAACAGCAGCGTATATCGACATGTTCCCAGACGTTGGACTGTAACAGTTGGATCTGTACAAGCACCCAGTGAATCTATTAGTGTGGGTTTCATAACAAGTCCACGGAAAGGAATTTTACACTGGTATATATATATATATATATATAACTCACACTGGCTGGCTCGCTAGCTCGTCACATTTGTACCACTAAACCCGGCTCTTATTCCAGTGGCAGGTTCAATCAAGCAGATGCAGCACGGATTCATGAAGGGAAAGTCATGTTTGACTAATTTACTGGAATTGTTTGAGGATATAATGAGTGCGGTTGACAGAGGGGAACCGGTGGATGTGGTGTATTTAGATTTCCAGAAGACATTCGATTAGGTGCCTCACAAAAGGTTGCTGCATAAGATAAAGGTACACAGAGTTGGGGGTAAAGTGTTAGCGTGGATTGAGGATTGGCTATCTAACAGAAAGCAGAGAGTCGGAATAAGAGTCGGGTCACTGTCTGTGTGGAGTTTGCACATTCTCCTCGTGTCTGCGTGGGTTTCCTCCGGGTGCTCCGGTTTCCTCCCATAGTCCAAAGATGTGCGGGTTAGGTTGATTGGCCAGGTTAAAAAAAAAAATTGCCCCTTAGAGTCCTGGGATGCGTAGGTTAGAGGGATTAGCGGGTAAATTAGCGGGTAAAAAAAAAAGGATTAGCGGGTAGGGCCTGGGTGGGATTGTGGTCGGTGCAGACTCGATGGGCCGAATGGCCTCCTTCTGCACTGTAGGGTTTCTATGAATTTCTATGAATTCTAAATGGGTGCTTTTCCGGTTGGCAATCAGTGACTAGTGGCGTGCCGCAGGGATCAGTGCTGGGGCCTCAACTATTTACCATATACATAGACGATCTGGAGGAGGGGACCGAGTGTAGGGTAACAAAGTTTGCGGATGACACAAAGATGAGTGGGAAAGCAAATTGCGTGGAGGACACAGAATCTGCAGAGAGATTTGGATAGGCTAAGTGAGTGGGCAAGGATCTGGCAGATGGAGTACAACGTTGGTAAGTGTGAGGTTATCCACTTTGGAAGGAATAATAGTAAAATGGACTATTATTTAAACGGTGAAAAATTACAACATGCTACTGTGCAGAGGGACCTGGGGGTCCTTGTGCATGAATCACAAAAACTCAGTTTGCAGGTGCAGCAGGTAATCAAGAAGACAAATGGAATGTTGGCCTTTATCACGAGAGGGATGGAGTATAGAAGCAGGGAGGTCATGCTGCAACTGTACAGGGTACTGGTGAGGCCGCACCTAGAGTACTGTGTACAATTTGGTCCCCATATTTAAGAAAGGATATATTAGCTTTGGAGGGGGTACAGAGAAGGTTCACCAGGTTGATTCCGGAGGTGAGGGGGTTAGCTCATGAGGAGAGATTGAGTAGACTGGGCCTGTACTCATTGGAGTTTAGAAGGTTCAGGGGAGATCTTATAGAGACATATAAGATAATGAAGGGGCTAGACAGGGTAGAAGCAGCGAGGTTATTTCTACTTACAATGGAAACAAGAACTAGGGGGCAAAGCCTCAAAATACGGGGGAGTCAATTTAGAACAAGAGTTGAGGAGAAACTTCTTCTCCCAGAGGGTAGTGAATATTGGAATTCTCTGCCCAATGAAGCAGTAGAGGCTATCTCGTTAAATGTGTTTAAGTCACAGATAGATAGGTTTTTAACCTTTAGGGTATTAAGGGTTATGGGGAGTGGGCGGGTAAGTGGAACTGAACCCACTATCAGATCAGCCATGATCTTATTGAATGGCGGAGCAGGCTTGAGGGGCTAGATGGCCTACTCCTGCTCCTATTTCTTCTGTTTTTATGTTCTTATATCACAGACCCATAAACAAGGAACAAACTGAACACAAAATACATTCAAATTATCACCTGTAAAACAGGGTGATAGAAATTGCTGACAACAAAAAGGAAGCTCTTTACCAAGGATTCAGGCACAAGGCTTTTTTCTCTGCTCTTGACATTCTAAAGCTGCTGCTGAAGAAAGATTACTTGTAATTACAGTTATTAATTACTTACTCAACTGCCTCATCAGGGAACACAGCTCCATGCAAAAAGTTCAACTACTGTCATGCTTCTATACTCTCCCCCGGGACAGGATCACCCATTGGATGTGTTTGTTCGGGTACAGGTTTCCACAGCGAGGGAAACTTTATGGAAAAGAACCACAATTAAAGATTTTTTTTCAGAGCTGCATACACCTGGGCTGTTCATTACATAACTCATGTTAGACTCAGTTCTACCATTCCTTTCCCCACAGCAGTGTGGTAGATGTTTAACCTCTGAAATAACCCGGAACATCACTCAGTTATATTCAAGAAAGGCAGCCCATCATCATCTTCCCGGGGCAGTTAGCGGTAGGTAATAGATGTTGACCTTGCCAATGATGGCCAGATCCCATGAATGAATAAAATAAACATTATTTTCTCCTCTCCTCAGTGTGGACATGTGACTCGACTTGGTGGGTAAGGGGATAGCAAAGCTGAGGGAGATAATTCCCAGAGTGCAGGAGTACTTGTGCGCAAGGCTCCAAACCACATCTGGGAAAGCAGGGAGGAAATGTGCAGCAGCTAGGGGCAAACACTGCGTTGCAAGGTTGAAGAAAATCGCAGAGATATTGGAGTGAGTCCATGAAAAGATGAAAGGGATGAGCATTTCCTTCCACAATATCCTGGTCCCCTTCTAAATTATTCTCAACAACTCATCCGTTGCCACCACCCCTCCCTTCCATTTTGATTTGATTTGATTTATTACTGTCACATGTATTAACATAGTGAAAAGTATTGTTTCTTGCGCGCTACACAGACAAAACATACCGTTCATAGAGAAGGAAACAAGAGAGTGCAGAATGTAGTGTTACAGTCATAGCTAGGGTGCAGAGAAAGATCAACTTGATGCAAGGTAGGTCCACTCAAAAGTCTGACAGCAGCACGGAAGAAGCTGTTCTTCAGTTGGTTGGACCTCAGACTTTCGTATCATTTTCCCGAAGGAAGGTGGAAGAGAGAATGTCCGGGGTGCGTGGGGTCCTTAATTATGCTGGCTGCTTTGCCGAGGTAGCGGGAAGTGTAGACAGAATCAATGGGGATGGGATGCTGGTTTGGATTGGGCTACATTCCCAACCTTTTGTAGTTCCTTGCGGTCTTGGGCAGAACAGGAGCCCATACCAAGCCGAGATACAACCAGAAAGAATGCTTTCTATGGTGCATCTATAAAAGTTGGAGAGAGTCGTAGCTGACATGCCAAACACAGGAGATGCATCACCTGACTTTTAACCTCCTCAGTTTGCACCAAGCAGGACTTCAAACACTCCTTCCAGGTGAAAGTGATTTATTTATACTGCTTTTAATTTATCAGATCTCATTCGCTGCAGTCTCTGCAGTGTGGAGACCGAAGGCAGACTGGTCTGCAGAACGCCTCCGCTCGGTTCTCAGGCATGACTCTGAGTTTCCAGCCACCTGTGATTTCAGTTCTCCACACCAACGTTACTTCGAAGTCAACCTCCTGCACTGCTTCACTGAGCTCAATGCAAACTCGAGAAAGTCGTCATCGCCGCCTGTCCCCCGATTACCGATTGACGTCTACTCAGGGCTGCAAGTTATTGCCATGGGTCCTTATGTGGCTAACAGGCTGATTCTAGAACTGCAGGCCTTTAGGCACCAGGGATCCAGAATGCGGGATTTGCCCCTTTTTCTTTCCTTCACTGCTGCCATTCTGCCTGATAATTAAGTTCTGGTGAATCAAAGCGTGATGCAGCTTGATGAAAAGGTTACTGCCATTCTGAATTGGTAGCAAGCTCGTCCAGTTGTTAATGTCAATGCTACTGCACTTCAATCAAGAGTTTCAGAGTCATTGAAATGGTTTCTTTGTCCTCCCTTGGAACACTGGCCATCTGAGGGTTGGAGGAACAGGACCTGGCGGGGGGCAGGATTTTCTGTTCCCCCCCACGGCATGTTGCACAATGGTGGAGGCAGCCCACCATTGGCGTTCTATGCACCCCCTGCTGCTAGGGGTGGGGGGTTCGCCATCAGCGGGACCAGAAGATCCCGCTGGTAAAAACAGCCGGAAAATTTCAGCCACATCAAAATTGATTTTGCTGGATATCAGCCTGAACACTCGTGGAGCTGGCTTCAAGAACATGACCGTTTGTTTATTCAATGAATATTCCATTTTCAATTTGGCACTTAACGGATTTCTGGAGTCAAGACCGAGTTTAAAATTTCAAACTGTAATCTCTGACTTCACTTTGGTGGATGGCAGCTGATTAAGATTCCTGGAACCATCTCTTGTTTCTTTACTTGCCCCATGCCAGCTCCTTTCACCTTGCATCTCCTTCCCTCATCCCTTTCATCATTTAATCTCTCCTGCTTTCCACCTGATCACGGTCCTTCCCTTTTCTTCTCCCGCCACTCCCAGCCGCTTTCTCTCTGTTACATCGTTAACATTTGCCAGTTCTGATGGAAGCTGATTAGCCGAAAACATTAACTTTTCCTCTCACTACAGACATTGCCTGTTTTTATACCAACACGCAGAATGTTTTTCTTTAGTAGAGCATTTTCAGTTCAACATGCCGGGAGACAGAGAGCTAATGGAGTTGAACAAGGGCAGTGTGTCAGGTATGGAGGGTATAGAAAGTGAATGCGTATTGTATAGGGACAGTATACTGGCGACATGAACTGTTCTTCAGAAAAGAATAGAGTTAGGATTAGATCCAGTCAGAACCAAGTCAAACACAAATATTCTGCACACAATGCTATTAGTATTCCACACACGAAGCAGCCATGACGTAAGTGCTGTAAGGCATCAAAACAAATGTCATTTAAAATCAACTGCTCTATTCATTCAGGTTAGTTGAGTGCAGTTGAATTAGTTGCGGATGTGTTCCAGCTCAGGTCGTCTCTCTTCCCCACTTTATCACACATTTCCTCTCCTTACAGAGGTATGGCTTAGCCCCACTGACACCAGCTGCCTTCCAGTACCTCACCCATGTGACCATCATTCATACACAAGCCTCAACAGGGAGACAGAGTACACAGGCAGCACCCAACCTAACCACACCAATACAGTGTGCAGTACGTGCAGTTTAACGCAGACTGTCTGTGACATTGTTCCATTAATAGGACTCTGACCTCCTGGATCTAATCCAGGTACTATAACTCAGTTTATTTAGCTGTGTGCCATACAGGATAACAAACAAGTATTAAGTTACATACTGTACCACCCCTAGTTCCGAATCCCTCTGAACTAACAATGGTCCAATCTCTATTTATGCTGCAACTCGGACCCCTCGATCAGATTCCAGTCTGTAACTCGCTCCCTGGTATCTGTTATTCTATATATAAACCACTCCGAACCCCTCGATCAGATTCCAGTCTGTAACTCGCTCCCTGGTATCTGTTATTCTATATATAAACCACCCCGAACCCCTAGATTAGATTCCAGTCAGTAACTCACTCCCGGGTATCTGTTATTCTATATATAAACCACCCCGAACCCCTCAATTCAATTCCAGTCTGTAACTCACTCCCGGGTAGCTGTTATTCTATATATAAACCACCCCGAACCCCTCGATTGGATTCCAGTCTGTAACTCACTCCAGGGTATCTGTTATTCTATATATAAACCACCCCGAACCCCTTGATTAGATTCCAGTCTGTAGCTCACTCCTGGGTATCCGTTATTCTATATATAAACCACCCCGAACCCCTCAATTCGATTCCAGTCTGTAACTCACTCCCGGGTATCTGTTATTCTATATATAAACCACCCCGGATCCCTCGATTAGATTCCAGTCTGTAACTCACTCCTGGGTATCTGTTATTCTATATATAAACCACCCCGAACCCCTCGATTAGATTCCAGTCTGTAACTCACTCCCGGGTATCTGTTATTCTATATATAAACTACCCTGAACCCCTCGATTAGATTCCAGTCTGTAACTCACTCCCGGGTATCTGTTATTCTATATATAAACCACCCCGAGCCCCTCGATTAGATTCCAGTCTGTAACTCACTCCCGGGTATCTGTTATTCTATAAATAAACCACCCGAACCCCTTGATTAGATTCCCGTCTGTAACTCACTCCCAAGTATTTATTTTTTACATACGAAACACCTGACTCCCTCAATTAGATTCCAGCGAACATGTGACACCCAGTTATTTATTATTTTATAAAAACTTACGAAATGCCCTGTCATCTTCCTCCAGATGGGTTCTGTTCATCTTCTTCCTCTACTTGGGAGAGGCAAAGGGAAATTGAAAGTAAGGTTTCCCGGTCCTTGACCATCTGCTACTGAACGTGTACAGGAGTGGATGACGAACATGATAGGAATTGGCTCAAGTCTGGCCTTGAACAACAAGAAAGCTCACAAAAGCCTCAAGGGCCAATTGTACAAGGTCGTGTGGGATAACTGGCACCTATAAGAACTTACCCCAGCATAAAGGGGCAAAAAGTTGATGAGAGGCGGAAATAAAACCACATACAAGAAGAAAGTACAATTTACTTACCGTAAAACACAAAGCATCATTGTTAGTTACTGGACTCAAACACACAAGGGAGAAGCATACCAAAGCTCCCAGTCTCCGAAAAGATCAATCTTTTCATTAAACACACTAACTGCCCAATTTTTATGTATTTGCACCTGGACAATGAGTATTTTTATTGGATTAGGGAGCAAACAGCCAGTATTCCCAGAGACAATCACTGCGATATGAAAGCTCAAATCAATTTTCAATCAAGCCCACATCAAGAAGAGGTTGCTTTTTTGGGAGGACTGGTTAAAATTAAAGAGTTGAGTTCATTTATCAACTATCAGACTGGACTGTTCTGTTGAGTGTTCTGTCCAGAAAATGTCTGCAATGAAAATCAAACAGCAAGTTCTGTCTCCACATATAGTTCTGGTGATTCAGAGCAATTGGTCAAAAGTTTTCAGTGTTCTTTTTTATCAGTAAACATGGGAATTGAAGCTACAACATTACCCTCCTTCCTAGAATACACCAGAACTGTTATAACCTGGAATACATTGCCTGAAAATGTGATGGAAGCAAATATACAGAACAGTAATTTTCAAAGGGAAATTGAATCTGTATTTGAAACCTTGCAGAGTTATTGGGAAAGAGAAGGGAGACTGGGACTCACTGAATAGCTCTTTCAAAGAGCTGGCACAGGCTCAATGGGCTGAATAGACTCCCTCTGTGCTGTACATTTCAATGAAAATTGCTCATGAAATGGAGCATTTGAAACTGTTTATTCAAAGAACAGCAGCCGGCTGAAGGTGGACAGAATCAAGGTGATCTGGAATATATTACAGTACTGCCACATTGACAACAGGGGACAGAGTTTCCACTTGTCACATCAACACAGTCCAGGCAAATTCCGCTGGAATAGCACAAAAGATTGGGGAATTTTAAACGTAATTACAGTTGGAGGGCTGAACACCCTTACGAAATGATTGATTCTGCTGATAAATCCATTTTTAGCTATGTTATTGAAATTCACCAGGTTAGCACGCAAATACATCAAGGAATACATTTCAATGGAAAGAGGATGTAATCGCTTCTTTTCCTTCTATTACACTGCTCAATTTCAGTGGGTTTGTGGAAAATTTAACAGTTGAGATTGTACAAATGAGTTTTAGTGGAAACTTGAACTGTAACCTAACCCGACTGCACTCAAAGCGGAAGATCTACTCTCTGATGTTTATTCATAGGCAATGTCTCTATCTCAAACTGAGACTGGCTACAGATATGTCTGCACTGCAAACTTCTCTGTGAATCATTTTGCTCAGAAAGTTGAGGAATGGACAAAGGTGACACCCCTCGAACAGAAAGGGGTACTTTCGCTGCTTCTGCATTCCTCCAATGAGTGAATGCCTCTGCACTGCAAGTGAACCTGCTGGTTACGTTTTGCCACCGTCTGCGAGCGAGGGATTGTTCCCCCAGCGCTGACCTCTGTGTTAAATTTAGCCCAGCTGGTGCAAGTCTCTGTGGGAAGGGCTCTGCAAAAACTGCTACGCTACACACAATCTGCCCCAGGGGAAGCAATTCTTAGTAAGGCATACTCTGGGAAAACACTAGGCAGCTTGTGTTCCCATGAAAATCGGTGTCATTATGATTAAATCTGTACAACATACATTTTCAAATCAAAATGTGGATTTCATTAGTGTGCTGCAAGAATTCCTCAGTACTTCAAACATTGAAATTTCTATTTCAAAACACTGCACTCATTTTTTTCAAAAGCAAAGTTCATTATGCTCCTGGTATTTAGCATCAAGAATATGGGTCCCCTTGGTTCCAGTTCTAGACCACGCTGAGTTGGTGGACTCACAGACATGTCGTTATTTATTTAAATGCAAGGAGCCATTCCAGACAAGTTGAACATCCTTTATCTTGTGTTTGAGAAATCCTGCATTTCTATAGAGCCTCTCACAACTTCAGGACATTCAAAAGTGCTTTTCAGCCAATGAAGTACTAATTTTAAAAAAAGTAATTCATAGGATGTGGACATTGCTGGCTAGGCCAGCATTTATTGCCCATCCCTAATTGCCCTTGAGGGGGTGGTGCTGAGTGTCGGTACATCCTCAGTGCTGTTCGGGAGGGAGTTCTGGGATTTTGACCCAGCGACAGGGAAGGGATGACGATATATTTCCAAGTCCAGATGGTGTGTGACTTAGGAGGGGAATTTGCAGGTGGTAGTGTTCCCATGTGTCAGCTGCCTCCCTTGTCCTTCCAGATGGTAGCAGTTGTGGGTTTGGAAGGTGCTGCTGAAGATATCTTGGTGAGTTACTGCAGTGCATCTTGTGGATGGTACACACTGCTGCCACTGTGCGCCAATGGCGAAGGGAGTGAATGTTTGTGGACATCGAGACTTCTCAATACATGGCTGTACAGCAACTGACGGTACCCAAGTAAATCTATCATGACTAATTCAGGATTGTAAGGAGTCTCACATCACCAGGTTAAAGTCCAACAGGTTTATTTGGTAGCACAAGCTTTCGGAGCGCTGCTCCTTCATCAGGTGAGTGGAGGATTGGGTTCACAAACAGGGCATACATAGACACAGACTCAATTTACAAGATAATGGTTGGAATGCAAGTCTTTACAGGTACAGACAATGCGAGTGGAGAGAGAGTTAAGCACAGGTTAAAGAGATGTGTATTGTCTCCAGCCAGGACAGTTAGTGAGATTTTGCAAGCCCAGTGTGGTGAACCACTGTAACTACATGTGTATGCCTGGACACACCCATGCTGCACCTGGCCCGAGGCTCCTCCCTTTCCACCTGAGACTCCTCCCTTTCCACCAGAGCGAGGTATAAAGGTGATGGTTCCTCCTCCTCGCCTCAGTCTAGGCCAGGTCAGCTACAAGGGTGTGTTCCTGTTCTTTGTGAATAAAAGCCTGTTAATTTCACTCACTCACTGGAGTCTTCGTATCATGATTGATAATGCATCACCCAGGCAAGTCATGGGGGTTACAGAGAGTGTGACATGAACCCAAGATCCCGGTTGAGGCCGTCCTCATGTGTGTGGAACTTGGCTATCAGTTTCTGTTTGGCGATTCTACGTTGTCATGTGGAGTGAAGGCCGCCTTGGAGAATACTTACCTGAAGATCAGAGCGTTCTCCAAGGCTCTTCACTCACCTGAAGGAGCAACGCTCCAAAAGCTTGTGCTACCAAATAAACCTGATAGATCATAGAATCATAGAAACCCTGCAGTACAGAAAGAGGCCATTCGGCCCATCGAGTCTGCACCAACCACAATCCCACCCAGGCCCTACCCCCATATCCCTACCTGTTGGACTTTAACCTGGTGTTGTGAAACTTCTTACTATGCTTACCCCAGTCCAACGCCAGCATCTCCACATCATAATTCAGGATTGCCAGCAGCCATTCTAGACTCAGGCAGAGTTTAAAACCGACCTATACTGACATAGAATTATAACGATACGGATTTCAGCACAATGTGAATCTCCTCCAACTTTATATCAACATAAGTTTCTATTCCTCCTCCACCCCGTGTACTTCTCCTTAAATGTTATTCAGCTCAGCCACTCCTTGTGGTAATGAGTTTAACATTCTAACCACACTCTGGGCAAAGTTAGTTAGTTACAGGCATAGGGAGTCTCTCTCCACCCTCAATGCTACAATCAGCAGTACAGGCAGAAGTTGCCTAAGATACAGAGGTGTCATCAGCTCCTTTGCCATAGCAGTGTAAACAAGGCTAAACAGCAGTTGTAAAATTCCTACCGTAGTATTTATCCCAGTGCAGCATGGAATCATTCTGCACTTCCAACAGAACTCATTACAATAATAAAGCAGCGTAAGGTGCTTTTATCTTTGAAAGGCTCCCTTTACTCCCCTCGAGTGGTCTAATTGGGACCCATTCTTCGATCAAAGCAGCAAGATCAGCCAGAAGGCACTATCCCTGCAATGCAAACATGGTTTCACAGTGGCTATTCTTCATATAATACAGACAGGCACTAAACCACAACAGCAACAAATTAGGACTAGTAGGTGCAATTAGTCTGAGGCCTTTCATTTACAACCACAGTGAGGCTGGAGGCAATAGCACGGCTTCATCTATCCCCATTCCTTTTAACTCATCCTTCCATCTGTGAAAGATGATGGGCAGACAACAAACAATCCATTTCAGGTGTCCTCACGTGGTGCACCTTTGCTGGTGGTTGAAGAGGTTAATTCTTGAGGGGCAGGTTCTGCCACAACGACACACATGAAGCTACAGAGTGCCGTTGTGAATTTGTTTTGGTGTTGACACCCATTTCCAAGCCACTTGCCATTGCACTGGTGCATGCCAGTCCACAGGAGGTGCCCCAACATGTGTGCCTTTGAGTCTCGTATTACGCCTTCTGTTGTCTCATTGCTATTATTAATTCTGCCACTTAACCATATCCTGTCCGCCATCTAAGCAGCTCACAAGTCATTCTGGCATCCATATCACAAAGGTTTTTTCAGAAGACTAAGGAAATTTGGGATATCCGCTATGACTCTCACCAACTTTTACAGATGCACCATAGAAAGTATTCTTTCTGGTTGTATCACAGCTTGGTATGGCTCCTGCTCTGCCCAAGACCGCAAGAAACTACAAAGGGTCATGAATGTAGCCCAATCCATCACGCAAACCAGCCTCCCATCCATCGACTCTATCTACACTTCCCACTGCCTCGGAAAAGCAGCCAGCATAATTAAGGACCCCTCGCACCTCGGACATACTCTCTTCCAGCTTCTTCCATCGGGAAAAAGATACAAAAGTCTGAGGTCACGTACCAACCGACTCAAGAACAGCTTCTTCCCTGCTGCTGTCAGACTTTTGAATGGGCCTACCTCACATTAAGTTGATCTTTCTCTACACCCTAGCTATGACTGTAATGCTACATTCTGCACTCTCTCCTTTCCTTCTCTATGAACGGTATGCCTTGTCTGTATCGCGCGCAAGAAATACTTTTCACTGTATGTTAATACATGTGACAATAAATCAAATCAAAAGTCTGTATTCCTGTAATATTTTTAAAATAAAAAACAGAAGTCGTCGACAAGAAACGTTAATTGTTTTGCTCTCAACAGATACTGCAAACCTGCTGAGTATTTCCAGCACTTTCTATTCATATTCCAGATATCCCACATTTAGCACTTGTTTTGCAACATTTTAAACATTCTCTGAATATGTAGCAAATCTAATGTCAGCGTGACAGCCACTTTACACAAACAGATGAGGAATAAATATTTATCAGTCTGTATGGTCTGTTGGTGAGTTACATTAACTAGGATACTGGAAAAACCTCCTGATCTCTGAATAGTATGATAGCAGCACACCCAGAAACATTGACGAGCTATCTAGTAAGACAAAAAACACAAGAACCAGGGCCAGCCAAAGGTGCTACTTGTTTTATCCTCCTACACCCAGGGGTGCTGAAATTTACGCTAAGATAATATCTACAGCATTAGCAAAGGCCAAATATTCAACTTGTGACCTCCACCACCAAGTAGGAGGGCAGCAGCTGTATGAGAACATGATCACATCCAAGTCACACACCACCTCAGTTTGGGAGTAATATTTCTTCCAGTCATAATCCTGGAACTGCTTGCTTTTTTTATTCATTCCGGGGATGTGGGTGTCACTGGCTGAGCCAGCCCATCCCGAATTGCCCTTGTACTGAATTTCAGAGGGCAGTTAAAAGTCAACCACATTGCTGTGGCTCTGGAGTCACATGTAGGCCAGACCGGGTAAGGACGGCAGATTTCCTTCCCCTAAGGGGCATTAGTGAACCAGATGGGTTTTTCCAACAATCAACGCCAGTACTGAGGCTAGCTTTATATTCCAGATTTATGAATTGACTTTAAATTCCACCACCGGAATTTGCATCCCTGGTCCCAGAGCAATAGCTGGGACCTCTGGATTATTAGTCCAATGGACTGAATGCCCTCCTTCTGTTGCAACAATCTATGATTGAAACATAGGAACAAAGAAAATAGAAGTAGGCGGCCATTTGGCCCATCAAGCACGTTCTGCCATTCAATGTGATCATGGCTGATAATCTATCTCAATGCCATATGCCCTCACTCCCCCTGTCCATTTCTTTGTTGAATTCACTGTGACTTGGACACTGCTGTCTTATATGGTAGAGAATTCCACAGGTCCATTGCCCTCAGTGAAGAAATTTCTCCTCATCTCAGTCCTAAATGGCGTACCCTATATCCTGAGACTGTGACCCCTTGTTCTGGATACAACATACAACATAAAGTTGGACTTTAACCTGGTGTTGTTAGACTCCTTACTAGATACAACAGCCAGAGGAAACAACATCCCTGCATCCAGTCTGTCCAGCCCTGTCAGAATATTATACATTTCAATGAGATCCCCTCACAGTCTTCTAAATTCTAGTGAATTCAGGCCTAATTGATCCAATTTCTCCTCATTCGACAATCCTGCCATCCCAAGAATCAGCCTGGTGAACCACTACTGCACCCCCTCTATGGCAAGTATAGATTTTCTTAGGTATGAAGAACAAAACTGCACCCAATACTTCAGGTATGGTCTCACCAAGGCCTTGTACAACAGCAGTAGGCCATCCTTACTCCTGTACTCAAACCCTCTTGCGATGAAGCCCAACATACCATTTGTTGTCCTAACTGCTTACTGCACCTGCATGCTTGCTTTCAGTTACTGGTGTACAAGGACACCTAGGTCCCTTTGTACGTCAACATTTCCCAATCTATCACCATTTAAATAATACTCTGCCATTCTGTTTCTCTGTTCAAAGCCGATAACTTCACATTTATCCCATTATATTGCAGCTGCCATGCATTTGCCCACCCACTCAACTTGTCTAAATTACCTTGAAGCCTCTTAACTTCCTCCTCACCACTCACAATTCTACCTAGTTTTGTGTCTTCTTAAAAACATTTTCTGGGAAGCAGGGTATGATAATATAGTGCTATGTTATTGAACTTGTAATCCACAGCAAATAAATTAAAATCCCACCACAGATAATTTAGGGATCTGAATTTTTCAAAAAAAAGCCGGTTTCAGTAAGAGTGACCATAAAACTGAGATGTTCCCTTGCAGGAAGGAAATCCATTGTCCTTACCCATACTAACCTATATGCGACTCCAATTCCCCATCACTATGGTTGGCGCAAGTGCCTTCTGACTGGACTGGAAACATTGGCTCTATTCTCTCTCCACAGATACTGTCAGACCTGCTGAGATTTTCCAGCATTTTTCTGTTTTTGTTTCAGATTCAATGCAAGAAGTGTAACAGGTAAGGCAGATGAACTTAGAACTTGGATTAGTATTTGGAACTATGATGTTGTTGCTATTACAGAGTCTTGGTTAAGGGAAGGACAGAATTGGCAGCTTAACATTCCAGGATACAGATGTTTCAGGTGGGATAGAAGGGGAAGTAAAAGGGGTGGGGGAGTTGCACTACTGGTTAAGGAGAATATAGTAAGAATTTTTACAACACCAGGTTAAAGTCCAACAGGTTTATTTGGTAGCAAATGCCATTAGCTTTCGGAGCGCTGCTCCTTCGTCAGATGGAGTGGATATATGTTGAGAGCAGATATCTACTCCATCTGATGAAGGAGCAGCGCTCCGAAAGCTAATGGTATTTGCTACCAAATAAACCTGTTGGACTTTAACCTGGTGTTGTTAAACTTCTTACTGTGTTTACCCCAGTCCAATGCCGGCATCTCCACATAAGGAGAATATCACAGCTGTACTGCTAGAGGACATCTCGGAGGGCTCATACAGCGAGGCAATATGGGTAGAGCTCAGGAATAGGAAGGGTGTCGTCACAATGTTGGGAGTTTACTATAGGCCGCCCAACAACCAGTGGGAGATAGAGGAACAGATATGTAGGCAGATTTTGGCAAGGTGTAAAAGTAACAGGGTTGTTGTGGTGGGAGATTTTAACTTCCCCTATATTGACTGGGACTCACTTGGTGCTAGGGGTATGGATGGACAGAGTTTGTAAGGAGCATCCAGGAGGGCTTCTCAGAACAGTATATAGATAGTCCAGCTAGGGAAGGGGCCACACTGGAGCTGGTATTGGGGAATGAGCCTGGCCAGGAGGTTGACGTTCCAGTAGGGGAGCAGCTCGGGAACAGTGACCACAAGCTTTAAGGTACTGATGGAGAAAGAAAAGTGTAGTCCTCAAGTCAAGGTGATAAATTGGGGGAAGGCTAATTACAACAATATTAGACAGGAACTGAGAATGTAGATTGGAGGCAGATGTTTGACGGCAAATCAACATCTGGCATGTGGGAGGCTTTCAAGTGTAGGCGGATAGGGATTCAGGAGCGGCACATTCCTGTAAGGATGAAGGATAAATATGGCAAGTTTTGGGAACCTTGGATAACGAGAGATATTGTGAGCCCAGTCAAAGAGAAAAAGGAAGCATTTGTCAAGGCGAGGAGGCTGGGAACACACGAAGCAAGTGTGGAATACAAGGAAAGTAGAAAGAAACTTAAGGAAGGAGTAAGAAAATCATTGGCCAGCAGGATTAAGGAAAATCTCAAGGCTTTTTTTACATGTATAAAGAGCAAAAACGTAGCCAGGGAGAGGGTTGGCCCACTCAAGGACAGGGGAGGGAATCTATGCATGGAGCCAGAGGAAATGGCGAGGTATCTGGGAAAGGGTGTGTAGATAGTTTGAGTCATGTTGAGATCAAAAAGGAGGTGGTATTGGGATTCTTGAGAAACATTAAGGTAAATAAGTCCCCAGGGCCTGATGGGATATATCCCAAAATACTGAGAGAGGCAAGGGAGGTAATTGCTGGGGCCTTGAGAGAAATCTTTGTATCCTCACTGGCTACAGGGGAGGTCCCAGAGGATTGGAGAATAGCCAATGTTGTTCCTTTGTTTAAGAAGGGTAGCAAGAATAATCCAGGTAATTACAGGCCGGTGAGCCTTACATCAGTGGTAGGGAAATTATTGGAGAGGATTCTTCGAGACAGGATTTACTCCCACTTGGAAATAAGTGGACGGATTAGCGAGAGGCAACATGGTTTTGTGAAGGGGAGGTCATGTCTCACTAACTTGATTGAGTTTTTTGAGGAAGTGATGAAGATGATTGATGAAGGCAGGGCACTGGATGTTGTCTATATGGACTTCAGGAAGGTCTTTGATAAGGTCCTTCATGGCAGACTGGTGCAGAAGGTGATGTCACATGGGATCAGAGGTGAGCTGGCATGGTGGATACAGAACTGGCTCGGTCAAAGAAGACAGAGGGTAGCAGTGGAATGGTGCGTTTCTGAATGGAGGGCTGTGACAAGTGGCGTTCCTCAGGGATCAGTGCTGGGATCTTTGCTGTTTGTAATATATATAAATGATTTGGAGGAAAATGTAACTGGTTTGATTTAGTAAGTTTGCGGATGACATAAAAGGTTGGTGGATTTGCGGATAGCGATGAGGACCATCAGAGGATACAGCAGTATATAGATCAGTTGGAGACTTGGGCGGAGAGATGGCAGATGGAGTTTAATCCGGACAAATGTGAGGTAATGCATTTTGGAAGGTCTAATACAGAAAGGAAATAAACAGTAAATAGCAGAACCCTTCAGAGTATTGATAGGCAGAGGGATCTGGGTGGACAAGTACACAGGTCATTGAAAGTGGCAACGCACTGGAGGAAGTAGTCAAGAAGGCATACGGCATGCTTGCCTTCATTGGCCGAGGCACTGAGTTTAAAAATTGGCAAGTCATGTTGCAGCTTTATAGAATCTTAGTAAGGCTGCACTTGGAATATAGGTCACCACACTACCAGAAGGATGTGGAGGCTTTGGAGAGGGTACAGAAAAGATTTACCAGTATGTTGCCTGGTATGGAGGGCATTAGCTATGAGGAGAGGTTGGAGAAACTTGGTTTGTTCTCACTGGAACGACAGAGGTTGAGGGGCGACCTGATAGAAGTCTACAAGATTTTGAGGGGCATGGACAGAGTGGATAGTCAGAAGCTTTTTCCCAGGGTGAAAGAGTCAATTACTGGGGAGCATAGGTTTAAGGTGCGAGGGGCAAGGTTTAAAGGAGATGTACGAGGCAAGTTTTTTACACAGAGGGTGATGGGTGCCTGGAACTTGCTGCCGGAGGAGGTAGTGGAAGCAGATACGATAGTGAATTTTAAGGGGTGTCTGGACAAATATATGAATAGGATGGGAATAGAGGGATATGGTCCCTGAAGGGTAGGGGGTTTTAGTTCAGCCGGGCAGCATGGTCGGTGCAGGCTTGGAGGGCCGAAGGGCCTGTTCCTGTGCTGTAATTTTCTTTGTTCTTTATTCCAGCATCCACAGTATTTTGCATTGATCTTAAGCAAGATTCTGTGGTGTATCTGAAGAAATATCTGCACACCATGCACTGGAGAGAAGTAAACTTGCAAAACTATGGGGATACAACAGGTGAATGGGACTGATTGGATTGTCCTGTGGAGAGGCAGCATGGACTTGATGGCTGAATGGCCTCCTTGAGTACTGTCGTGGCTCTATGACAGCACACAGACTGCAGCTATTCCAGAGGACAGCTAACCACCTTCTCAAGACAACCTGGACGTGGCAATGGCTGCCAGCCTTGTCAGCGATGCCACATCCCAAGAATGAAAAACATTCTCAACGACAGGACCAAAGTTCTTGGGAACATCAGCAACAGCAAAGGGATCATTGTTCCTTCTGGCTGTGATACATGGATGGAAATGCTTTCAAAGAAAAATAGGGTAAACAGAAGTAGTTTGTTTCACTGCCAAGTAAGAGGACATCAAACTGGAGAAAGCTGAGTTATCAGCAGCCCACTCTTAACAGGCTACTGGCTGCAGTCCAGAAAAGCACTTTCTCACATCTCCTATCTTAGCATAAGGAGCCCAGTACAGGCATTATTCACCCAACCCCCTCCTACAATAGGCATGCAATCTGACCCTCCAACACTTGCTTAGAGAGAGCAAATTAAAGTGGAACACACACACACACACACACATCACAGCAATAGAGAGAAGCATGTCCCCTTCAATAAGAGGGATATGGTCTCATAACCAGCACACAGATGCAGGGAGACATCTGGCTTTTCTATTTGGTACAAAGTAGTAAAATCATGTTCACTTTTAAAAAATCTTAACTCAGCACCAGCATGAAGTTCTGTCAAAAATTCAGGCAACATGCCTGGCAAATCAGCTAGTCAGTAAAAGCCATACCCAGGAGAGTTATTGCTTCCACTCTTTGGCACCATTTTGCAGATACACAAAGCAATAAAGCTCTCCGCATGCAGAACCCAGAATAAATGGAAATCAATTCTCAGTTTCTAAAGGATGCCTCTAGGAGGGAAAACAGTGTGTTATGAATAACAACATTCCATGAGGGCCTAATACAGGGTTTTTCTCTGATCATATCCACTAAGTGGAATTTGGCTGTATGGAGCATTTTGTTTTACGTTGCAAATTATTTACAGTTCAATACCTTGTGTGTAAATATGCTGTCCAGTGAGATAGCAAGCAATCTCAGATTAATCACCCTCTTTCTCATCCCCCCCACTCTGGGCTGAGTTAGCCAATCCCATTCCAGTCACAAGTCAGATCAGCGAGCCTTTGGACTGCTCTGTGAGGGAGGGCGTGTACATTAACTAAAGACACTGCTTAAATGGAAGTGGTTGTTAATGAAGTAAAACATCCCAAGATGCTTTGCTGGCATGAAAGCAAACAAAACTTGAAACCCAACCACAGGGTGACCGAAAGCTTGATCAATGTGATAGGTTTTCATGATTATTTTAAAAAGAGGGAAGAGAGCTTCTGGGGAGGGTGGTTAAGCAGCTAAATCCATGTCTGCCAATAATGGAAATATTTAAAATCAAAGACATAAGAGTTATAGAGGTTTACAGCATGGAAACAGGCCCTTCGGCCCAACTTGTCCATGCAGCCCTTTTTTTAACCACCAAGCTAGTCCCAATTGCCCGCATTTGGCCCATATCCCTCTGTACCGATCTTACCCATGTAATTGTCTAAACGCTTTTTAAAAGACAAAACTGTACATGCCTTTACTACTGCCTCTGGCAGCTCGTTCCAGACACTCACCACCCTCTGTGTGAAAAAATTGCCCCTCCAGACCCTTTTGTATCTCCCCCCTCCCACCTTAAACCTATGCCCTCTAGTTTTAGATTCCCCTATCTTTGGGAAAAGGTATTGACTATCCAGCTGATCTATGCCCTTCATTATTTTATAGACCTCTATAAGGTCACCCCTCAGCCTCCTACGCTCCAGGGAAAAAAGGCCCAGTCTATCCAGCCTCTCCTTATAACTCAATCCATCAAGTCCCGGTAGCATCCTAGTAAATCTTTTCTGCACTCTTTCTAGTTTAATAATATCCTTTCTATAAGGATATTATTAAACTAGAAAGAGGAGGACAGAATTCTAGAAGCACAGAGATCTCAGTGAATTGTGGAAATACAGGAGGTTAGAGAGAGAGGGAAGGTTGTAGGGTTTGAGGAGGTTACAGAGATTGTGGTTGGGGGTGGGGTGGAGGCAGGGCGGAGACGATGGAGGGATTTGATTCCTTCAAATAAACATGCTTGGTTATTTCCAGCATTTTCGGTTCTCTGTCTCCCTTTCTTGGTCCCGACTGCTTCAGTGACTCTGCTGGAATGCCTGCACATGTCTGAGTGTGCGCATCCTTGCTGCAACGCCCGCTGTCTGGGCCCACACTTACAAGGAATGAGACTGAAGGACAGAAAACTGAGAGAAAAATAAAGCAGGTGTAGTTCTGGCTTTGCACAGTGCCACGAAGGGTTAAATGATGACTGCAGCAAATTGGACACGGGGAGCTGCACCTCCTCCTTCCACTGGCAGTAACACGAGATACAGAAATGCTTTCAATTGGAGAGGAGAAATGAATCAACCCACACTTCACAGGTGACAGCGCAGCAACATTCGGGGAAGCTCTGCTTCTGTTTATTTCCACATCCGTCTTATGCCAAATTGAACCTGCAACGTCACTGCAGACACATCAACTTTCACTGAGACAGCACGTTGCCTGACAGTGAGCCAACTGTACAGCTGTGCACACAAAGAGGCCTGACTGATACACAGAACAGAAAGTCACTTTTATACTGTGACTTTTTATACTTTTATCCACTTTTGACAAATGGATCTGATGGAACCCAAGCTTCACAGCGCTCCCAACTGTCTGCTGCCTGGCAGCACTGCCACCTTAAAAACTGCCCACATTGCTGTCAGAGTCCAGCAAAGGGGTTCTTTTGGTGACTGAATGCCAGGACTAGGCATAAGCCCTAAACAGATTAAAGCTTGTGTTATGTGGCATAGCAAATACTCAACTACCTCGCTGCTGTAATGTGGGCATACGCTGTATCTAAATATCGGCCAAGAACACGGGGGCCTAACCAGGCTCCTCTTCGAACTAGTGATGTGGGATCTTTTACATCCACTAAGATGGCAGAAAATAATTTGGTTTAATGTCTCAATTGAAAAGGGGAACCTTCAACACTGCAGTACCCTCTCAGTACTGCATGATGTTAGAATCACAGAATCCCTAAAGTGCCAAAAGAGGCCATTCGGCCCATTGAGCCTCCACCGACTACAATCCCACCCAGGCCTTCTCCCCGTAACCCACGTTTTTACCCCACTAGGGCCTCTGACACTAAGTGGCAATTTAGCATTGCCAATCAACCTAACCTGTACATCTTTGGACTGTGGGAGGAAACCGGAGCACCCGGAGGAAACCCACGACAACATGGGGAGACCATGCAAGTTCCACGCAGTGATCGGAGGCCCAGGCGCTGTGAGGCAGCAATGCTAACCACTGTGCATAGATTATTATTATGTGCTCAAGTCTCTGTAATTTCCCATTCAATAAAGAAGTCCCAGTTTGATGTCAAGAAGTTGTTTGATAGAAATTATTCCAAGATTTCAAGATTTTACATTTCTTGGAAACGTAGAAATGAGATGAGAAAAAGAGAGCAACAACAGGAATACATTGTCATTGCACAGTCCCATGACATTACAGAAAGCATGCTATCAGGAACCAATTGTCCTTTCCTTTTCATTATTCGCCATGCTCTCTCTCAAAACAAGAACAGGCTGTCAGTATGCGTCATGTTCCAATTCTGGGACACAACATACTGTAATCTTCAATATCATAGGAACAGAAGCAAGAAATTTAGCTCACTGAGCCGGCTCCACTGTACAATGAGATCATATCTGATCTGTACCTCAACTCCATTCATCCACATTCCTCAATATGCTTACCTAACAAAAATCTACCAAGCTCAGTCTCAAAAGGTCCAACTGACCCTCAACATCCACACTCTTTAGTGAGAAAGAGAGTTCCAGTTTCCCACTACCCTGTGTGTGGAGAACTGCCCCCTCATGTCACACCTGGCAGGCAATGTTAAGACTAAGCCCCCCCTCTTCCCGATTCCCCACAAGCCATTTAGGACTGATAGAGGAGAAATTTCTTCACTCTGAGGGTGGTGAAGCTGTGGAATTCTCTACCACACGAGGCCAAGGCACTGAATATATTTAAGGAGGAAATGGATAGATTTCTAGACTCTAAAAGGAGTCTAGGGCAGCAAGGAGTATGGAGAGAGCATGGGAGTATGGCATGAGACAGAGGATCATATTGAATGGTGGAGCGGGCCCGAAGGGCTGAATCACTTTGCCGACTCTTATTTTCCAAGTTTCAGAGGAAATAGTTCTTTTCAGACTTTAATTATTTTAATCTTAATCAGATCACCGCTCAAAATATTCTAAACTCAAGGGAATGCAATCCCAACTTCCTCATCAATTCACCCTTTCAGCCCTAATGTCATTTTGCAGATTTCCAGCCTGGGTCTGACTGAAGCTCTGTACAACCGAAGCGTCACTCCCTCCCTGGGGATTCCAGCCCCCACCTTGAGGGAAAGGCTAACATTCTTTATAAGTTGCTTTCTGTGCCCATCTCTGAAATGGCAGTCACTGCAACAAGCTTCAAAGCTGATGGTGCACAACCATGCAATTTGTATAGAGGAAATTCACTGAGCAGTCACAGAAGTAAAGAATGTATTGCAGTCCCCGTTCAGTGATTAAGTGCATCAAGTGGTTTTGCCACCGAGCATAGCAGGAGGTCCCAAACACGACCCTCAGCTTGTGTGACAAGTGAGCTGATCTCTCATGGGGTAACTGTGAGGATTGGCTTCATTATCCACAAGTAGATGGGCAGGAAAAAGGGAAAATTGAGCAGAGTTTCTGTTTCTGATTGCTAATTAGCAAGCCTTCCTAGAAACTGAATGTATGCAGATGTTGACTAAGAGTCAGCTGCTGCAGTTTATACAGTCAACCAGCCTGGCACCAATACTCACATAAGGAATAGAAGCATCTGATAGGGTGAGATGAAGATATGGGAGGTGGCTCCTGTGGAGCAATAAAATGCCATTTTAGACTCGCTGAGCCAAATGATCCGCATCTGCGCTATAAACGCTGTCAGATTCCAGATTGTTGCCCAACCAATGGTCAGCACCTTCAGGAAAGGATAGGGGGAAAAATGATTTTAACATTATGCAGACAGACAGATAACACTCCCTTCACCTGCATTCCTGACTAGCTTGTCCATTCTTTTATCAGGAAACTCAATACACATTGATGAGAGAACCATGTATTACTATGAGCCCTTGGAGAGGGACACGGAGATTGGGTAACTCGTGATTTACTGTGAACAAACTAGACTCAATAAAGTGAATGGCAGGCCAGGCTTCAAGGGCCTGGTGGCCTGTGCCTATTTCTATTGCTTGTGAGCTCACTATCATCTTCCCTCACCATTGCCCATTGGGGTGGCATGGTAGCACAGTGGTTAGCACTGCTGCTTCATAGCTCCAGGGACCTGGGTTCGATTCCCGGCTTGGGTCACTGTCTGTGTGGAGTTTGCACATTCTCCTCGTGTCAGCGTGGGTTTCCTCCGGGTGCTCCGGTTTCCTCCCACAGTCCAAAGATGTGCGGGTTAGGTTGATTGGCCATGCTAAAATTGCCCCTTAGTGTCCTGGGATGCATAGATTAGAGGGATTAGTGGGTAAAATATGTAGGGATATGGGGGTAGGGCCTGGGTGGGATTGTGGTCGGTGCAGACTCGATGGACCGAATGGCCTCTTTCTGTACTGTAGGGTTTCTATGATTTCTATGATTTACCCAAACAGGGTCAGACCTGGTGTTGCTCAAGATGCTTCTTGACTTGGACAATCAAACAAAGCACCATCATTCCTTCAATCCTATCCAGAGAGAATTTCTGATGAGCTCATGGTGCACCTATAAGATAGTAGTACAGCTTTTAATATTATCTAAGATTGACCTGCAGAGAATATTATGCAGAGTGTAAGGAAAAAAAATGATATTTTAAGGGATTTACATTTGTATTGGTAAAATTTAATTTAATGTTTCTGTGTCTGGAATGGGAAAACCTAAAGGACAAAGGTGTTTGTATGTGTGGGGTTGGTTTCAATTCCAACTGTGTAGGCGACACAGTGGTTAGCACTGCTGTTGCACAGCACCAGGGATCCAGGTTTGATTCCAGCCTTGGATGACTGTCTGTTTGAGACTGTTTGCACAGTCTCCCAGTGTCTGCTTCCTCCAAGTGCTCTGGTTTCCTCCCACAGTCCTGAGATGTGCAGGTTCGGTGGATTGGCCATGTTAAATGTGAGTGGACCTGTGTAAGATGCTCTTTCAGAGAGTCAGTGCAGTTTCAATGGGCCGAACAGCCTCCTTCTCCACTGTAGGGATTCTATGTGTTTCTATTGCGTTTAGCGGTGGTTATAGCATGAAGAGTAAATAGTAGTAATAGTGGTTGCTTAGCAACTGGGAGTCTTTTAAGGTAGAAAGGTTTTTGGCCTTAGTTTAGCTGAAATTGACTGCAGTTGGAGACAAGACACTTGGGAGTGCACATCTCTCAACTTTGCCAGAAGAAAGACTGGACAGGACAGGGGGCAAGGTTCCCAAACCACCAGATATACTCCAGATAACCAGGGAATTGGGATATAAAGAATGTTTGAAGACTGTAGTTAAGAGAACAGAGACCAAGGTATTGATCAGGAAAATTCAAGGGGAAAAATAAACCAAGTGTTCTGAGTTAAACAGGTAGCTGCAGTGACCAGATTTAAAGTGGGAAAGCAGACTTCAAAGGCAAGTCAAAAGTTTGATGCCATTTTCAGAGTCTGGGAATCAAGAGTTAAAGCAATTGTGAACAATTTGAACAGCAGTCAAAACAAACCTTTTGTCCATGGGATGTGAGTGTCGTTGGCTGGGCCAGCAGTTATTGACCATTCTTTAGGGCATTTAAGAGTTAAATATGTTGCTGTGGATCTGAAGTCACATGTCAGCCAGATCAGGTAAGGACGACTGACTTCCTTCCCTGAAGAACATTCGTGAACCAGTTGTTTTTACAACAACCGACAATGGTTTCACAGTCATCATTAGACTTTTAATTCCAGATTTTTACTGAATTCAAATTTCACTATCTGCCATGGTGGGATTCAAACCAGAGCATTACCCAGGGTCTCTGGATGATTACACCAATGACAATACCACTACATCACTGCCTCCCTGATTCCCTTACTGATTAAAAATCTGGCATCATTCTGATGAATCAGCATTGCCCTCTCCACAGCCAAAATATCTTTGCTGACATACATTGCACCAACTTGTTGGGCTGAATGGTCTGCGTCTATGCTACCAAATCTAAGTAATTCTACCTAATACATGTTTCAACAGCAGCGGCTGGACAGGTTTGTTTCCTTCTCTCTAATCTGGGTGGCACCAAGATCAGCTTTACTCAGCATATAAGGGAATCAAACTCAGAGATTTCCTGATGTATAAAACTCAGCCACCAGGCAGTGCATGCACCCATTAAGTCACTGAATCTTCCAAAATAAAACTGAATATACCCCTTCAGAAGGACAATGCTATTTACTGCAACCATATTCATGTCGCTCCCTGGGGACATAAATTGGGTAAATTACTGAACAAACTGTCCAAAAACCGTCAGTGTTACACAACCCCAGTCTTTCACCATCTAATCACTGAAGCACCAAAACAATAGCTAAGAGGCTCAGTTATATTGCTTTTCGAGTGTTTAGACAAGTGCAAGCATGGAAGACATGACAGGCAATGAGTAACAAGTTTCTCACACACCCACTTTCCTGTAAAACTGCAGACAATAAGAAAGAGGAGCGCTTGTATTTTCCCAGAGTTAATACTGATAGGGAATCTGGCTCTTCCTGTCCACAGGCTGCTTAATGTCTACAATCAGTATCTGAATTACATATTGGTCAGTAATAGATTGCCAAAAACAAGAGATTAGGAATTATATGAGGGTGACAGCAGTGTTACGAGTGGCAGCTGGAGATAAAGATGAGTATGAGCTATCCACATCAGGCAAGAGGAGACACTCATCTTTGAAACAAAGCATCAAGTAGAAAATCTTACTCTCGAGTTAGTTGATTGCAGATAGAACTTTAAGCTCCCAGAGGGGAAAAAAAATAACATTTATAGAGTGGCTTTCGTGACCACAAGATGTCCCAAATGCTTTACAGCCAAAGAAGTACTCTTGAAGTGCAGTTAGGGAATTCAGCAGCCAGTTTGCACCCAGCAAACTCTCATGAACAGCACCTTTAGAACCATTCATCCCCCCAGCAACATTCAGGGTTTTTCATAAGAGAAGAACTACTCTGACTTTGTAAAACACCCCAACATGCTTAATGGAAGCGATATCAAATAAAAGTTGATATGCAAGGACATAGAAGGACAGGTGACCAAATGGAACATCAAAGCAGAGGTAGAGAGACAGAAGTTTAGAGATAAGGCAACTGAAAGTCCAGCCATCAATGGCAGAGTGAAGGGAAAGGGGATGCACAAGAGAAGAGTAATCTAGTCCTTGCCAATATTCTGACTCTCTGCTGATTCTACCAGCTGCAACTGGAACCACTCCTCCACTTCCTTGTGACTTCCACAACAAATCTGAGTTGGAAACTGCAAATTCTGCAGATCACAAGGGAAATGGTGTCAAGAGCTGCTCTGAACCTACAGAAGTTCAAAATCTAATTCAAAACGTTACCAAAATAGCCCGGCGTGTGAGATCAGAGTTCAAATCCCTTTTGAAGTTCTGAATGGCTTTCTAGTGCCTTGGTTTACGTTGTCTCTCAGTTTGCCTTAATCTGTAAAAACCTGCTGTTTGCCAGCCTTTAATCCTCGTCATGAAGTCTAACCTTCTTTATTATACGCTTGTAATGAACTGGCTGAGTGGCTTTCTTTTACTGAAGGTTCATATTACAAAGGTTTGAGTTCGGTTGAAAGAAATCAGGAATACATTCTGATCTTAATTCAATATTGTTGAATTGAAATTAATGCATAATTGAATTTTAGCAAAAAAATAAATAACTTCAAATGAAGAGTTCTGAAAGGTCTTTGACATGAAATGTTAACTTTGTTCTTCTCTCAACAAAGAGCTTCCCTGATCTGCTGAGCACATCTCCCACTTTCTAGTTTGATTTCTAGTAATGCTGCTTCTGGTGAGATGGAAATAAATTAATTTGACAAGTTTATTAATGAACCAGTCCTGGCTGATCAACACATGATTGTGAATTAGAACAATAATCTTCCCCAAAGTTTGTCCAGGGTGATCCATGGGTGGCATTACACCCGGTTAGGGGTTCATACATCTTTGTTCTGGACCATGGCATAAATTCTGCGGAACTGATTAAATCTATTCTTCCTTTAGCTGCAGCACATTTCACAATCTCAGAACCTCCCAAAATGCTTTAAAGCAAATGAAGCCCTTTTCAAATGTAGTCGCCCACTGTAATCAGGGTCACCAACTCTCGCAAAGAACTTCAGGGTCACTCTGGGAGTCCATTAGACAGGGGGGGGGAGGGGGGATATAGATTGAAGCAGAGGGGTACTGGGCATGTGCGACATCCGAATTACAAGAAAAACAGGACATGGGCAGTGGCCTCAATTATGGGGAAAATCCATAAAATAAAGATCAGATAGTCACCCTAGTTTTAAGGCAGGAAATGAAGCAGCCAATTTGCACGTAGGAAGCTCTCACAAACAGTGATGTGATATTGAACAGATGACCTGTTCTAGTCATGTTGGCCGAGGAATAAATATTGGCCAGGACAACCGGGAAAACTCCATCGCTTCTCCTTGAATAGTGGTTGTGAGATCTTTCCCACAGAGGGAGGATAGGCATTGATTTAATATCTCATTCAAACAATAGCACATTTGACAGTGTAAGACATTCTCAGTCCTGCATAAAATGTCGGCCTAGGTTTTGTGCTCAAGTCTCTGCAGTGGGTCTTGAACCTGCAACTTTCGAACTCAAAGTGCTGAATGACCCCTTAAGTTTGGAACCCTAGAATGGTTACACTGCACGGGAGACTATTGGTCCTTTGATTCCATGCCAGCTCTCTGCAGGAGCCCCTAGTCCCATTCTGCCACCCTTTGCCTTTAGCCCTGCAAACCTCTCTCTTTAGATAATTATCCAATTCTCTTGAAAGCCTCAACTGAACCTGCCTCCACAACACTCCCATCAGTGCATTCCAGGTCCCAACCATAAAAAGGTTTTTCCTCGCATTATCGTCATTTCTTTTGCCAAATCAGTTTGCTGCCCTCGAGTTCTAGATCATTCTGCCCACAGGAACAGTTTTCCCCGACCCACACCCCTCATGATTTTGAGTATCTCGATCAAATCTCCTCCTAATCTTTCCTTCTCCATGGACAACATTCCCAACTTCTCCAATCTACCTTCATAACTGAAGCTCCTTGTGAATCCTTTCTGCGCCCTGTCCAATGCCTTCACATCCTGTGGCTCGAGGGGCTAAATGGCCTATTCCTGCTCCTAATCTGTAGGTTCACATGTACTATATCTGGTGAACTGAATCACTAATCGCAGTGTATAATAATCCATCCTTATCACAGAGTTGGAAGGATGCTGATTCTGTTGAGCAATCAACCCTCCATTGTTTTGTTTTCTAAGTTTGTTTGCCAGCTCAAGATCACACGTCGTCACCCTCCATAGGTCGGAAAGACTGCATCAAACCAGACAAGAACATAAGAAACTGGAGCAGGATTATGGGCCTTCGGGCTTGATTCAATATGGATATGACTATCCGCTACCTCAGCTCAACCTTCCTTCTGTACCCCCTCGATTCCATTAGTAACCAAAATACGTCACTCTTTCCCTCTCTCTGTATATGCTGACTCTTGGGCAGCAACAATGTTCTTGTGCCTTATACAAGTAGTTGTTACAACAAACCTGTGTTTAGCTGAACAAGGAAAATAATCTCAAATGCGCTTCACAGACACGGTCATCTAAAATAGATGCCAAAAAAGGAGCGGCTTAGGCAGCTGAAGGTAGGGTTTGCAGTGGAGAGTCAATGGGAAGGAGGAATAACCAAGAGACCAAAGGTGAAGAGCAACTGGAGAGGGATGGATAGAGGTTTACAGCATGGAAACAGGCCCTTCGGCCCAACTTGTCCATGCCGCCCTTTTTTTTAAACCCCCAAGCTAATCCCAATTGCCCGCATTTGGCCCATATCCCTCTATACCCATCGTACCCATGTAACTGTCTAAATGCTTTTTAAAGGACAAAATTGTACCCGCCTCTACTACTACCTCTGGCAGCTTGTTCCAGACACTCACCAACCTGTGTGTGAAAATATTGCCCCTCTGGACACTTCTGTATCTCTCTCCTCTCACCGTAAACCTATGCCCTCTAGTTTTAGACTCCCCTACCGTTGGGAAAAGATATTGACTATCGATCTGATCTAATACACGTACAGGGAGTAGCAAGGCCTGAAAGAAATTAAACAGGAGTGTGAATTTCAAACAGGAAGAATTGGGGGATCAGCAGATGGTATTGGTTAGCCAAGACAGTGATGGGTGGCATGAGTTGGCACCAAGACAGCTGAGATTAGCGGAAGCTTCGAGTGTGGAGAAAGACAGTCAGGATAATGAGTAGTCAAATCCGGGGATGACAAGGGCATGGTGAGGGTTTCAGTAGCAGTAGGAGGTGAAGGTTGCTGAGGTTAGAGGTGAGAGCAGCTGTATTTGGTGATGGGGTGGTACGGGGTCACAATTAGACTCTTAACAGTGTGGAATGCTCGAGCTTTGAGCAAGTCCGCAGGCCCATTCAACCACAATCACTAACTCAGCCCAGACCACCGAGCAAAGTTAGAATCCTTCTCCAAATGGATGGATGTGAACTTGTCACCAAATTAAATTTGCATTTGTTACAGTGACCACATTTAAAATAACGCCAGCTCATTTCAGCTCTGAATTAGCTGGTAAATGGGTTTTGTTTCATAACTGGAGTCAGACGTTTGAGGACAATCGAGGTAAAACTGGAAGCTCGCTAGTGTGTTCCCTCCTGTGGATGCAGAGCTGACCCGTGTATTTCCAGCATTTCCCGTTTTCCGCTCAGATTTCCAGCATTTGTAATTTTTGAACCTATCACGATACAATTAAATGACATATTTTGCCTTGGGGAGGGGTAAAGGGGCTCATGGCAGGAGGAGAAAAAATTTGAATGCAGACAATGCCTATTCACAAACTCTTATAAAACAATGATTCCCCTAAAATAATCTGCAGCCCTGCACAGCCCACCGGAAAATAACATTAGATCTGTGAAAATCAACAACAGTCACACCACAGTGCAGAGGGACCCTCTGGCTGAAGGGCACAGTAAATCTGCTGCTTTTATGGGTAGGCGTTCAAATGCGTTTCGTTTTACAGAAAGTCACCAGTAGTTCTAATACGCAATCATTCTTCTCTCCTCCTCCCCCACCCCAGTCAAACCAGGGCAAAAAACACTTTGTAATCAGCATCAGTGTTGCTACGGGGTTGAGGGAGTTTGATGTTCACACAGGTTCAACATCTTCACAACCAGCCCCTTTCCTCTCAAACTCCACACATGACGTCTTGTACATCCTTCCCCCTTCAGCCTTCTGTCAGAAGCACAAATGGGTTCTGCCAGATATAAATCTTTTATTGACTGAATCTGACATGCTGCAGATGGACTCATACAGGGCATTGTGATTCCTGCTTCTGTTTCATTCTGTGAAAGTTTAATAAGAGGTCTAAATAAAGGTCTATTGTACAGACCGTTTCTGGCAAGACTGCTGGTGTTATTCCTGGTCCCACAGATCTGAATTTCTCCTCCAACTCAATCAGAGCTATTGTCAAACATTGACAAGATGACCATGCAAAGATTTACAACATCTGCATATGTTCCAGAATTTCCCCCCATTCCAGGATTACATTTGTTCTGCATTTTACTGCCTTAAATATATGTCTGCCGTTCACCACACTACACCAACTGCCAACCTACCCTGGCCTGTCCATCCCCCGTGCCACCCAATTACGTCGTTCCCACAACTACTAAGCAGATAAATCACTTAATCGGTTTAGTCACCGTGACGCACTGACATCATCTCACTATAACCAAAAATAAAGCTGTCTTCTCAGGAGCACCATTGAAAGAATGGCACGTACTGAGAATTCAGTGCAGTGCCACACAAAACAGCTAGGAAGTCACCCTCGACAACTGTCATCACTTCTGGCTACATAACATGTTCAGTTGGGAGGATACATTTAAAATCGCACAGAGCTCCATGGAGCAAGTTTTGTTTTGTAGTGGGAGCCTTTTTGTTCTTAAACCTCGAGCACAGAGAAACGGTGAAAGAAAAACAGAAGAGCTTACTGATTGGCTAAGTGGCCAGATTGTGAGTTTCAGAACCACACAATCCAGCAAGGTCCGCTCATAGAATGCCGACAGTGCAGGAGAGGCCATTCAGACCATCAGATCTGCACCAACTCTCTGTCAGAGTATCTTACTCAGGCCCTCATCCTGCTTTATCCTTGTAATCCCACACATTTACCATGGTTAATCCACCAATCCTACACATCTTGGGACACTAAGGGGAAATTTCGCGAGGCCAATGCACCTAACCCACACATTTTTGGACTGTGAGAGAAAGCTGGAGCACCCGGAGGAAACCCACGCAGACACGGGGAGAACGTGCAAACTCCACACTGCGACCCGAGGGCAGAATTGAACCCGGGTCCCTGGAGCTGTGAGACAGCAATGCTGCCAATCACTGTGCCACCATGTTGCCCTATGTTTAATCACTGCTCAGTAGCTGACCTCAGCAAATGTGGCCTCAATCACCCATAGTGTGTGGGGGTGGAGGAACCTATACATTACTTGGATTTGAATGAAGAATCCCAAAATTTATTGCCATGACAAAATTGTCATTTTGGCAAACACTGTCCTGCAAGTGGCTTCAGCAGAACATAGATTAGTGGAATGGGCAGACAGGTGGCAGGTACAGTTTCAGGTGGAGAGTATGAAGTAATACACTTTGGGAGAACAAAGCATGTAACAAGAGTGTACACTTGTATGGATAAGTGATTCAAACAGCTAATTCCCCAAAATTATAAGCATAGGTAGATAAATACACAAAACATGTCAAACATTTTTGGGTCTTATGAACAGGAAGACAAAGTAAAAAGAGAAGGACAATGTATATACATAGCTTATTTCACAACCTCAGGAATGGCCCAAAGCCTGGGACGTGGGGCAACATGCTGGTTAGCACTGCTGCTTCACAGCACCAGGGACCTGGGTTCGATTCCCGGCTTGGGTTGCTGTCTGTGTGGAATCTGCATGTTCTCCCCGTGTCTGCGTGGGTTTCCTCCAGGTGCTCTGGTTTCCTCCCACAGTCCGAAAGACGTACTGGTTAGGTGCATTGACCGTGTTAAATTCTCCCTCAGTGTACCCGAACAGGTGCCGGAGTGTGGCGACTAGGGGATTTTCACAGTAACTTCATTACAGTGTAAATGTAAGCCCATTTGTGACTAATAAATAAAACATTACTCTAACGTTTATGTCTCAAAGCCCATGGTCACCAATTTGCACACAGCAATGTCCAAAAATTAAATAATGACCAAAAAAGTCCAATTTAGTGATGTTTATTTTGAGATAACCGCTGTCACTATGGAGAGCTCCCCTGAACTCTGCACAAATAGTGCTGTAGGACCTGAGCAAAGTAGTAAAGTAGAATTTGAACAATTTCTGCTTTGTTAGGATAAATCTTCAATTACTCTAAGGCAAGTGCACACCTGTCCCATGGATTCTATTGAATGTACTGTGCCAACCTTCAAGACAGTGCCCAAAGGAAAAGGCTCCAGTCTGCATCGTTTGGACGTCAGAGTCCATGCTGGGATCATGCTCGAACAATCCTCTGTCCGGCTATTCCTAAACAGCACCGCAAAACTCCAACAGACTATAAAGCCTCTGATTTAACCTTTGGCTCAAACACTACTCAACGACAGTCAGGGCTTCAGCGTAATCTTAAGATTTAAGGCACAATGCCCAAGATATCAGGAGGTGCAGCCCCACAACGCTGTGTTCTCAGCCCCCTACTATACTCCTTATACACCTATGACTGTGCGGCCAAATTCCCCTCCAATTCGATTTTCAAGTTTGCTGGTGACACCACCATAGTGGGTCGGATCTCAAACAATGACAAGACAGAGTACAGGAATGAGATAGAGAATCTGATGAACTGGTGCGGCAACAATAATCTCTCCCTCAATATCAACAAAACAAAGGAGATTGTCATCAACTTCAGGAAGCGTAAAGGAGAACATGCCCCTGTCTACATCAACGGGAACAAAGTAGAAAGGTCAAGAGCTTCAGGTTTTTAGGTGTCCAGATCACCAACAACCTGCCTTGGTCCTCCTGTGCCGACACAATAGTTAAGAAAGCCCACCAACTTCTCTACTTTCTCAGAAGACTAAGAATATTTGGCATGTCAGCTACGACTCTCATGAACTTTTACAGATGCACCATAGAAGGCATTCTTTCTGGTTGTATCACAGCTTGGTGTGGCTCCTGCTCTGCCCAAGACCACAAGAATCTACAAAAGGTTGTGAATGTAGTCCAATCCATCACGCAAACCAGCCTCCCATCCATTGACTCTGTCTACATTTCCCGCTGCCTCGGCAAAGCAACCAGCATAATTAAGGACCCCACGTACCCCGGACATTCTCTCTTCCACCTTCTTCCGTCGGGAAAAAGATACAAAGGTCTGAGGTCACGTCCCAACCGACTCAAGAACAGCTTCTTCCCTGCTGCTGTCAGACTTTTGAATGGACTTACCTCGCATTAAGTTGATCTTTCTCCACACCTTAGCTATGACTGTAACACTACGTTCTGTACTGTCTCCTTTCCTTCGCTATGAACGGTATGTTTTGTCTGTATAGCGCTCAAGAAACAATACTTTTCACTGTATGTTAATACATGTGACAATAATAAACAAAATAAAATCAAGGTGCATGGCTTTGCATCGAATCCACTGCATGCCCCAACAATTCCAGGTGCAACTCTGACTGGGGCAAGTCTGAACTGCAGTTGTTGATGTAAAACAATTCCAGTAAATTTGGCTGATAGTTCCTGTCAAACACTTAACCTGATGCAAGATGTCCACAAAAACCTCTCAACAAAAACAAAGCAAGGTGAAAGAGGTAGTGTCTTGCATCATCCATTATCGAGAGCTCAGTGTACTTTGGCAGCACAACAGTTACTCCTAAGATTTGCAAACTGTTTGAAAATCATTCAAAGGTGAAGTCCAAAGGATTTCCTACCCTTTTCATTGTTAAAGTAGCTAAGTTGCTTCTGTGTTATTGCAAAATTTAACCGAGACTGCTGGCTACAAATCCATTATCTGTGACTTGAGACTCACTCATTTTGTTTATCTCCCCTCGGAAAAATTCCATCATCTCTGCATGTGTCAGCCTGGCTCAGTTACTATCACTCTGAGTCGGTGACTGGTTCAGAGCCATGCCAGAAATGCAGGCTGTACTTCACATACTAGAGGCATTCAAACCCTCTTAAATTAATAAAATTAAAGGGGAGGAGTCAGTTACTGAACACTGAGCAAGATGCATTTATTGAGCTTCTCATCATTGATTCTTTGCACGTTCTTCACAACCCTACCTGCCTTTACCCAGCTGTCTAGTTTTCACCATTATGTCCTCGCAAGTGTCGTTACAGTGCGACGTGTACGACCAAAGGAAAACCCAAATTAGTTTCAAGCACAGTCAGGCTGGACAACTGTTTGGACAACTGAAACTGCCTTGTCACTTGCTGAAATCATAGGTAAAACAAAGACTACTGACTCAACCTGTAAATCTCAGCAATATAGTACATGATCTATATCCAAAAGTTGGAAATATGACAAAAATGGGCGGCACGGTAGCACAGTGATTAGCACTGCTGCTTCACAGCTCCAGGGTCCCGGGTTCGATTCCTGGCTCGGGTCACTGTCTGTGTGGAGTTTGCACATTCTCCTCGTGTCTGCGTGGGTTTCCTCCGGGTGCTCTGGTTTCCTCCCACAGTCCAAAGATGTGCGGGTTAGGTTGATTGGCCAGGTTAAAAAAATTGCCCCTTAGAGTCCTGGGATGCGTAGGTTAGAGGGATTAGTGGGTAAAATATGTGGGGGTAGGGCCTGGGTGGGATTGTGGTCGGTGCAGACTCGATGGGCCGAATGGCCTCCTTCTGCACTGTAGGGTTTCTATGAAAAGGGGTTTATTTGAACTGGGTCTGGTGAATATCATAAGCTGTAGGTTATGTGGTGAAATCCTGTTGAATAACAGCCTAAAACCATCGCTTCAATATAGACACTTTGACACATAACATGCACAACAAAAGGACAAAGCCCCAAACTTTTTCAAGTATTCACCAGCACAGCTATTGGTGAGCGAGATAGTTTTACCCTCGGCGCTGATGATAATGCTCAGCCACATTTAGCCTCATACCGAGCAAGTTAGAGAGCTGGAAAGGCAGGAAAACCCATATCCAGCTCTGACAAAGGGTTATCCAGACTCAAAACGTTGGCTCTATTCTCTCTCCACAGATGCTGTCAGAACGGCTGAGATTTTCCAGCAATTTCTGTTTTTGTTCTCACCCTATACTACCTGTAGCTGCAGATATAGTAAGCACTATGCTTGGAAACAAGGCCCTAAAATTAATTCAGTTAATAACAGTGAAATAATATCAAATTAATGACATGAATAATTACATCCTAATTCAATTAGTAAACCATGTCATTCATAGCCAATACCAAGCTCTACACTGAGCTGAATCCACAAGTGCACCTTCTGCTGTACAGGTGTTATATTTACAAAGGTGCAACACAGGAGGATATTTTATTTTCTCAGTTGCTGCCTATCTCAATAGTGGAGAGGATTTTTACAGATAACAGCTTCATAAATCAACAGGATATTGTGTGGTCACATGCTGGCATCAGTAAAGGTGGAACAAAGTCAATGACTGCTAAAACTAGTGTAGTAGTGACCTATCGCAGAGGATTTGCTGTAAATGTGATACGGATGCACTGAGTATACATTGAGAGGTACTCACTGTCAAAAGCACATCTGCCAACTTTATGGAGGTGCTGGATAACGCTGTAAGAAGTCTCACAACACCAGGTTAAAGTCCAACAGGCTTATTTGGAATCACGAGCTTTCAGAGCGCTGCTCCTTCATTCGGACTCACCTGATGAAGGAGCAGCGCTCCGAAAGCTCATGATTCCAATTAAACGTGTTGGACTTTAACCTGGTGTTGAGAGACTTGTTAATGTGCCCACCCCCAGTCCAACTCTGACATCTCCACATCCTGGATAATGCTGTGAGGATGGTAAACTTTATAAAACATTGATCCCTGAATTTGAGCATAGGTTCAGTTCTGTGAAATGAAGTGGGATCTATTGGTGCCCCACATGGAGGTTTGATGAGTCGCGTGGCTTGATCATTCCGAGGTCAGGTTATTCTTTATAAGCTGCCTATTCCCACTCTCTTACTCTACCTATGACACACTTTGCTTCCCGCAGCTGTACTAAATGTCAGATATATTTTCTTGTCTCACTGAGTTGAAACTAGGACTTCAGGGCTGAGTGTAACTATCTTCGATATCCAGGGTAAAATGATTAAGAAGCTGGAATTCTGGGCCTGCATTTGAGGAAAAGGCCGCTGAAAGCAAGTTATGAGGAGACAGTCTGCAAAGGGATATAGATCGGTGATTTTGGTTGAGTGACAAGACTCCCCTGCTCCTGTTCGGGCAGCGCCATGTCCACCTGAGCAGGCATCTCCACACAGTGCAGAGCTCCCTCAGCCCTGCACTTGGGTAAAAGGCCACTGCCAGAGAATAGCTGCAACCAGAACTTAAGACCTGTCCACCTTATAACATCAGACATTCAGATTTTCTTCCTAGTTCAATGCACCTTCACACGCCGACAAGAGTTTCTCAGGGAAAGAAAGTGACCAAAAGAAGCACGTCCATCAGAGGCAATGGTACTGGGATGTATCTGAAACAGTTACATGCACGGGAAGCTTTACTCTGTATCGATTAGACATTTCACACACACACACAAAGAAGATCTGGCATACAGCAACTTGTAACTTTCATAAACTTGGACAGAGAATTAAATAAAGTAACTCATTATCTGGATTTACTTTAAAAGAAAACTACAGTTAAACATGGTTTAAATGTTCTGAAGTTGACCTTTTAAGGTTGGCATCGTTTATACAGCCTGAAAAGGATACGAGGTGTGCCCTCTGTTCGACAGACGAGATAAAGGCAGGCAGCAATGACGTGGCTCATTTTCCGGCCCCTGGTGAGGTGCTTGCTCACTGCCATTTTGAAGAAGTTAAAGGCAGTATCGAGGCAATGCTGGTTTAACTGAAGCTGGTTACCCAGGTGGTGAATCTGACGCCGACCTAAGGAGCAAAAGCAAGATCAAATTTAGGATGTATGTGTCTGCAGCTCCTCGTCACATCCCTCACATCAAGTCTGCAGCACAGAGCCAGACCATTTGGCCCAACTGGTCTATTCCAGAGTTTATGTTCCACATGATGGGGAGGCGATGGTCTAGTGTTATTATTGCTATTTTATTAATCCAAAAACCCAGCTAATGTTCTGGGGACTCGGGTTCAAATCCCGCCATGGTAGATGGTGGAATTTGAATTCAATAAAAAAATATCTGGATTTAAGAATCTGCTGATGACCATTAAACCATTGCCAATTGTCGAAAAAACCCATCTGGTTCACTAATGTCCTTTAGTGAAGGAAATCTGCCATCCTTACCCGGTCTGGCTTACATGTGACTCCAGAGCCACAGCAATGTGGTTGACTCTCAACTGCCCTCCAAAGGCAACTAGGGATGGGCAACAAATGCTGGCCAGCCAGCGATGCCCGTGTCCCATGAATGAATAAAAATAAATGATCCTCCTTCCACCCCATCAAATACTAGTTTTTTAAAAAAAGTTAATTTATTAGTCACAAGTCGGCTGACATTAACACTGCAAAGAAGTTACTGTGAAAATCCCCGCGTCGCCACACTCCGGCGCCTGTTCGGGTACACTGAAGGAGAATTTAGCACGGCCAATGCACCCTAACCAGCACATCTTTCAGACTGTGGGAGGAAACCGGAGCATCTGGAGGAAACCCACGCAGACACGGGAAGAACGTGCAGACTCCACACAGACAGTGACCCAAGCTGGAAACCGAACCCAGTCTCTGGCGCTGTGAGGCAGCAGCGCTAACCACTGTGCCACCCAGCTTGACAAACTTGATCGAGTTCTTTGATGAAGTCAGGGAGAGGGTCGATAAAGGCTGAAGTTGTGAATATGAATTTTCACGCACGAGGGTACAAAACTGAATAAGAATTGAGAGCAGGGATTGGTTACTTCCCAGACTGAAGGGAAGAACAGAGCGGCGTTCCTTTGGGATCGACACAAGGACCACCGCATTTTTTAACATATTTAAACTTGGCATTGGAGGCCTAATTTCCAGGTCTGCAGTTAACATGAAGCTCAGATATGTGTCAAAAATATGGAGGATAAAATGAAAAGTGGCAGATTAAGCTCATTCTCTGAAGATTCAGGTTCAATTGCATCTTAATCAGTATTTATCTGGCATTTTTAAAGTAACAAAATGCCCCAATGCATTTTCCAAGAGTATTTTACTTAACAACTGACAATGAGTCACATAGAGAGAATCTGCTTTGTCAAAGATGTTTTTGTAAATTCATTTTCTGGGATGTGAGCGTCGCTGGCCAGGCCAGCATTTATTGCCCATCCCGAACCGCCCTCCACTCCAGAGGGCAGTTGAGAATCAACCACGCTGTGTGGCTCTGGAGTCACATGAAGGCCAGACCAGGTAAGGATGGCAGATTTCCTTCCCTAAAGTGAACTAGATGGGTTTTTCCAACAATCAACAGTGGTTTCATGGTCATCAGTCGACTTTTAATTCCAGATTTTTATTGAACTCAAATCTGCCATGTTGGGGTTTGAACCGGGTCCCTGGATCTTGTCCTGGGTCCCTGGATTACGAGTCTAATGACAATACAACTACGCCACTGCTTCAAGGAGATGGAGAGGTAGAGAGGTTTATGAAGATATGAATTAGGAGCGAGAACAGGCCATTTGGCGCCTTGAGCCTGGTCCATCATTCAAATTTCAGAACTTGGGCCACGGAAGCACAGCCACTAATGGAGGAACAATTAAAATTGGTAATGCACTCGAGGTCAGAATGGGAAGAGAGTAGAGATATTGGAGGTTTGTGGGGCTGGAGGAGATAACAGAGATCAAGGTCATGGAGGGATGTGTACAGAAGAACATATGAATGAGAATTTTAAAAATCGAAACAATAGTGAATGGGAAACCCATATCAGTCAGTGAGGACTGTGGCAATGGCCTGGTGTATTTTATGTTTTTTTTAACAACAGGTGGTGACAGCTCAGGGAGGGGGAAAGGAAAGGAACCTCAACAATCACAAATCAGTCAGGAATTACCCCGTGTCATTAGAGACTCAGCCGTACCCAATTGAAAAGTGAAAGCTATCACAGCAACATTAGTGTCGCAAAAGAGATGTGTCTGACATCAATTTAGCAAGCGAAAGCTGTAGCCAAGCTCCTGGCCCAGCGCTGCATGCATGTATAATTAAAAGGCAAGATTGCCCTGTGGGCTTCAGAGTCTGGAACAGGATGAGTCAGTGATGAGGGGGAGGGGGGACGGATGAATTAAAAGTGAAACAAAAGATTACTGTTCTTCAAATACCAGACAAATCAGCACAAAATAAATAAATAACACACCCAGACTGTGGGCATGGAGATAAGGCAGAGGATGAACACAGATGAGTGTGTCCTGAGGGTATATAAACACAGACATACTTGCTTTTGGGGTCAAGGATGAGTGGAGAGGTGACTAGCTCAGTCTGAAATGTGAAATAAGCCTTATTCCAATGATGTCTAAACTCCTGCAAACTATGAAAGAGTGTGATAAAACCCTCGCCTTCTCAGCCACTCCGGAATACGTCAGCCAGCACCGGTTTAATTGATTGCCCATCCCGCCTACAAAATGATTCATCCCATGGAATGACTCATACATCGCCGAGATACAGGGGATAGTGGAAACCTTTCATCTATTGTTAGTCAAAGGGTTGAATAGTTTCTGGGTGGGAGTGGGAAAAATAAACAGAGGGAGAAATAATGGGGTGAACGATGTGTACCATTTCCACAATTAGGAATGGTAAATAGGAGAGGATCCATTTCCCAGACAGCAGAAACAAAGGCTCATTATCTCAGCGAGTACAGGAAGCAGGTTGTGCTGCTCCCTGTCTCAGCACACTGACCAAACCTGAATGCTCCTTGCTCAATCTCAAGTGACTTATTCCATTCTGTCTCCTTCCCCGGGGGAGGGGATGCAGGGAAAACGCACTCCTGGGGAGGGGTTACAGGGGGCAACGCGCTCCTGGGGAGGGGTTACAGGGGGGAACGCGCACCTGGGGAGGGGTTACAGGGGGGAACACACTCCTGGGGAGGGGTTACCCCCTCTAGGGAAGGGATACAGGGGGAACAAGTTCCTCCTCTGATGGTCTAGTCCACAATTGAAAAATCTGCCATAATTCTGCGCTGTCGTGTGTCGCGAAGGCCGCCTTGGACACACGACAGCGCAGAGTCGCTGAGCAGAAACTGATAGCCAAGTTCCGCACACACGCGGACGGCCTCAACCGGGATATTGGGTTCATGTCACACTATTTGTAACTCCCACAGTTGCGTGGACCTGCAGAGTTTCACTGGCTGTCTTGTCTGGAGACAATACACATCTTTTTAGCCTGTCTTGATGCTCTCTCCACTCCCATTGTTTTGTTTCTTAAAGACTTGATTAGTTGTAAGTATTCGCATTCCAACCATTATTCATGTAAATTGAGTCTGTGTCTTTATAAGCTCTGTTTGTGAACAGAATTCCCACTCACCTGAAGAAGGGGCTTAGAGCTTCGAAAGCTTGTGTGGCTTTTGCTACCAAATAAACCTGTTGGACTTTAACCTGGTGTTGTTAAACTTCTTACTGTGTTTACCCCAGTCCAACGCCGGCATCTCCACATCAGACAGTGGGAGCAAGGGGAAATCATTTGAATGAGACAATCAGACTGGATTCACTGGAGTAAAGCATGTTGTGGCGGATCCAAATGTTCCTAACGATCAGAGTTTAAAGATGAGTGTGGTTAAAAGATTCTCTGTCGCGGTCAGTGAGTCGCTAAAGCAATCAGGCAGGTTACGGGGGATCTCAGATCTCGAGCGTATCAGGATATGGAATAGTGGTATCTTGGATGGTTTAGGAATGAAATAGGATAAAGTGGAAATCTAGGAATAAAAGACACATAAATCATCCAGTGATAAATTCAAAAGCAGTGGTGGGATTCTTTCCCACAGGAATAGAATATAGAAGCAGGACGATAATGTCACATTTACTTAGACCATATGGAGGAGTGTCAACAGTTATGGTCTTCATTCTACAAAAGAATATATAGCGCACCAAGTGAAACCAGGATTGAGCATTAGGGCAGCGGCAGGAGCGGGGCCGGGCGGGGACTGGCGGAGTCAGGCAGGGACTGGCCGGACAATAGGGTGGACATGGAGAAGCCGTCACCAATTTTGGATGAGCCCAGAACAAGTGGTCATAAAATTAATCATAAACACATCAAAGGAGGAATAACGAGAGATATTGTGAGACTAGTCAAAGAGAAAAAGGAAGCATTTGTCAAGGCTAGGAGGCTGGGAACACACGAAGCAAGTGTGGAATACAGGGAAAGGAGAAAGAAACTTAAGCAAGGAGTAAGGAGGGCTAAAAGGGGTCACGAAAAATCATTGGCCAGCAGGATTAAGGAAAATCCCAAGGCTTTTTATACATATATAAAGAGCAAGAGGGTAGCCAGGGAGAGGGTTGGCCCACTCAAGGACAGGGGAGGGAATCTATGCGTGGAGCCAGAGGAAATAGGCGAGGTATTAAATGAGTGCTTTGTGTCAGTATTCACCAAAGAGAAGGACTTGGTGGATGATGAGTCTGGGAAAGGATGTGTAGATAGTTTGAGTCATGTTGAGATCAAAAAGGAGGTGGTATTGGGATTCTTAAGAAACATTAAGGTAGACAAGTCCCCAGGGCCTGATGGGATATACCCCAGAATAACTGAGAGAGGCAAGGGAGGAAATTGCTGGGGCCTTGAGAGAAATCTTTGTATCCTCACTGGCTACAGGGGAGATGTGATGTGGAGATGCTGGTGTTGGACTGGGGTAAACACAGTAAGAAGTCTAACAACACCAGGTTAAAGTCCAACAGGTTTATTTGGTAGCAAACGCCACTAGCTTTCGGAGCGTGCTGCTCCTCAGGTGGAGTGGAAGATCTGCTCACAAACAGGGCATACAGAGACTCAAACTTAATTTACAGAATGTAACCCCCGCAACTTGCCTGGACTTGCAAAATCTCACTAGTTGTCCTGTCTGGAGACAATATACATCTCTTTAACCTGTGCTTAACGCTCTCTCCACTCACATTGTTTGTACCTTTAAAACTTGATTAGCTGTAAAAACTGTAAAGGATCGCATTCCAATCATTATTCTGCAATTGAGTTTTTGTCTCTGTATGCCCTGTTTGTGAGCAGATCTCCCACTCCACCTGATGAAGGAGCAGCACTCCGAAAGCTAGTGGCGTTTGCTACCAAATAAACCTGTTGGACTTTAACTTGGTGTTGTTAGACTTCTTACAGGGGAGATCCCAGAGAATTGGAGAATAGCCAATGTTGTTCCTATGTTTAAGAAGGGTAGCAAGGATAATCCAGGTAATTACAGGCCGGTGAGCCTGACGTCAGTGGTAGGGAAATTATTGGAGAGGATTCTTCCAGACAGGATTTACTCCCACTTGGAAATAAGTGGACGTATTAGCACGAGGCAACATGGTTTTGTGAAGGGGAGGTCATGTCTCACTAAGTTGATTCGAGTTTTTCGAGGAAGTGACGAAGATGATTGATGAGGGTAGGGCAGTGGATGTTGTCTACATGGACTTCAGTCAGGGCTTTGACAAGGTCCTGCATGGCAGACTGGTGTAGAAGGTGAAGTCGCATGGGATCAGAGGTGAGCTGGCAAGGTGGATCCAAAACCGACTCGGTCATAGAAGACAGAGGATAGCAGTGAAAGGGTGCGTTACTGAATGGAGGGCTGTGACAAGTGTTGTTCCTCAGGGATCAGTGCTGGGACCTTTGCTGTTTGTAATATATATAAATGATTTGGAGGAAAATGTAACTGGATTGATTAGTAAGTTAGCGGATGATACAAAGGTGGTGGATTTGCAAAGAGCGATGAGGACCATCAGAGGATACAGCAGGATATAGATCGGTCGGAGACTTGGGCGGAGAGATGGCAGATGGAGTTTAATCCAGACAAATGTGAGGTAATGCATTTTGGAAGGTCTAATACAGATAGGAAATATATAGTAAATGGCAGAACCCTTAAGGGTATTGATAGGCAGAGGGATCTGGGTGTACAGGTATTCAGGTCACTGAAAGTGGCAACGCAGGTGGAGAAGGTAGTCAAGAAGGCATACAGCATGCTTGCCTTCATCGGCCGAGGCATTGAGTTTAAAAATTGGCAAGTCCTGTTGCAGCTTTATAGAACCTTAGTTCGGCCGCACTTAGAATATAGTGTTCAATTCTGGTCGCCACACTACCAGAAAGATGTGGAGGCTTTGGAGAGGGTACAGAAAAGATTTACCATGATGTTGCCTGGTATGGAGGGCAGCAGCTATGAGAGGTTGAAGAAACTTGGTTTTTTCTCACTGGAACGACGGAGGTTGAGGGGCGACCTGATAGAAGTCTACAAAATTATGAGGGTCATGGACAGATTTCCCAGGGTGGAAGAGTCAATTACTAGGGGGCGTAGGTTTAAGGTGCAAGTGGCAAGGTTTAAAGGAGATGTACAAGGCAAGTTTTTTTTACATAGAGGGTGATGGGTGCCTGGAACTCGCAGCCGGGGGAGGCAGTGGAAGCAGATATGATAGTGAGTTTCAAATACATGAATAAGATGGGAATAGAGGGATATGGTCCCCGGAAGGGTAGGGGGTTTTAGTTCAGCCGGGCAGCAGGCTTGGAGGGCCGAAGGGCCTGTTCCTGTGCTGTAATTTTCTTTTTTCTTTGAGGAATTTAGAAGCAATTTATTTGGTGGAGTGGTGACGAGATTACAGACTTCACTGACAAATGGAGCAATCGAACAATGACACGTGTGATAGATACGGGATGGATAGGGGAGCAGGGTGTGAAGAGTTAATCAGCAGAGCGATGAGAATCCTGGAGACCACAAATACCAGCATACATCAGCTGGGTTAAATTGGTTACTGAACCTCATCAACTCCAATATTAATAGTACATCAGATACACATTAAATATCAATGTCTAGGAAAAGAGCAAGGAGATGGGATTGCAGTAAATAACCCCAGTGTGGAGCCATCACCTGTACAGCTCCTTGATTATCCATGCTATATTCAAGGGCTTCACAATGGCACACTGTAGCTGCCCCTTGGCAGATGCTCAGGGACAATCCTGGAGACCATCTGCTTCATTAGAAATGCCACGTGGAGCTGGGGTAGGAGAACCCACCCCACTGACAGACCAGCCGTAATCTACACTCTACCATGAGATCACAGGATTAACCCCCTGGTTCATCAGAGTTAATTAGTCTGAGTCAAAGGGTCATGATGAACACCACAACTGCCCACCTCCCCTGCGCCCTCTGTCAGTTTAAAACTCAAGACTGACGTGGGTTGCAGACAGTTGGCACCACCTGTGATAATCTACCCCAAAAAGTTAATGCCTTCTGGAAATGAGACAAGAGAATTTACAGAAACAAAAAAGATTTGCCGATGAACATCCAAACTCTGTGCTTCAAAAAACATTTACCACCTAACCTCACTAAAGTTTAATAGTCTCAGGAATCAGATGACAAGTTGTAAAACCACCCAATATAGATGCAGCCCTGTTACTGATTATAAACTTTACAACTTGATAAAGAGCAAGCGCTCATGCTGGGTCTGTGAACTTAACCCCTCTGTGACTTAACCCCTCTGCGACTTAACCCCTCTGTGACGAGGTATAACCCCTCTGTGACTTAACCCCTCTGTGACGGGGTATAACCCCTCTGCTTCTCAAGGTTCTGCACTTGGCTGCTTTTTGCTCTTGACCCCACAGCGTTGTTCCCCGTTAAGTGGCAGGGTGCGCTGCCATGCAGAAGCCTCAAAGGCACCACCCAGGCCGTGTGTCAAATAGTGTGTGCACAGCTGCACAATACTATTTGGAGAGTCCACAGACTGAAGAACAATTTCATTTCAAAGGGAATAAATAGAATCAGAGCTGGGCCTGCATTTGACAGCCCAATTCTCACTCAGATACTGCGGTATAATGGGTTGTCTGATGAGGAAAGGTTGAGCTTGTATCTGCTGGAGTTTAGAAGAGTAAGAGGCAACCTGAGTGAAACATATAAGATCCTGCGGTGTCTTGGCAGGAGACATGTGGAGAGGATGTTTCCTCTTGTGGGAGAATCTGGAACAAGGGGTCTCTGTTTAAAAGTAAAGGGCTGTCCATCTAAGACAGAGATGAGGAGAAATATTTCCGCTGAGGATGGTGAATCTTCTCAAAAGGCAATGGAATCAGAGTCTTTGAATATTTTAAGGCACAGCTCGGTAGATTCTTGATTAACAAGGGGGTGTAGGATTATTGGGGTCAGCAGGAATGTGGGGTTGAGGTTACAATTAGACCAGCCCCGATCTTATTGGCGGAGCAGGCTCGAGGAGCTGAATGGTCTACTCCTAATTCACATGTTCATAATGACAACTGTGCCTTCAGCTATCCCTAGCCCAAGCTCTGGAATTCCCTCCCTAAACCTCCACTTTAAAGATGCTCCTTAAAAACCCACCTCTTTGGCCAAGCATTTTGTCAGCTACCTAAACGTGAACGTGACTCGGTGTCAAAGTTTGCCTGATAATGCTTCTGTGAAGGTTCTGTATCCAAAGTGCTATAATAAATGTATGATGTTGTTGACTGCCCTTTCTTTATAGATTACATTGCAGCCTCTGTTCGGTAGTGGCCTACACGGGACACTTAGGAGCTGAGGAATGCTACGGTTTAAGATGCCTTCCAACACCTCCCACTCAAACGGAAGCTTCCATAAGTAGATCTATGCTGACAAGCGTGAGGTCTGCTGTTGCTTCACATACTGAGAATGAGGCAAAATGTAAATGAACAAATTTTAAAATACAGAATCATAGAATCCTACAGTGCAGAAGGAGGCCATTCAGCCCATCGAGTCTGCACTGACCACAATCCCACCCAGACCCTATCCCCGTAACCCCACACATTTACCCTGCTAATCCCCCTTGACATTAGGGTTAATTTAGCATGGCCAATCCACCTAACCTGCACATCTTTTGGATTGTGGGAGGAAATCGGAGCACCCAGAGGAAACCCACGCAGACACAGGGGGAATGTGCAAATTCCACACGGAGAGTGACCCGAGGCTGGAATTGAACCCGGGTCCCTGGCGCTGTGAGGCAGCAGTGCTAACCCACTGTGCCGCCCAGAAAATGCAATTGCGTGTGAATAACTAGCCACGTTTCAGATGAAGCGTTAAACCAAGGCCCTGCCTGCCCCCTCAGATGGATGAAGACGTTCCCATGACATTATTTCGAAGAAAGGGAGTTCTCCTCGGTGTCCGACCAGCATTTATTCCTCAACCAACATTATGAAAACATCATGTAAAATCATACCTGCTGCTCTCTATGCAGCCCTATGAAAGAAGATGAAAACAGATTATGGGCACATTACCATGTTGCTATTTGTAGGAGTTTGCTGTGTATAAATTGGCTTCTTAGTTTCCTACATTACAGCAGTAATTACACTTCAAAAGTACTTCATTGGCTGAACAGTGTTTTAGGCTATTCTGAGGAATTGAATGGCATAGTTTAAACGCAAGAAATGAGAGAAAGGTTGGCCTTGAGTTTACTAGCTAGGAACAGAGTCAAGCTGTCAGAGGCTATATCTTCCAGGTTGTTTTATCTAATAACTAAATTAAGGGAACTGTTCGTGTAGAATGCAGCTGATGCACTGTCAGCATTCACATTTCTTCAGTAACAGAACTAGATGTCAATGTTCATGGAAAGCTGCCATTGCCCACTGTTGTGTTAGTTTGGAGGGGAGAGATACATCAATCACCTTCATTGGCCCAGGTTGCTCAATTTCATTACTCCACCATTCCACTATAAATATTGTGGTAGGGACGACTTGTGAGAGCTTCATTTCCCACGCAAGATTTTGAAATATTCTCTGTGCGGGGACAGATTATTGAAGAAATGTATTTCTCCCTGGGGAGGACACAGAATCAATTACCTATTCACCAGGCTCAGAACTGTGCACAGAAACAGGAGCAGACCATTCGGCCCATCGCGCCTGCTTCCTATTCAAGTCATGTCTGCTCATCCAGCTCAATACCACTTCCTGCAATGTATTGTTTTCTGTCTGGAACACATTCAGTGCCTGAGGCCCCACAGTCCCGTGGAGTAGAGAATTCCAAAGATTCACCACCCTCTGTGTGAAATAAACCCTCCTCGTCTCAGTCTCAAATGGCCTGCCCCTTATTTTGAGACTGTATCCCCTGGACACAAGAGCACCATGTTCAACAATCAATGCCCTTGTAAAGGGTGATGCGTTCAGATTATATTGTGGAAGGTTCACTCAACTGATTCCTGGGATGAAGGGGGTTATCTTATGATTAAAGGTCAAACAGGCTAGGCACATACTCATTGGAGTTTAGAAAAATGAGAGGCGATCTTTTTAAAACATACAAGATCCTGAGGGGACATGACAGGGTGGATGCTGAGAGGATTTTTGTGAGAGACAGTGGAATTGAGGGAACAGTTTAAAAATAAGAGGTCTAGCATTTAAGACGGAGATAAGGAGAACTTTTTTATCCCAGCGAATCATTAGTCTGTGGAATTCTCTTCCCAGGGGGCTGGTCATTAAATATTTTTAAAGTAGAGTTAATAAATTCTTTATTGACAAGTTGGGGGTCAAAAGAACTGGGGGGGGGGGGGGGGGTGGAGAGGGAGAGAGAGAGAGAGAGAGAGACATGGAAGTAGAATCATGGAATCCCTACAGGGCAAAAGGAGGCAATTTGGCCCATCACGTCTGCACCAACTCTCCAACAGAGCTTCTTACCCAGACTCTATCCCTGTAACCCCACTAATACCCCTAACCTACACATTCTGGGACACTAAGGGGCAATTTAGCATGGCCAATCCACTTAACCTGCACATCTTTGGACTGCGGTAAGAAACCGGAACACTCAGAGGAAACCCACGCAGACACGGGAAGAACATGCAGACTCCACAAAGTCACCCGAGGCCAGAATTGAAACTGGGTTCCAGGCTTTGTGAGGCAGCAGTGCTAATCACTGTGCCATCGTGCCGCCCTAGAGCGAAGGCTAAGGTCAGCCATGATCTTTTCAAATGGCAGAGTAGGCTTTCACAGAATCCCTACATTGTTGGAGGCTATTTGGCCCATCGAACTCCACCAACAACAATCCCGCCCAGGCCCAAGCCCCATGTATTTACCCTGCTAATCCCCCTGACACTAAGGGGCAATTTAACATGGCCAATCAACCTAACCCGCATCTTTGGACTGGGGGAGGAAACCGGAGCACCCGGAGGAAACCCACGCAGACACGAGGAGAATGTGCAAACTCCACACAGACAGTGACCCGAGGCCGGGATTGAACCTGGGTCCCTGGTGCTAGGAGGCAGCAGTGCTAACCACTGTGCCGCCCTTTTGGACTATTCCTGCCCTTAATCCATATATAACAAAGAACAAAGAAAATTACAGCACAGGAACAGGCCCTTCGGCCCTCCAAGCCTGCACCAACCATGCTGCCCGACTTAACTAAAACCCCCGACCCTTCCGGGACCATATCCCTCTATTAAAGAACAAAGAAAATATGTTTGTTATGAGGAGGAAAAAATCCTTCCTTATAAGCTGTGCTATTCACTGGTTCCAAATATAAACCGGGGTTACCAAATGTAAACAGAGCTCTTGGAATTTTTAGGGTGGGTACATTCAGCTAAGGTAAGGGATCCCCAGAGATCCGCGTGTCCATGACTGCAATGCCCTTTCCCTCTTGCACACAGCTTTTCCTACCATTGGGAAAGGCCTCTTGGCAAAATGGCCACAACATTTGGTGGAACTCGTTACCACAAAGAGTAGTTATGAACTAAAGAGGCACAGCCGCGGCCTTTCCACTCCGGGACCTGGGCCGTGTCTGCCCAGGAATCAGCAACAGCTCCAGCCCATTTCAGAATTATACCAAGCTTCTCACGGTTGGACGAAAGACACATGAACATCCTCCCTGTTATGATGGTGTGATCATTCCGGAGAAGCCAAAGTTGAAATTCCTTAATAAAGTTGCCAACTACAAGAAGCCCAGGTGCTGGATCAAAAGACTGTGAAACATCCTTCAACCAGCGACACGGACTGCTGCATTCGCCGAGGATCAGTCTGACATTGTAGCTTCCAGAGGTGGTTCATTTCACTGGGGTCACTTTGAAATGATGGGCCTCACCATTAAACAATAGATGGATGCCAAAACCATGTTTGCTCACTGGTGTGTAAATGCTCCATATAAACCCATCACACGCAAAAGATTAGATCAGAGAATGGGTGGTAGGAATGCGGCCATCAATCACGATGTCACTCCAGTCAAGTGTGGCTGGATTACAGATGAACTCCATATTAAGTAGGAATCAGTACCTTCAGAATGAGGAATGGCGATTAGTGGGGGAAAAAGTGATGTGGAATAAACCTCCCAGGTTGGAGTTGATGTTTAATTCATGGTTTAACACATGACTCTGTACAAACTCGATCATACCAATTTACTGCTGTTTGCTGTTATTTTTTAACCCCATCTCCATTTTCTACTCTCTTCAGTACACCTTGGTCTGCATGGTTCAGCTCAATTGCCCAGGCATGTCCTGTACACAAAAAGCAGGACAAATCCAACCCGGCCAATTACCGCCCAGTCCACTCTTGATCAACAGTAAAGTGATGGAAGGGGTCATCAACAGTGCTATCAAGCAGCACCTGCTCAGCAATAACCTGCTCAGTGACGCCCAGTTTGCATTTCGCCAGGGTCACTCAGTTCCTGACCTCATTCCAGCCTTGGTTCAAACATGGACAAAAGAGCTGAATTCCAGAGGTGAGGCGAGAGTGACAGCCCTTGACATCAAGGCCGCATTTGACCGAGTGTGGCATCAAGGAGCCCGAGCGAAACTGGAATCAACGGGTATCAGGGGGCAAACTCTCCACTGGTTGGAGTCATACCTGGTACATAGGAAGATGGTTGTGGTTGTGGAGGGTCAGTCATCTCAGCTCCAGGACATCTCTGCAGGAGTCCCTCAGGGTAGTGTCCTAGGCCCAACTATCTTCAGTTGTTTCATCAATAACCTTCCCTCCGTCATAAGGTCAGAAGTGGGGATGTTCGCCGATGATTGCACAATGTTCAGCACCATTCACGACTCCTCAGATACTGAGGCAGTCCATGTCCAAATACAACAAGATGTGGACAATATCCAGGCTTGGGCCAACAAGTGGCAAGTAACATCCGCGCCACACAAATGCCAGGCAAGGACCATCACCAATAAGAGACACTCTAACCACCGCCCCATGACATTCAATGGTGTTACCATTACTGAATCCCCCACTGTCAACATCCTTGGGGTTACCATTGACCAGAAACTCAACTGGACTCACCACATAAACACAGTGACTACAAGAGCAGGTCAGAGGCTGGGAATACTGCAGCGAGTAACTCACCCCCTGACCCCCCCCAAAGCCTATCCACCATCTACAACGACACAAGTCAGGAGTGTGATGGAATACTCCCCACTTGCCTGGATGGGTGCAGCCCCAACAACACTCAAGAAGCTTGACACCATCCAGGGCAAAGCAGCCTGCTTGATTGGCACCACATCCACAAACATCCACTCCCTCCACCACCGACGCTCAGTAGCAGCAGTGTGTACTATCTACAAGATGCACTGCAGCAATTCACCAAAGATCCTGAGGCAGCACCTTCCAAACTCACGACCACTTCCATCTAGAGGAACAAGGGCAGCAGATACATGGGAACACCACCACCTGCAAGTTCCCCTCCAAGCCACTCACCATCCTGACTTGGAAATATACCGCCGTTCCTTCGCAGCTGCTGGGTCAAAATCCTGGGATTCTCTCCCGAACGGCATTGTGGGACAACCCACAGAACGTGGACTGCAGTGAGTCAAGAAGGCAGCTCACCACCACCTTCTCAAGGGCAACTAGGGATGGGCAATAAATGCTGGCCAGCCCGCGACGCCCACGTCCCACAAATGAATAAAACAACTTTACTAAATAAGCCATCAAGGAGGCATACTTGTGTCTCACACTCAGAATTCCTGCCCAGTTGAGCTGGTTTCTCCCGACAAGAAAACACCAGCTTATCTGTGTAATGAATTGTCAGGTGCCTTCCCAACTGTGTTTCTAGCCTTATAAATGGTTCTGTGCTCAGATCAAATAGAACGTCATCTTCTTAAATAGCCAGCAACCGATTAATGAATCAATTGTTGTCTTCTCTGCTGCCAACCTGTTACCATCAGTGCCGTCAGTCATCAGGCAATGCTCATTCTGCCAATCTTTCCACTGGCTTCAAGTAATGGAGACAGACCTTCACTGGTGAACCAATTCACCCTGCATCAGTTTCAAAACTCCTTGTCCTCATTAATAATTTAGACCATGCAGGGAGATTGATGTGTTGTTTTGATATTTATAAGCTGCAACTTACCAACAGTTATCTGATTAGAAATAGTTTATCTTCTTGAAACATAGAGGGGAATTGACAGGGTGGATGCTGATAGGATGTTTTTACTTATGGAAGAGACTAGAATAGGGGGACATCGTTTAAAAATAAGCAGTTCCCAATTTCAAACAGAGCTGAGAAGAATTTTCTTCTCTCAGAGGGTCATTAGCCTGTGGAATTCTCTTCCTCAGAGAGCAGTGGAGACTCGATCGTTGAATATTTTTAAGACGGAGTTAGATAAATCTTGATTGACGAGAGGGAGTCAAAGGGTATAGGGGTAGACAGGAAAGTGAGGCCACAATCAGATCAGTCATGATCTTATCAAATGGTGAAGCAGACTCAAGGGGCTGAATGGCCTACTCAGCTCCTGATTCATAGCTGGCAAGCTGCAGTGAATGATGCGCCAATTTTTCACAGTGACATTTCGTGCAACTCACCATGTGGGCTCATTAGCATAAGCCCAAACATCCCATGGACCAATACGTTCTCCACCATCACAAACTAGAAAGGGATTGCCAGTAAAATGGCCAATCTTCAACTGGCTGATTTAATAATCTTGGTTTTAATTGGTTTCAACTGATGATTTTAATCTGTCCTTGGTACATAAGACCGTGAGCCACAAGTGCATCTTGCTCGCCTGAAACTGGCTAGTTAGACAAATCTGAAGTATGTGTCGCTGCAGCATGAAATGCAGCAATAAGGTCAGGCTTGATCGGACTGCCACTTACTGCAGGTACAGGTGATTCATGCAACCACAGGTGCCTGTGCATTCGAGGGACTGTATACAATGTACTAAACACTGCTGGATGGGCACAAACTGGCAAAAAGCTGCCATGCCAGCCTTGGGAAGCCGGCTTATGTGAGCAGGAATGAACATTTGAGCCTCTATTTTTAAAAATGGAGATGCCGGCGTTGGACTGGGGTGGGCATAGTAAGAGGTCTCACAACACCAAGTTAAAGTCCAACAGGTTTATTTGTGAGTCACCTGATGAAGGAGCAGTGCTCTGAAAACTCGTGATTCCAAATAAACCTGTTGGACTTTAACCTGGTGTTTAAAAATGATGGATAACTGAGTGAAAAGTAGTTGTGTGTGCAATTCATTTGTGTCTAAAATTCTGCCGTCTTTAACACTAATATTATTTAATTACATCAATAACTGGAAGCAAATGATGTGGAATGTCCAGACTACAAGGCATTTTTACATGCCGATTCCCAGAGTTCAATTTCTCCCGTATACTTAAATAAATGTGAACAAAGGTCTTTTCCCACAGCTGCCTGCGGTGTACAGGATGTGCCCAGTGTGGTACAAAAATGCACTGATTCGAAAGGTCCCATGTTTAATCTTGGTCTGTGCTGGTCTCAGTCAAGGCTATACAGTATACTGCCCCAGGACAAGGCATTGAAGGGGAAACACTCCTAACTGCTGAAACAAATGCCCAACACTTCTGGTCACCCTATTGTAGAAAGGATATTATTAAACTAGAAAGACTGCAGAAAAGATTTACCAAGATTCTACCGGGACTTGATGGTTTGAGTTATAAGGAGAGGCTGGATAAACTGGGATTTTTTTTCTCTGGAGCGTAGGAGGCTGAGGGGTCATAGAGGCCCTTCGGCCCAACTTGTCCATGCCGCTCTTTTTTTTTAAACCCCTAAGCTAATCCCAGTTGCCCGCATTTGGCCCATATCCCTCTATATCCATCGTACCCATGTAACTATCTAAATGCTTTTTAAAATATAAAATTGTACCCGCCTCTACTACTACTTCTGGCAGCCTGTTCCAGACACTCACCACCCTCTGTGTGAAAAAATTGCCCCTCTGGACACTTTTGTATCTCCCCCCTCTCACCTTAAACCTATGCCCTCTAGTTTTAGACTCCCCTACCTTTGGGAAAAGATATTGACTATCTAGCTGATCTGTGCTCCTCATTATTTTATAGACCTCTATAAGGTCACCCCTCAGCCTCCTGCGCTCCAGAGAAAAAAGTCCCAGTCTATTCAGCCTCTCCTTATAACTCAATCCATCAAGTAGCATCTTAGTAGCATCCTAGTAAATCTTTTCTGCACTCTTTCTAGTTTAATAAAATCCTTTCTATAATAGGGTGACCAGAATTGAACACAGTATTCCAGGTGTGGCCTTACCAATGACTTGTACAACTTCAACAAGACGTCCCAACTCCTGTATTCAATGTTCCGACCGATGAAACCAAGTATGCCGAATGCCTTCTTCACCATTCTGTCCACCTGTGACTCCACTTTCAAGGAGCTATGAACATGTACCCCTCGATCTTTGTTCTGTAATTCTCCCCAATGCCCTACCATTAACTGAGTAAGTCCTGCCCTGGTTCAATCTACCAAAGCGCATCACCTCGCATTTGTCTAAATTAAACTCCATCTGCCATTCATCAGCCCACTGGTCCAATTGATCAAGATCCTGTTGCAATTGGAGATAACTTTCTTCACTGTCCACTATGCCACCAATCTTGGTGTCATCTGCAAACTTACTAACCATGCATCCTATATTCTCATCCAAATCATTAATATAAATTAATATAAATGACAAATAACAGTGGGTGATCTTATAGAGGTCTATAAAATAATGAGGGGCATAGATCAGCTAGACAGTCAATATCTTTTCCCAAAGGTAGGAGAGTCTAAAACTAGAGGGCATAGGTTTAAGGTGAGAGGGAAGAGGGGAGAGATCCAAAAGGGTCCAGAGGGTCAGTTGTTTCACACAGAGGATGGGGAGTGTCTGGAACAAGCTGCCAGAGGTAGTAATAGAGGCGGGTACAATTTTGTCTTTTAAAAAGCATTTAGACAGTTACATGGATAAGATGGGTATAGAGGGATATGGGCCAAATGCGGACAATTGGGACTAGCTTAGGGGTTTAAAAAAAAGGCAGCATGGATAAGTTGGGTCAAAGGGCCTGTTTCCATGCTGTAAACCTCTATGACTCTAAGATACTTCCCTCAATCCTTCAATTCCCCAGTCACTGGAAAATATGTGGACATCAAGATGAGAACTTGATTCGCTACACAATCGAATAACCCAACACTCGTGGTCAAACTTCAGCCATGTACAATGGGCTATCTGGATGAGGTACTACAGCATTCCTAACATCACCACATGACACAAACTCTTGCCAGTTTCAAAAAGATGTCAAGCAAACAAAACCAAAAAAGTAATATTTTTAAAACTTCAAATCATTCCTCCAAAGAGTAAGTTAGCTTGTGAAAGCCAGACATCAAAGAGCAGTGCAGATGCTGAATGAGGTCAGATAGACTATGAAAGCACAGTCTTTCCAGCTCTGGGGACCAAAGTTTCAGTTCAGCCCAGACTGCTGGGATGAAAAGCTGGAAGGATGGTCCATTGTTTTCAGCTGCCTCAGCCCAGTTCCTGGTCTCTGCAAGTTCAACATAACAAATTAACTCATGACCAACAAATCCTACATCTTTAGATTGAAAATCAGAAGGGGGAGAGAAACATGAGAAAGTGGATGGAATTGTAAGTGAATTTTTAATATTGATGCACATAATCCTCACCATTTAAACTGGCCAAATCTGGTTTAAATCAAAAGTAACATTAACCAATTTCTATTACTATGAAAGACAATAAATTTCACAGTCGCTGTTTACACTGTGTAACGTGTGGCAGTTATTTCTGGTAGAAACAGGTATTTAGTTACATTAAATGATATCACAATGACCCAACCAAGTGAATGATCAGATCTTTTCTATGCAAGTTACCAACATGCACAGGTTCTCAAAAGGGTCTTATTGGTCCATTTCAAGGTTTAATTAATAGACATAGAATCCCTACAGTGCAGAAGGGGGCCATTCAGCCCATTGTGTCTGTACCAACCACAATCCCACCCAGGCCCTATCCCCACAACCCTATACATTTACTCTAGCTAATCCCCCTGACACTAAGGGGCAATTTAGCATGGCCAATCCACCTACCCCGCACATCTTTGGACTGTGGGAGGAAACTGGGGTGCCCAGAGGATACCCACGCAGGCTCGGGGCAAATGTACAAACTTCACACAGACAGTGACCCGAGGCCGGAATTGAACCCGGATCCCTGGCGCTGTGAGGCAGCAGTTCTAACCACTGCACCGCCCATAATGTCAGAATTGTAAATCATTGCAAATAGCACCAACTTGCCCATTAGAAGCAGTGGAGACCAGGTATTGTGCTTGTGTACATCATAAAACTGCTTAAAACGGCATGTACGTATATATATAAATTAGTAGGTCACTTGGCCCCGCTACCATTCAATAACATCATGGCTGATCTGGTTGTAACCCCAACCCCACATTCCTGCCTATCCCCAGATAACCTTTCACCCCTTTGTTAATCAGGAATCTATTTAGCTCTGCCTTAAAAATACTCAAAACCCTTGGCTTCTACCATCTCTTGAGGAAGAAAATTCCAAAGACTCACGATGCTCAGAGAAAATGACTCAATTCTCTGAATTGGGCAACCCCTATTTTTAAACATAGAACATAGAACAGTACAGCACAGAACAGGCCCTTCGGCCCACGATGTTGTGCCAAGCTTTATCTGAAACCAAGATCAAGCTATCCCACTCCCTATCATCCTGGTGTGCTCCATGTGCCTATCCAATAACCGCTTAAATGTTCCTAAAGTGTCTGACTCCACTATCACTGCAGGCAGTCCATTCCACACCCCAACCACTCTCTGCGTAAAGAACCTACCTCTGATATCCTTCCTGTATCTCCCACCACGAACCCTATAGTTATGCCCCCTCGTAATAGCTCCATCCACCCGAGGAAATAGTCTTTGAACGTTCACTCTATCTATCCCCTTCATCATTTTATAAACCTCTATTAAGTCTCCCCTCAGCCTCCTCCGCTCCAGAGAGAACAGCCCTAGCTCCCGCAACCTTTCCTCATAAGACCTACCCTCCAAACCAGGCAGCATCCTGGTAAATCTCCTCTGCACTCTTTCCAGCGCTTCCACATCCTTCTTATAGTGAGGTGACCAGAACTGCACACAATATTCCAAATGTGGTCTCACCAAGGTCCTGTACAGTTGCAGCATAACCCCACGGCTCTTAAACTCCAACCCCCTGTTAATAAAAGCTAACACACTATAGGCCTTCTTCACAGCTCTATCCACTTGAGTGGCAACCTTTAGAGATCTGTGGATATGAACCCCAAGATCTCTCTGTTCCTCCACAGTCTTCAGAATCCTACCTTTGACCCTGTAATCCACATTTAAATTAGTCCTACCAAAATGAATCACCTCACATTTATCAGGGTTAAACTCCATTTGCCATTTTTCAGCCCAGCTTTGCATCCTATCTATGTCTCTTTGCAGCCTACAACAGCCCTCCACCTCATCCACTACTCCACCAATCTTGGTGTCATCAGCAAATTTACTGATCCACCCTTCAGCCCCCTCCTCTAAGTCATTAATAAAAATCACAAAGAGCAGAGGACCAAGCACTGATCCCTGCGGCACTCTGCTAGCAACCTGCCTCCTATCCGAAAATTTTCCATCCACCACCACCCTCTGTCTTCGATCAGACAGCCAGTTACCTATCCAATCGGCCAACTTTCCCTCTATCCCACACCTCCTCACTTTCATCATAAGCCGACCATGGGGGACCTTATCAAACGCCTTACTAAAATCCATGTATATGACATCAACTGCCCTACCTTCATCAACACACTTAGATACCTCCTCAAAAGATTCTATCAAATTTGTGAGGCACGACTTGCCCTTCACGAATCCGTGCTGACTATCCCGGATTAATCCGCATCTTTCTAAATGGTCGTAAATCCCATCCCTAAGGACCTTTTCCATCAATTTACCAACCACCGAAGTAAGACTAACCGGTCTGTAATTACCAGGGTCATTTCTATTCCCTTTCTTAAACAGAGGAACAACATTCGCCATTCTCCAGTCCACTGGCACCATCCCCGTGGACAGCGAGGACCCAAAGATCAAAGCCAAAGGCTCTGCAATCTCATCCCTTGCCTCCCAAAGAATCCTAGGATACATTTCATCAGGCCCAGGGGACTTATCGTTACTCTAATTCTAGATTATCCCACAAGAGGAAACATCCTCCTCACATCCACCTTGTCAAGACCGCTCAGGATGGCGGTGCCGTGGTAATGTCATCGGGCCAGTAATCCTGAGGTCCCAGGCTCTGGGGACATGAGTTCAAACCCCACCACGGCAGCTGATGGAATTCAAATTCAGTTAATCAAAATCTCAAATTAAAAACTAGTCTCCGTGATATTTTGAAACATATAATATCCTGAGAGGTCTTAACGGTGGATGTGGAGAGGATGCTTCCTCTTATGGGAGAAAGTAGAACTGAGGATCACTGTTTCAAAAAAAGAGGTTGCCCATTTAAAGTGGAGTTGAGGTGACATAGTTTCACACAGAGGGTTGGGAGTCTTCTGAAATGATGGTGGAAGCAGAGTGTTTGAATATTTTTAAGGCAGAGGTAAGTAGATTCTTGGTAAGCAAGAGGGTAAAAGGTTACGAAGGGTAGGCAGGATGTGGGGCTGAGGTTACAATCAGATCAGCCATGATCTTATTGAATGGTGGAGCAGGTTCGAGGGGCTGAGTGGCCTACTCCTGCTCCTTGTTCCTACGTTCGCATGTTCATTTAAATTGCCTTTTATTCTTCCAAACTCCAGGTTCATACAAGCCTAGCCTGTCTCACCTTTCCTCTTAAGACAACCCGCCCATTCCAGGTATTAGTCTGAATTACATAACACCACTCTGAACATTTAATGCTAAACCTGTTCATCAAAGGGCACCATAACTGTTCAAAATGAGGAAACTAAGAGGTTGGGGAGGGCAAAGGAAAAGCGTGCAACTCTCCAATGGTCTCTGAGCCAAAGTCTGGCAGTGAATACCAATATTTGATTTTAAGTTTATGCTGAAGGCAATTCAGTCCAGTGTCTTTGCTGGCTCTTTGCTGGAGCTAGCGAGTTAATAGCCCTACTCCTCCACTATAGAATCATACAGCACCACAGGCCATTCAGGCCATCGACGTGTAACAGGCAGCCACAGCCTGCGGAGTTGCAATAGGCCTCTGCACAGTAAACTATCATTCCTGATCAATGGATCCTGGTGAGGAAGCACATCGGTCTAATGTCAGTTGAGGGCACAGCTGTGGTGCCATTTATGCTCAAACAGCTGAATCCAGAACATGGGTATCGCTATTGCTCATCTCAAATTGTCCACAGGAAGCTGGTGGCGAGCCACCTTCTTGATAACAAATGGCTTGTTAAACCATGGTAAGAAGTCTCACAACACCAGGTTAAAGTCCAACAGGTTTATTTGGTACCACAAGCCACAAACTTTCGGAGCATTGCCCCTTCATCAGGTGAGTGGGAGTTGTGTTCACAAACAGGGCATATATAGATACAAACTAAACCATTGCAGAGGGAAGTTAAGAATTAATCACATTGTTGAGAGTTTGGAGTTCCACATTGGTATTGATGGTAATTTTCTTGTCCCGATTGGCTTTTTATGATAATCTAGCACTAATACTGATCCCAGCTCCGAATTCCAGAATCATTTCTTCACTGATTTGAAATTTCCCAGCTGCAGTGGTGGGATTTTAACTCACAAATCCAGATATATTAGGTCAGATCTCCGGATTACTGAGCCAGTAACAGAACCATTACACTCTCATTCCTCAGTTTGGAGGGTAGTGACCTGAAAGCAGGACGATACAGATGGAATGATATAATAGAAAGAGTCTGCACACCCTTAGAGAGGTGAAAGAAGATAAGGACATTCAATTAGGGATTGGAAACCAATAGAAGAAATCTCTCCCTGTCAACTCACTTCTGGGAATAGTCATTTGCAGCAATTACAAAGAAATTCTACGCAACATGTGCACTTTGAGATTACTCCAGGGAATTTTAAGTATATATTATATATACACCATGGGATTCAAGATGAGTCATTTTATTCCCTGAAGCATTATTTCCTGAGCAGATGGTGCTGTTTCTCACAGACATTGTGAAGAGTGGACGAAAGAGCATAGTTACCCAGATTTATCAGCAAACACTGCGAATGGTAACCTCTTTTCAGATGCTGATGGACTTGGCTATTTCCAGCCTGTATTTTCTACTTTTAAAGTGGAAATCAGACTTCAAACACAAACACATAAGAAGTAGGAGCAGGAGTCAATCATATGGCCCATCAAGCCTGCTGACTTCCCCTTCTGGCTCCCATGTTAGCTATGATTAATGGTTTCCTCTCACGTACTGTACCATCTCTCCTACAAAGCTGCCATCATCCTCCTTTTCATCAAAATACCTCTCTCCCTGCAAACTACTGCACCATCTTCAACCTCTCTCTCCTCTCCCAAGTCCCCAAACGTGTTGCTGCCTCCAAAATCCAGTCGCACCTTTCCATGGTGAATCTCTCACTCAGGTTTCCATCCATCAAACTACCGAAAGAGCTGTTATCAAAGTCACAAACGACATCCAATGTGACTGTAACAAAGTTAAACTTATCCTTTCTTGTACTTTCCAACTCATCTGCAGCCTTTGACATGATTGACCACAATGTCTCTGTCATCCAGCTGAATGGGCCTGATCTTACCTGGTTCCATTCTTATCGATCTAATCATAACCAGTGAATCACCTGCACTGGCATCTTTTCCTGATCCTGCACTGTTCCCTCTGGTGTCTAAGGATCTATCCTCGGTTTCCTCACATTTCTCATCTTTATGCTGTCTCTCAGCATCTTCTGAAAACAGTATCAGTTTGCCCAAGTACACTGACAACATCCAGCTCTAACTCGTTCTCAATGTTTCCTTTAAGCTGCAGTGCCCTGAAGCAGCATGAACATCCCCACACAGGCCGACACCAGTTGCCCATTTGAAATACTATCCATTTAAAGGGCTGGAGCCTCCAAAAACAAATCCAAAGGGAATGTCGCATCTCTTTGACCCTCCACTGTCTCTACTTTGTCAGATTTTGGCTGACATTCAATACTGAATGAGCAGAAATTTCCTTCACAAACTGGCCACAACCCCAACCTGCTCCTTTCTCAATTGTCCAAGGCTCAATCTGACCGTTCACAATTCTGATGCCATATCTGACCTGAGATGAGCTTCCAACTTTCCATCCACACCACAATTAACAGTGTCAATGTCCACCTCTGTAACATTGTCAGACTCCGTCCCTCCCTCAGCCCATCCTTTTGTTACTGCTAGACTTGACTTTTCCAACATATATCTGGCCACACATTCTATTCTCTGGAAACTAAGTCATCCAAAATTCCCCTGCCTATGCCACAACTCACAACAAATCGCACTGGCCCATCACCCGTGCTTACTGCCTACTTTGGCTGCTGAGTAAGCAATGTCATGGCTTGGTAAAATTCACATTCTTGTTTTTAAATCCTTCCATGGCCTTCAATCTCCACAATGTCCAACTCTCCTCCAGCCCTACAAGCCCCAGATATCTGTGTTCCTCGAGTTGCAGCCCGACTGCTGCACTGATGGTGGATGTTGTGCTATAAAAAAAGAGCTTTGTGCTGTTCAATTCCATAGAATCAGAATCCTGACAGTGCAGGAGGAGACCATTTGGCCCATCGGGTCAGTACTGACTCTCCAACAGAGCATCATACCCAGGTCCAACTCCCCACCCTATCCCCGTAACCTCACGCATTTACCCTGTTAATCCCCCCAACCTACACATCTTGGGACACTAAGGGGCAATTTACCATGGCCAATCCACCTAATCTGCAAGTGTCTTTGGGATGAGGTGGAAAAGCTCCCATTGCACTATTTCCAAGACGATCTGTGGCGTTATCTCCAGTGCCTAGGCTAATATTTGTTCTTCATCACGAAACCAGAATATCTGGTTGTGATTACACTGCTCCTTATGGAATCTTGCTATGAACTTCCTAGTTACTGTGCTTCAGATATTATAACAGTGAATAAATACACTTTAAATGTCCTTCAACTGACTGGAAGGCACGCGAAGGTGCTTATACAAATTCAAGTCTCTCTTTCATGGGCTTCCTTAGAACATAGAACATTACAGCGCAGTACAGGCCCTTCGGCCCTCGATGTTGCGCCGACCAGTGGAACCAATCTAAAGCCCCTCTAATCTACACTATTCCAATATCATCCATATGTTTATCCAATAACCATTTGAATGCTCTTAATGTTGACGAGTCCACTACTGCTGCAGGCAGGGCATTCCACGCCCTTACTACTCTCTGAGTAAAGAACCTACCTCTAACATCTGTCCTATATCTCTCCCCCCTCAATTTAAAGCTATGTCCCCTCGTGCTAGCCAACACCATCCGAGGAAAAAGGCTCTCACTATCCACCCTATCTAATCCTCTGATCATCTTGTATGCCTCTATTAAGTCACCTCTTAACCTTCTCTCTAACGAAAACAACCTCAAGCCCCTCAGCCTTTCCTCATACAATCTTCCCACCATACCAGGCAACATCCTGGTAAATCTCCTCTGCACCCTTTCCAACACTTCCACATCTTTCCTATAATACGGCGACCAGAACTGTACGCAATACTCCAAATGCGGCCGCACCCGAGTTTTGTACAGTTGCAGCATGACCTCATGGCTCTGAAACTCAATCCCTCTACCAATAAAAGCTAACACACCGTACGTCTTCTTAACAACCCTATTAACCTGGGTGCCAACATTCAGGGATCTATGCACATGGACACCCAGATCCCTCTGTTCATCCACACTACCAAGTATCTTACCATTAGCCCAGTACTCTGTATTCCTGTTACTCCTTCCAAAGTGAATCACCTCACACTTTTCCGCATTAAACTCCATTTCCCATCTCTCAGCCCAGCTCTGCAGCCTATCTATGTCCCTCTGTAACCTGCCACTTCCCTCCGCACTGTCTACAACTCCACCGACTTTAGTGTCATCCGCAAATTTACTAATCCATCCTTCCACGCCCTCATCCAGGTCATTAATAAAAATGACAAACAGCAGTGGCCCCAAAACAGATCCCTGCGGCACACCACTAGTAACTGAATTCCAGGATGAATATTTCCCATCAACCACCACCCTTTGTTTTCTTACAGCTAGCCAATTCCTGATCCAAACTACGAAATCGCCCTCAATCCCATGTGTCCGTATTTTCTGCAAAACTTACCATGGGGAACCTTATCAAACACTTTGCTGAAATCCATATACACCACATCAACCGCTTTACCCTCATCTACCTCTTTGATCACCTTCTCAAAGAACTCAATAAGGTTTGTGAGGCACGACCTACCCTTCACAAAACCGTGCTGACTATCCCTAATCAAATTATTCCTTTCTAGGTGATTATAAATCCTATCTCTTGTAATCCTTTCCAATACTTTGCCCACAACAGAAGTAAGACTCACCGGTCTATAATTACCAAGGTTGTCCCTACTCAACCTTCTTGAACAAGGGGACATTTGCTATCCTCCAGTCTTCTGGCACTGTTCCTGTAGACAATGACGACACAAAGATCAAAGCCAAAGGCTCTGCAATCTCCTCCCTAGCCTCCCAGAGAATCCTAGGATAAATCCCATCCGGCCCAGGGGACTTATCTATTTTTACCCTTTCCAGAATTGCTAACACCTCCTCCTTATGAACATCAATCCTATCCAGTCCAACAGCCTGCATCTCAGTACTCCCCTCGACAACACTGTCCCTCTCCAGTGTGAATACCGACGAAAAATATTCATTTAGTGCCTCTCCTATCTCTTCAGACTCCACGCACAACTTCCCACTCCTGTCCTTGACTGGTCCTAATCTTACCCTAGTCATTCTTTTACTCCTGACATACCTATAGAAAGCTTTAGGGTTTTCCTTGATCCTACTTGCCAAAGACTTCTCATGTCCCCTCCTGGCTCTTCTTAACTCTTTCTTTAGGTCCTTCCTGGCTAACTTGTAACTCTCAAGCGCCCTAACTGAGCCTTCATGTCTCATCTTAACATAAGTCTCCTTCTTCCTCTTCACAAGAGATTCAACCTCCTTAGTAAACCACGGTTCCCTCACACGTCTGCTTCCTCCCTGCCTGACAGGTACATATTTATCAAGGACGCGTAGTAGCTGTTCCTTGAACAAGTTCCACATTACAATTGTGCCCATCCCCTGCAGTTTCCTTCCCCAACCTATGCCAGCTAAATCTCGCCTAATCGCATCATAATTTCCTTTCCCCCAGCTATAACTCTTGCCCTTTGGTATATACCTATCCTTTTCCATTGCGAAAGTAAACGTAATCGAATTGTGGTCACTGTCACCAAAGTGCTCACCTACCTCCAAATCTAACACCTGGCCTGGTTCATTACCCAGTACCAAATCCAATGTGGCCTCGCCTCTTGTTGGTCCTTGTCCATTTGATCTTTGGATTTTGTTGTCTAGTGACAGGAAGTGAATGGCCTCAAGAGGCAGGCAAACACTTTATCCATAAAATAATCCTAGGAGCCTCATTAACCCTGCAGGTGCCAATATCAGCCCTGGAGCTTACTCCTCTCCTGCTGGAAAGCCCTGTGGCAACCAACAAAAATTGCCCGTGAAGGCATGATTGAAATTCAGCTCAGAACGTTGCCCCTTTGTTCCATTGATGCAACAAATGACTTTAGGAACAAAGAATGCCGTTCTTTCACTCAGTGAGACCATGGCTGATCTACACCTCAACTCCATTGTTTTACATAACAAAGATCTATCAATTCAAGTACTTAAAGTAACTACTGACCTCCCCAGCATCCACAACCTTCTGGGAGAAAAACTCCAGACTGCTACTATCCTGATTGAAAATTTGATGGACAATACTGAAAGGATGTGAATAAATATACACACAACAGAATATTTGAAAACAATTAGACGAATGTGAGGTAATGCATTTTGGAAGGTCTAATACAGATGGGAAACATACAGTAAATGGTAGAACCCTTAAAGTATTGATAGGCAAAGGGATCTGGGTGTACAGGTACACAGGTCACTGAAAGTGGCTACGCAGGTGGAGAAGGTAGTCAAGAAAGCATACGGCATGCTTGCCTTCATGGGCCAGGGCACTGAGTTTAAAATTTGGCAAGTCATGTTGCAGCTTTATAGAACCTTAGTGAGGCCGCACTTGGAATATAGTGTTCAATTTTGGTCGCCATATTACTGGAGGCTTTGGAGAGAGTACAGAAAAGATTTACCAGGATGTTGCTTGGTATGGAGGGCATCAGCTACGAGCAGAGGTTGGAGAAACTTGGTTTGTTCTCACTGGAACGATGGAGGTTGGGAGGGGAGACCTGATAGAAGTCTACAAGATTATGAGGGGCATGGACAGAGTGGATAGTCAGAAGTTTTTTCCCAGGGCGGAAGAGTCAATTACTAGGGGGCACAGGTTTAAGGTGCGAGGGGCAAGGTTTAAAGGAGATGTACGAGGCAACTTTCTTTTACACAGAGGGTGGTGGGTGCCTGGAATTCGTTGCCGGGGGAGGTAGTGGAAGCAGATACGATCGTGAGATTTAAGGGGCGTCTTGACAAATACATGAATAGGATGGGAATAGAGGGATATGGTCCCGGGAAGGGTCGGGGAGTTTTAGTTCAGACGAGCAGGAGGCTTGGAGGGCTAAAGGGCCTCTTCCCGTGCTGTAATTTTCTTTGTTCTAAAGCAATCATCAACTTTTTCATCTTCTGCTCCAATTCAGGTATACGTTACTGTACAAAAAAGATTAGTGTTTTTAAAAAAAAATTCCTGGGATGTGGGTGTTGCATTCATTGCCCATCCCAAGTGGCCATTTCACAGGCCATTTAAGAATCAATCAGTGGATCAAGAGTAACTGGTTAGGAATGGCAGATTTCCCAGTGAACTAGATGGGTTTCTTTAATGACAACGGTTTCATGGTCATCATTGGACTTTTCAGCTTTTTATTGAATTCAAATTTGACTATATCTGCCAGGGTGGGATTTGGACCCATGTTCCCTGAGCATTACCCTGGGTCTCTGGATTAACAGTCCAATGACAATACCTTTACGCCACACCTCCTGAAGGAGGAGTTAGCATCGAGTCCAATGTGACACTTCGTTTGGAAGTTCTGAAGTGTCAGGTTGGACTTGAAATGTTAATTCGCTTTCTCTCTCCACAGATGCTGCCACACTAGCTGTGCTTTTCCAGCACTTTCTGTTTTTATACTGGAGAAAAACAAGATTTTTAAAATTCCTCACGGGCTTTTTAAGAATGGTCTGTTACAATTGGAGGCTGAAGAGGGAGAAGTCTACAGACAAGGACAATGCTGCCAGATAAACAAATTCAGGACACACTAATCAGCCCAATGTTAAACCTCAATCTAGTGAAACCTCCAGTGAGCTGCTCTAGAAGAAACAATAAGACAAAGACACACACAGACTGCCACCAATTAATGTAGCTGCAGATTTACCATTCTGTAAAGTCTGTGCACGTGACTCCTTCCCGAGGTTAGTGTGGAACCCAGTTCCCAGTGACGGAGCTTTTCCAGGACCTGAAATATAAAAATTCAGAATGGAAGTGAATCAGCAAAATGTACTCGAGTAGGATTTAAAGTGTATTTATTTATTAGTCGCAAGTAAGGCTTACATTAACACTGCAATGAAGTTACTGTGAAAATCCCCTAGTCGCCACACTCCGGCGCCTGTTCGGGCCAATGCACCTAACCAGCACATCTTTCAGAATGTGGGAGGAAACCGGAGTATCTGGAGGAAACCCACGTAGACACGGGGAGAACGTGCAAACTCCACACAGACAGTGTCCCAAGCCAGGAATCGAATCCAGGTCCCTGGCACTGTGAGGCAGCAGTGCTAAGCACTGTGCCACCATGCTGCCCCGTTTTTTAATATGAATTAGATTTTTTAAGCATACAAATCAATATAACACTGAAATTCAACCCCACATTAACCAGACTGCAGAAACAGAGGAACATAGAAACTAGAGGCAGGAGTCGACCTGCTCCACCATTCATTATTATGCCTGATCATCAAATTCAATATCCTGATCCCCCCTTCCTCCCACATCCTTTGATCCCTTTAGCCCCAAGAGTTATATCTAATTTTTCTTGAAATCAGACGTTTTGGCCTCAACTACATTCTGTGACAGTGAATTCCACACATTCACCACCCTCTGGGTGAAGGAATTTCTCCTCACAGAGGGAGCATCGAGGATTGGAGGGGAGTGGTGGAGAGAGGAGGGAGTGAGAAGAGAGTGAATGTTACAGAGGGAGAAGATAAGGAGGTTGGAATAGACCATTTGGTTCTACGAGCTTGTTCTACAAATCAATACGATGATGGCTGATTTTCTACCTCAATGCCACCTTCCTTCACCATGATCACCTTTGTATCCAAAGTCTTGAAGACATTCAAAGGCTACTCCAGAGAGCTGTGGATGTTCAGAGAATTCCAACCAAGTGAAGAAATTTCTCCTCATCTCAGAGTCATAGAGGTTTACAACATGGAAACAGGCCCTTCAGCCCAACTTGTCCATGCCACCCTTTTTTTGTTAAACCCCTAAGCTAGTGCCAATTGCCCGCATTTGGCCCATATCCCTCTATACCCATCTTACCCAAGTAACTGTCTAAATGCTTTTTAAAAGACAAAATTGTACCCGCCTCTACTACTGCCTCTGGCAGCTCGTTCCAGACACTCACCACCCTCTGTGTGAGAAAATCTCATTCATGAAAGTACAATGCCTAATTCAGAGAATGTGACACAAGATGGAATTCTCCCATACCCACAATGGCTGGCAGGATGGGGGAGAATTCAGCAGGAAGCCCAAAAATCAGTTTTACACCGGCGTGAATTTCCCACGGGATTTTCCGCTGGTGCACGGGATGACAGATTGGAAAAGCTGCTGGAGGCCAATGTGAAACTCATTTGCATCCCGTTAATACGATGCTGATGAAAGCCTGAACCCCCCCTCCCCCCGTGGGGAAAACACCTCGGTGCAAAATACGGCTGGAACAATGTGGCGTGCAGATGTCGGGACTCACCTGAACAATGCCCGGGGCTATCTCAGGAGTTCAGGATGGAGGCCACAGGCCACCCTGCACCTGGAACACCACGGTGATGTCCGGGAGGAGCAGCTGCAGGTGGACCTTCCAGATTTGGTGCACTGGAGGAGGTCCATCTTCTGGTTTCAGAATGTTCCTGAAGATCCACCTGCTTTCTCCAGTAGTGGGTCAGTGATGTTAGGCATCTTTTCAATATGGTGCCTGGACACAACAGCAGACTACACGCCATCAGGCCTGCCCCACCACGGAATACAGCGCAAAGCCTCCAGGTGCATAGTTAATGAGGCCAGGGCTGGATTCCCGCCAGCCTCCACAGTGGGAAACACTCCACGTTTCAGTCCCGCCACGGACGACTTAGTTTCCACCTAACTTCACATTAAGAAGTGTCTTCAGAAGAAGGGTCACATTCAACTCAAAATGTTAACTGGGGTTTCTCGCTCCACAAATGCTGCCAGAGCCGCTGAGCATTTCCTGCATTTATTTCATATTTTCACTCTCGGCAGTATTGAGTTTTCCTTTATTCCAGATACAGAAAGCTGAGTCCACTACAGCGCTGGGGCTGAGTTTAGCAATGCCTTCCAGACTCAAAGCCTAATGAGCACAGTATAAAAGCAGCTTATCAAGACAGCATTAGTTAGATGTCTAGGAATGTGATAACATGAGTAGGTGAAGCAGAAGGTTGGGGGTCGGGTTTTAGACCTTGCTCCTGGCTGCTTACTCCCTCTCCCATTCCAACAGTTGTGCGCAGAAAATCTCTCCGCTAACTTAGCACCGCTTGGATGCAACGTACACCAAAGCCCCATTTGCCCTTACAGATCAGCATGAGCAATGGCAGCATTGTGAGTGGGACCAAGAGTTCTCCCGGAATCCGGGCCAATTATTTATCCCTCAATCAACATCTATAAATATTATTTGGTAATTAACTAATGACTGTTTGTGGGATCTTGCTGTGTGAAAACTGTCTGCCATATTTCCTACCTTAAAATAATGACTACATTTGGTTGTAAAGTGCTCTGGGATGTCCTTAAAGGCACTATTGAAATGCAAGCTATTTCTTTCTATTTCCAAGAGCTTTAACCACACATGTATTTTGCTCCTTTAATTCTCTCCTTTATCCACCCACAATTGGAGGAAGTGGCAGGAAGCTTCGGAACTCATTGGATGCTGCCAGAACAAAAATGCATCAAGATCCGTGCATGCATTAAACATAGAAGAGAATCCGGCATTCCCTCTGTTAACACATAGCAGAGAGAAGCCTGCAGACTGACAATACAGCCCTGTACATCATGACTGCTGGGAAGTCAAGGCTTTGGTGCTGCATCATCGGGGGATAACGACAAAGAGATGTTTCATCCCAACATGAATAGTGAAGGAATGTAAGAACTTTAACCCTGATCAATTACTAACTGAACCCAAGCAATCGCTCACAGTAAAGCTGAGGCTCAAAGATGATGGCAACAAGGAGAAACACGCACTTTTCTTATTCATTCGTGGGACATGGGCGTTGCTGGCTGGCCAGCATTTATTGCCCATCCCGAGTTGCCCTCGAGGTGGTGGTGGTGAGCTGCCTTCTTGAATCGCTGCAGTCCACGTGCTGCGGGTTGACCCACAATGCCGTTAGGGAGGGAATTCCAGGATTTTGACCCAGCGACTGCGAAGGAACGGCGGTATATTTCCAAGTCAGGATGGTGAGTGGCTTGGAGGGGAACTTGCAGGTGGTGGTGTTCCCATGTATCTGCTGCCCTTGTCCTTCTAGATGAAGTGGTCGTGGGTTTGGAAGGTGCTGCCTAAGGACTTTTGGTGAATTGCTGCAGTGCATCTTGTAGATAGCACACACTGCTGCTACTGAGCGTCGGTGGTGGAGGGATTGAACATTTGTAGATGTGGTGCCAATCAAGCGGGGCTGCTTTGTCCTGGATGGTGTCACGCTTCTTGAGTGTTGTTGCAGCTGCACCCATCCAGGCAAGTGGGGAGTATTTCATCACACTCCTGATTTGTGCCTTGTAGATGGTGGATAGGCTTTAACAAGCACCCAGTAGCAATGATGCGCACAATCATACATCATCTTTACTGTCCCTGTGCTTAGCAATCCTCAGTGTACAGTTCCACAGGTACCAATCACATTCCAGTACCTCCTTAAACCAACAATTCATTGTATTCATATCAAGCTTGTATAATAAAACATCCCAAGACAATTCACAAGCACAAATTTGACACCTAGTTCCATAAGGACATGAGGACAGGAGGTAGGGTTTCTGAAGCATCAGAGATTGAGAGAAGTTGAGAGTCAGAGATATTTAAGGATGGAATTTCAGAGCTTAGGGCACCAATGGTGAAGCAACTAAATCGAAGTTGTTGAAGAGACCAGGATTGGAGGAGTGCAGATAGCTCGATGTGTTGCAGGGTTGGATTAAATTAGAAAGAGGAACTCAACTTTTCCAAATAAAAGAATCTTTCATGTTTTCTTTTAGGTCAATAAAATTTAATCTACCTTTGTAAGCTGCAACAGTCCACTGTCACTTCCATTAGAAATTCAACACTTGTAAAGTCATTATCTCATAATATAGAGGGATATGGGCCAAACGTGGGCAATTGGGACTAGCTTAGTGGTTAAAAAAAAGGGCGGCATGGACAAGTTGGGGTGAAGGGCCTGTTTCCATGCTGTAAACCTCTGACTCTATGACTATAATGCAAATTTTGAACCCAGCCTAATTACTTGGAAATCTAACCTCACCATCGCCTCTCATTACAAACGCATGAACCTCACACATAGAATCTTACAATGCAGAAGGAGGCCATTCGGCCCATCGAGTCTGCACCAACCAAAATCCCACACAGGCCCTATCCCCATAACCCCATGCATTTACCCTAGCTAGTCCCCTTGACACTAAGGGACAATTTAGCATGGCCAATCCACCTAACCCGCACATATTTGGACTGTGGGAGGAAACCGGAGTATCCAGAGGAAACCCACGCAGACATGGGGAGAATGTGCAAACTCCACACAGACAGTGACCCAAGCCGGGAATCGAACCTGGGTCCCTGGCGCTGTGAGGCAGCGGTGCTAACCACTGTGCCACCGTGCATTCCCCACCTTTAACCCTTTATCTCTCAGCTCTTATAGACAAACCTGCCTCTCTTAACATTCCCCCAGTTTAATCATGGTACAGAATACCACCATATTTTCCCCCAAAATTAAAAAAAATCCATCATCACACTAAATTTCAAACATGGATTCTTCTACAGCCATGCGTGGGGGAGACTCTGGCTGGTTTGTTCCACTTCCCCTAGACCAAAAGATACACCACATTCCCTAAAGCGTATGCCTCAATAGAAGACAGAACGGTGTAACTACTCACCAAACTACCTGGATCCTGTGTTAATACAGGGTTATGCTCAACAGAGCGTGGTCAGCCATTTAATCTGCACACACTGATTTGTCCACACAAAGAGCGAGCAAAGGATTCGATTAAAACCAAATCTGAATGGGCTGATTGGTGAAAAATAAAATTCAATGTGGATAAATACTACGCATCAGAAGAAAAATGGGACATGAGGTACCCCCAACAAGGGTGACTAAGCCAAACTGACTGTGCCTAGGTGGCTTTATGGATGATTCCATATTCAATGTGCAAATCAGGAAAGCCACTAGAACATTGCATGATAACAACTTGCATTGATGTACTGTTCAGAATGTTCCATGCAATATGTTCCAAGGCACCACAACATGAGCGTATAAGTCAGAGGAAGTCATGCTCAAATTATCCCATTCTCTGGTCAGGCGAGACCTCTTGTCTCACTCTTGCTACTCAGACTGTAAGAGCGACACTGTGAAGATAAACCACAAGACTAACCCCAACATTCGGGGAAGAAATTTGGTTTCTCCGCCGTATCAGGAAGTGAAAGAAAGCAAACTCAATGCGTGCAAGATACCAGTAATGCCCAAACTATTAACCCGATACACTATCTTAAACTAAAGTGTGTAACAGGGCAAGGGTTAAAACTAGTGAACACCAAGTGAGGAAACAATGTCAGGATAGAGTTGAGGCAAAACGATCAACTCATGAAATGGATTCTTGACTGAGCAGTGGATGCCAAATTGAAAATGATTTTTGAAAGGTTTGGATTCGATGGTCTTTCTCAATACATGGGCTAGGATGAGGTAAATGCACCCAACTCTGTGATTCAATCACAGGTACACCAGCAGTTATTGTGATGAATTGGTGCAGTTCTACATCTACAAGATGCCAAGGCTCCTTCAGTAGCACCTTACAAGCTCCGCAACCTCTACCATCTCAAAGTACAAGGGCAACAAACGCGTAGGAACACCACCACCGGCAAATTTCCTTCCAAGCCACACACTATCCTGGCTTGAAGGTGCATCATTGTTCCCCCGTCGCTGGGTCAAGATCCTGAAAACCCCTTCCTAACAGCACTGTGGCTGTGCCTACACCACATGGACTGCAGTGGTTCAAGAAGGCAGCTCACCACCACTTTCTGAAGGACAACTAGGGAATGGGCAGTAAATGCTGGCATAGCCAGCGACACCCACACCCCAAAAATAATTTTTTAAAAGCTGCATTATTATGCAACTTCAGAAAACACATTAAGGAATTACTTCGACTGTTTTGGCTAACTCAGCAACAGTCAGCATTCTCTTCAGATGTGGCAGGTTACGACAAGTAAACACAAAGGAAACAAACTAGCCAGGAAAGCTTGCCATGTCTATCTGTTGTGTATGTATAATAACTGTTTGGCATTTTCAGTGTGACGCCTGTTAAGCATTTTTCTGTGAAGTAGCTTCTGGGGGGGTGGGGGGAGAGAAAGAGGGGCAAGTGGAAGCATCGGTTTAGAGTTGCACTGTCATATTTTGAACACGATCAGCAGATTCGATGCATTCACACCAAAAATCACCTCACAATCCCAAAGTAAAACCACTCTCTCAAATTTAATTTTAATCGGCTGGTCACATGCTCAGTAAGAAACCAACTGGGAGGACAGAATTCCATGTTCGGGATAAACTGGCAGCATACCATCAATAAAGGTCAACACAAGGACATCATTTGGGGGTCGACAGTACAGAGCATTTTACCGAGGCAGCTTTAATATTAATAATGTCTCAGTGCCAGAGGGAAACCCCACACCACACCCCACCCCACCCACGCACACACACAGTGGGCCCCTGTCTGGCTGGGGTCTATATTAGAGGGAGGGATCAAGTGGGGAGAATTTCAGCTGCCAAGGCAGTAACTATGAGTGGGACAAAGCTTGAAGTTCTAGGTTTGCTGGATGGCGCTGACAGTGGGACATTACCCAGTGTCTCCTCTCTCTCTAGCCCAGGGCAAGGGGCCAACTACAGTATTCCTGCCCAATTTAGCACAGGCCAGGGGGTTACAGTGCCCCAGATTTCCACAATCATGCCAAACAGTACAATCAGTATTCTGAACAAGCTGCACAGGCAAATTCAAACTTGAAAGAGGGAACATGAATGAGTGAGCGAGAGGGAGAACAGGTGGGGGGGGGTGGGTAAAAGGAGAGCAGGGGGGGAAAGGAGAGAGAGGGAGAGAGAGAGAGAGAGAGAGAGGAGACAAGAGAGAGAGAGGAGACAAGAGAGAGAGGGGAGACCAGACAGTGGGTGGGGGGAGGGTGGGCGGAGACCAGAAAGGGGGAGGGGGCGGAGACCAGAAAGGGGGAGGGGGGGAACGGAGACCAGAAAGGGGGGGGGGGGAAACGGAGACCAGAAAGGGGGGGGGGGGGGGGGGGGCGGAGACCAGAAATGGGGGGGGGAGAGACCAGAAGGAGGTGGGGGGGGGGGGGGGGGTGGAGACCAGAGAGAGAGAGAGATCGAGAGTACGAGAGACAGAGGGAACATGAGAGGGAATGAGAGAAGAGAGGGTGCAAGCGGGTGAGTAAGAGAACGAGAGAGATTCTGTGCCATGTTACTCTTTGCTGTTTGATCATTAATCAGCACAGACTGAAATGTTCCAGAGCATCTTTTAATCAAAGCCTGACTCGAAGAGGTAGAATTGGCAGAACGCAGTATTTAATATACCTTGGAGAATATCAACACCACCCAATTCACAAACAGTACATGGGAAAAATAAAGGACTAGTTTTACCAGAGGAAGGGCTGCATTTGCTGAATGGTAGGTATACCAGAATCTTACACCTTTACAAACAGCCTCTTGCATCCCAGTGACACGAGGATCTAGACATCCAGCTACACAGAACTACACAGTATTTACAGCACAGAAACAGGCCATTCGGCCCAAATGTCCATACTTAAACTCCATACAAGCCCCCACCTATGCCTCTTTATCTCACCCGACCACCACATCTCTCTCCCTTCTCTTCAAATACATGATGCTATTAACCTCTGTTACTCCCTGTTCCAATATATTGGTGGCTAGGCCATTCTGCTGATGTTAAGGAAAGGTGTGTAAAAGAACCTAAAGTGCAGCCAGGGGCGCGGGTTCTGGGGACCTCCCGCAGTCACAGCATTTCAATTTGTCACTAGTTTACGTTGCTGGTGTGGTGAAAATAATAGATTTAGAAAAGGTAGTACATTTCCCTCAGAATTATAAGCATTCAATCTTACAACCTGACTCAGTCCATTATGGAGTCTCAATGCAGAAACTTTCCGAGGGAAGGTATAAGTGTTGAACAGTAAAGGTCTGTTGGTGCGCGACGCTAGGCGCAGTGATGAACTGTTCCACGCTTTGTCAGCCACAGCTAAAAACAAGAAATGGGAGCAGGGGTGGACCTTATGATGCCTTCAGCCTGCTTCACCATTCAATACAATCATGGTTCAATAAGGGGTTACAAAAGGGGCACATGAGCTAACGGTGTTGGGGGGAATATTTTAACATTGGATTGGCTAACTAACTGGAAGCAGGGAGCTGGAAGAATGGATCAGTTTCAGGATGCTGAACTGTAACTAGCGGAGTGCAGCAGGGATCAGTGCTGGGGTCTATATTACTGACTCGGAGGAAAAGGCAGAGTGTATTTGTAGCCAAATCTGGTCATGGGACAAAACCAAGAAAGGAAAGCAAGTTGTGAGGATACAGGGAGCCGGTACAGGAATCAGATTTGTTAAGTGAGTGAGCAAGGTGGGGAACAATATGGGGTCAAGCACATTTGTCCACTTTGGCAGGATGAATAGACAAGCAGAATATTACTTAATGGAGAGTGCAGAATGCTGCAGTACAGAGGGATCTGGGTGACCTTGTACATCAATCACAAAAAACGTCAGCATGCAGGAACAGTAAGTAATTAGGAAGGCAAATGGTTTTTATTGCAAGGGGAATAGAATATTAAAGTGGGGAAGTCTGGCACAGGACACTGGTGTGACTGCACCAGGAGCACTGTGTTTAGTTCTCATCTCCTGACTGAAGGAAGGATATACTTTAATTGGAAGCAGTTCAGAGAAGGTTCACCACATTGATTTTGATTTGATTTATTGTCACATGTATTAGTATACAGTGAAAAGTATTGTTTCTCTTGTGAGTGTACAAAGCATACCATTCATAGAGAAGGAAAGGAGAGAGTGCAGAATGTGATGTTACAGTCATAGCTAGGGAGTAGAGAAAGTAAAGTAAAAAGTAAAGTTTATTTATTAGTCACAAGTAAAGCTGACATTAACACTGCAATGAAGTTACTGTGAAATTCCCCGAGTCGCCACACTTCAGCGCCTGTTCGGGTCAATGCACCCTAACCAGCACGTCTTTCAGACTGAGAGAGGAAACCGGAGCACCCAGAGGAAACCTATGCAGACACGGGGAGAATGTGCAGATAGTGACCCAAGCCAGGAATCGAGCCCAGGTTCCTGGCGCTCTGAGGCAGCATTGCTAACCACTGTGACACCGTGCTGCCCCAACAAGATCTACCTAGTGCAAGGTAAGTTAAGGGCGGCACGGTAGCACAGTGGTTAGCACTGCTGCTTCACAGCTCCAGGGACCTGGGTTCGATTCCCGGCTTGGGTCACTGTCTGTGTGGAGTTTGCACATTCTCCTCGTGTCAGCGTGGGTTTCCTCCGGGTGCTCCTGTTTCCTCCCACAGTCCAAAGATGTGTGGGTTAGGTTGATTGGCCATGCTAAAATTGCCCCTTAGTGTCCTGGGATGCGTAGGTTAGAGGGATTAGCGGGTAAAATAGGTAATATATAGGGATATGGGGCCTGGGGGGGATTGTGGTCGGTGCAGACTCGATGGGCCGAATGGCCTCTTTCTGTACTGTAGGGTTTCTATGATTTCTATGATAAGTCCATTCAAAACTCTGACAGCAGCAGCAGGGAAGAAGCTGTTCTCGAGTCGGTTGGTACGTGACCTCAGACCTTTGTATCTTTTTCCCAACGGTAGAAGGTGGAAGAGAGAATGCCCGGGGTGCATGGAGTCCTTAATTATGCTGGCTGCTTTGCCGAGGCAGCAGGAAGTGTAGACAGAGTCGATGGATGGGAGGCTGGTTTGCGTGATGGACTGGGCTTCATTCACAATCCTTTGAAATTTCCTGTGGTCTTGGACAGAGCAGGAGCCAGACCAAGCTATGATACATCTGGAAAGAATGCTTTCTATGGCGCATCTGTAAAAGTTGCTGAGAGTCATAACTGACATGCCAAATTTCCTTAGTCTTCTGGGAAAGTAGAGGCGTTGGTGGGCTTTCTTAACTATAGTGTCAGCATAGGGGGACCAGGACACCTAAAAACTTGAAGCCCTCGACCATTTCTACTTTGTCCCCATTGATGTAGACAGGGACATGTCCTCCACTACGCTTCCTGAGTCGATGACAATCTCCTTTGTTTTGTTGACATTGAGGGAGAGATTATTGTTGCCGCACCAGTTCACCAGATTCTCTATCTCATTCCTGTACTCTGTCTCATCGTTGTTTGAGATCCGACCCACTACGGTGGTGTTGTCAGCAAACTTGAAAATCGAGTTGGAGGGGAATTTGGCCGCACAGTCATTGGTGTATAAGGAATATAGTAAGGGGCTGAGGACACAGCCTTGTGGGGCACCGGTGTTGAGGATGATCATGGGGGAGGTGTTGTTGTCTATCCTTACTGATTGCGGGTCTGTGGGTTAGGAAGTTCAGGATCCAGTCACAGAGGGAGGAGCCAAGCCCCAGGCCATGGAGTTTGGAGATGGGTTTTGTCAGAATAATGGTGTTGAAGGCTGAGCTATAGTCAACAAATAGGAGTCTAGCATAGGTGTCTTTGTTATCTAGGTGTCCCAGGGTTGAGTGCTGGGCCAGGGAGATGGCGTCTGCTGTGGCCCTGTTGCGTAGGTAGGCGAACTATAGTGGACCCAGGTAACCTGGGATGGAATGAAGGATTATCTTATGAGAAAAAATTGAATAGGTTGGGCTTATATTCATTGGTGGTTTAGAAGAATGAGAGGTAGTAAGATCCTGAGGGGGCTTGCCAGGGTAGATGCTGAGAGGATGGTCCCTCTCACTGGAGTGTCTAGAACTAGGGGGCACATTTCAAAATAAGGGGTCCCCCATTTAACTCAGAGATGAGGAAAATGTTCTGTCTCTATATTCTTTCCAGGCAGCAGTGAAGGCTGGTCATAAGTTAAGGCCACAGTCAGGTCAGCCATGACCTTACTGGTTGGAGGAACAGGCTCAAGGGGCCGAATGGCCAACTCCTGCTGCTGTTGGAAGGTTTGGTAACAGAAAGGAGTAGCAGGACTAGAAGGAAGGAAAAACAAAGTACAGAATCTGCATCAGATGCAAATCAGAATGCTGTCAAAAAGGCAAAGTTAAGGGCACTCTACATGAATGCGTGCAGCATGTATAACAAGACAGGTGGTCTAAAGGCACAAACAGAGGTAAATGGGTTTGATATAATTACCATTACGGAAACATGGCTGCATGGTGACCAAGACTGGGAACTGTATATTTGACACTTAGGAAGGACAGACAAGGAGGGAAATTCTAGATCTAATATTATACAATGAAAAAGGACTAATTAATAACATAGTTATAAAATAACTTTCCGGGATGAGTGACGATAATATGATCGAATTGTGTTTGAAAGTCTACTCCTGTTCCTATTACCCTACATTTTTCACACAGAGGGTGGTGGGCGAGTGGAATCGGCTGCCGTCAGTGGTGGTGGAGGCAAACTCAATAGGGACTTTTAAGAGACTCCTGGATGAGTACATGGGACTTAATAGGATGGAGGGTTATAGGTAGGCCTAGAAGGTAGGGATATGTTCGGCACAACTTGTGGGGCCGAAGTGCCTGTTTGTGCTGTAGTTTTTCTATGTTTCTACATTCCTTGTGATCTACTGGGTAGCATTCCTGCCTCGGAGTCAGAAGGTTGTGGGTTGAAGTTCCATTCCCAGTGCAGTTGGGATGTTAAACCAAGGCCCCATCTTCCCTCCCCATTAGATATAAATGACTCCCCGGTACTATTCTGAAGAGGAATCGGAGAGTTCTACCTGCTCTGCTGCTCATTATTTATCTCAAAGCAACATCAGTCAGCTGGCCTAGACATTATCTCATTGCCATTTATTTCATGTGGCATTGGTTAACTTTAGGGCAGGCGATGGCCTGGTGATATTATTTCTACATTATTAATCCAGAAGCTCAGCTAATGCTCTGGGGACCCGGGTTTGAATCCCACCCATGGCAGATGGTGGAATTTGAATTCAATAAAAAAATATCTGGACTAAGAATCTACTGATGACCATGAAACCATTGTTGATTGTCAGAAAAAGCCATCTGGTTCACTAATGTCCTTGAGGGAAGGAAATCTGCCGTCCTTGCCTGGCCTACACAGCAATGCGGTTGACTCTCAACTGCCCTCCAAGGACAACCAGGGATGGGCAATAAATGCTGGCCAGCCAGCGATGCCCATGTCCCATGAATGAATAAACTGAACATGCATCATGGACAGCATCAAGTCAGCTCCTGGGAAACCCAGGCCAGTTTCCGGAGTATGCTTTGCTAATTACCCATCCTCCCCACCATAACATATCTCCACCCTTTGTGCTACTGCTTTTCAGGTTCACTGCAGACTCCATATTCAAGCTGCAACTGTGAATGCAGCGATTGCAGTGTGAAGAGCTTCCTGAAAGCTATACTCTGGGGTCAGTGCAGTAGACGAGCAGCGAGGACACATCAGCCCGGGGAAATCGGGGCGCTGTGCGAGTGCGAGACCTCCATCCCATCAATACCAAATCCAGCAACTTCAAAACCTGCAACTGGACGTTGCTCAATAGTTCCCAACTCTTTCAGCACAAGTCTACTCCAATGACATGGAAATTCCCAGCACTGCACTGGGAATGTCAGCCTGGATTTTGTGCTCAAGTCCCTGGAGCAGGACTCAAAGACTGGGCCTGCTGACTTGGACATTTACAACAGTGTCAATGGACTGCACAGTGCTGTCTGTACTGAATAACAACAGGACTGCCCGTGAGGTCATCTAGTAAATAAACGCAGGGCCGCTACCAGCTTAGTCCACTTGCCCAAGATCACTGGAAAAACAACTTTAGGAGAACACTGCTGGTCTCAGACAATAAGATTTCTGTTTTGTTTCTTCTTGCCAGAGTATTAAATAAAATGACATCAGTGTTTACATGCTCAATTCATTAACACTGAGGAAATCAACACCCTAATTGGTGTTTGTGAATCATTATAAATCCAGTAACATTACCTCATGGTGAGGTAAGTTATCACTATGTGCTGCCACTGAGGCAGGTGCCAAGCTTGCAATACTCTAATCTCAGCATTTACAAACAGCAACAGCAAACTCATGACCATGTTCAGCAGAGTCAGTCCTCATTACACAATCACTGCTGTGTACTGCACACCGGCCCCTCGGTGTGGCATGGCCCCCTCATCAGACTGAGTCTACCCCCTGCACCCCTTCCTCAGACTGGCTGGCTGCTGTGTACCCCTCACAATAAACATCACTGACCCTCCCATTACCTCAGGCCCTCAAAAGTTAAAGTTTATTTATTAATCACAAGTAGGCTTACGTTAACACCGCAATGAAGTTACGGTGAAAATCCCCTAGTCGCCACACCCCGGTGCCTGTTCGGGTTACACCGAGGGAGAATTTAGCACGGCAAATGCACCCTAACCAGCACATCTTTGGACTGTGGGAGGGAACCGGAGCACCCTGAGGAAACCCACGCAGACACGGGGAGAATGTGCAGACTCCACACAGACAGTGACCCAAGCTGGGAATCAAACCCGGGTTCCTGGCACTGTGAGGCGGCAGTGCTAACCACTGTGCCACCGTGCCGCCCACATTCCAGTGACACGCACTGTGTATTGTCAGACACCCAAGTGTTACTCACTTCCCTGCTTCCAAAAGCCTCAAGCAGGCTCTCCCTCACAGTCTGTACCCAACCTCTCTATTCGCCTTTCCTCCAGCTCCACAGAATGCTCATCCATAATCTCAGGATGTCCCAAGAGAATCGGTTACTGATGAGTGACTTTGTAATGGAGTGTGCAGTTCTGGTCGCCACATTATAGGAAGGATGTGATTGCACTGGAGAGGGTGCAGAGGATATTCACCATGCTGTCTGGGCTGAGCTATGAGGGACGTTTGGATAGGCTGAGCGGTTCTCCTTGGACCCGTGAAGGTTGAGACAGAACCTGTAGAACTGTACACCATTAGGAGTGGCAGAGAGAGAGTGGATAGCATGAGGGGCATGGATAGGGTGGATAAGGTGGCACTCTTTCCATTAGTAGGGGGGTCAATAACCAGTGGGCAGAGATTTAAAGTAAGAGGTAAAAGGCTAAGAGGGGAATTGAGGAGAAGCTTTTTCACCCAGAGAGTGGTGGGAGTGTGGAACTCACTGCCTGAAGGGGTGACAGAGTGGGAAAGTTTCGTAACACTTAAGAAATATTTAGATATTCACGTGCGCTGCCGTAACTCCCAGGGCTATGGGCCAAACACGGGAAAAAGGGATTCGTGTAGTCTGAGCCTTGTTGACCAGCATGGACACGATGGAGCTGAATGGCCTCCTTCGCTGCATTAAACAAACATCCCTGAATCTATAATCTAGCAAACATGAACATCTGATTGCTTTGAGAACTCTGACTACACAGCAGTTACTGCACGCTAAAGTAATTAATTCTACATGAAATGCTTTGGAACCTTCCCAAGATGCAAAAGAACATGTCATATGAATGTCAGCACGATGCTTTATTAGAGACACAGACACAGTCACACACACACACACAGGCACACACACACAGGCACACACACACAGGCACACACACACAGGCACACACTCACACAAGATGATCCTCAGTGAGTATTCACCGCACTCACTAACTCATCATGCTCAGAGTTATTACCGAGCATCCTTTCCACACCAGAACTGACCCAATGCTGGACGCTGTACAATGTCAATCCCAATTTGCAGGTTTATGAAATGTGAAGCAGGTCACATCAGCCAGAATGCTGATTCTTTTCAGATCCGTTCTGATGAATGTTTCCGTTTTTTTTGGGCAGAACCAAGTTATTTCAACCCTGCACAAACCCCGAATCAATAATTCCAAATAAAAACCCCTCACCCTGTGCAGCAGAGCAGGGGTGATCTATGAATGCCAAACCCACTGCAGGAACAGGCAAACACCCATCAGCCACAAGCTACTTCACTCAAATAAAGACAGACAGTGGGCTTTGACACATCACTGAATTGTTACCGTGCAGAGGAGACCATTCGGCCCATTGTGTCTGCACTGGCCCTCCAAACGAGCATTATAATTTACTGCCATTTCCCCAGATTCCTGTACTTTGCTTCTATTCAAGTCATCATCGAATGGCCTCTTGAATGCACCAGGAACCCGATACAAAGCGGCCAAATTTACAGTTAATACCAAACCAAGAGAAGCCACAGTGAGCTACATAAACGGGAAGGCCAACAGCAAACAGAATTTAATGCAGCTCGGGGTAAAATCAGCAGCTTTGTGCATGGTGTTGAAGTAGAATGAAGTATGGATGAAGTGGAAAGACACACAGTAGTTTCACTGTACAGAAAGAGGCCCTTCGGCCCATCATCTCTGTTCCAGCCATCAAACACCTAACTATTCAAATCCCAGCAATTGCTCTGTAGCCTTGTGTGCTGCAGCATTTCAAGTGCTCATCTAAATGCTTCTTAAATGTTGTGAGGGTTCCCGCTTCTACCGCCCTTTCAGGCAGCGAGTTCCAGATTCCCACCACCCTCTGGGTGAAAAAGATCACAGTAAGAGTTTTAACAACACCAGGTTAAAGTCCAACAGGTTTATTTGGTAGCAAATGCCATTAGCTTTCGAAGCACTGCTCCTTCGTCAGATGGAGTGGAAATCTGCTCTCAAACAGTGCACAGAGACACAAAATCAAGTTACAGAATACTGATTAGAATGCGAATCCCTACAGCCAACCAGATCTTAAAGATACAGACAATGTGGGTGGAGGGAGCATTAAGCACAGGTTAAAGAGATGTGTATTGTCTCCAGACAGGATATCCAGCAGTGCTTCGAAAGCTAATGGTATTTGCTACCAAATAAACCTGTTGGACTTTAACCTGGTGTTGTTAAAACTCTTACTGTATTTACCCCAGTCCAACGCCGGCATCTCCACATCATGAAAAAGATCACCCAGAGGGTGGTGGGAACCTCCTGCCCCTAAACTCAAATCCATGCCCCCTGGTTATTGACCCCTCTCCTGAGAGGAAATATTTCTTCCTACCTACCCTATGTCCCTCATAATTTTGTACACCTCCATGAGGTTCTCCCCTCAGCTTTCTCTGCTCCAAGGAAAACAGCCCCAGCCTATCCAGCCTCTCTTTGTAGCTCAAACGTTCCAGCCCAGGCAACATCCTGGTGAATCTCCTCTGCATCGTCTCCGGTGCAATCACATCCTTCCTATAGTGTGGCGACTGCACAGTACTCTCGCTGTGGCCTAACCAGCGTTTTATACAGCTCCATCATAACCTCCCTGCTCTTATATTCTATGCCTCAGCTAATAAAGTATTCCATATGCCTTATCGACCTGTCCTGTTGCCTTCAGAGATCTGTGGACATGTACATCAAGGTTCCCCGCGTTCTACTGTTCATTGTGTATTCCCTTGTCTTGTTAGTTCTCCCAAAATGCACCATCCCACACTTTTCAGGGTTAAATTCCATTTGCCGCTCTTCTGCCCGTCTATATCATCCTGTCATCTAAGACTTTTCTCCTCCATCTGAAATGCTCCTCCACTGACACTTCTGCCATCTAGCCTGCTTCATTCCCTAAATTAGGTCCGGTACTGCTCCCTCTCCTGATGGACTGTCGAAATGCTACAACTCAGAAGAGACAAAATTCACCAATGCCAAGGGGAGCACGGGTCCAAGGCGTTTGGGAACAGCAGCATCGTGGCAAGTTAACGAGACTGGCCATCCGCAAGACACGGCCTCAAATCCCAGCACGGGCAGACTGAGTACAGTGCTCATCATCTGAAAACGGATAGCTGCTCTCGGTCAAAGTGGCTTTTGCTACCAAATAAACCTGTTGGACTTTAACCTGGTGCTGAGACTTCTTACTCGGTCAAAGTTACCATGAAGCTGTTGGAGTGGCAAAAAACCCCCACCTGGCTCAGTGTCCTTTAAAAGAGGGAAGCTGCCCTCCTGACCAGATTGGGCGGCACGGTAGCACAGTGGTTAGCACTGCTGCTTCACAGCTCCAGGGTCCCGGGTTCGATTCCCGGCTCGGGTCACTGTCTGTGTGGAGTTTGCACATTCTCCTCGTGTCTGCGTGGGTTTCCTCCAGGTGCTCCGGTTTCCTCCCACAGTCCAAAGATGTGCGGGTTAGGTTGATTGGCCAGGTTAAAAATTGCCCCTTAGAGTCTTGGGATGCATAGGTTAGAGGGATTAGCGGGTAAATATGTGGGGGTAGGGCCTGGGTGGGATTGTGGTCGGTGCAGACTCGATGGGCCAAATGGCCTCCTTCTGCACTGTAGGGTTTCTATGATTTCTATGATTTCTATGATCTGAGACTCGAGACCCCTCACCGAACGTGCTGATTCGCAGCTACCCTCTGCAGGGTCCCGCAATCATTCAAACCCACGACAATTAACACGGAATGCAGTGCTTCAATGTGGCTCAGTCACTTCCTCAGGGCAATTCAGATGGGCAATAAATGCCAGCAATAATATAACAGTGTTTTCACTGAAAGGTTCCTCCTGAACTGTCACTGAATGGAACAAAGGAACCCTCTCACAGTCGATCTTCTCAGCCTTCAATTCTTTCAACGGCACCAAGATCGCCCACTCCTATTGCGTCCTGACCGTCCACTCCCATCCCGACTGTCTACCCCCGCCCGACTGCCCATTCCCACCCCTACCGCCTACTCCCGCCCCTACCGCCTACTCCCGCTTGCTCGAAGGAAAACAGCCCCAGCCTCTCCAGGTAGCTGAAACGTTCCAGCCCAGGCAACATCCTGGTGAATCTCCTCTGCATCGTCTCCAGTGCAATCACCTCCTTCCTATAGTGTGGCAATCAGGACTGCACACAGTATTTAGCTCACCCTCTCCCATCTGCTTCCCAATCGCCCACTCCCGCACACACTATCCCTGATCATGACTGTGAGAGAGGAATCGTGGTGAATTTGGCAAGCCACAAGTGCCTGCAACGCCACACATACAACAACCAGTCTGTTCTGGGGCAGTAGTTAAAGGACAAATCTCGATCTGGGCACACAGAGAATCTTAAGATTCGCATTCCAACCATTATTTTGTAAATTGAGTTTGTGTCTTTATATGCCCTGTTTACGAACAGAACTCCCACTTACCTGACGAAGGAGCAGTGCTCCGAAAGCTAGTGGATTTTGCTACCAAATAAACCTGTTGGACTTTAACCTGGTGTTGTGAGACTTCTTACTGTGCTTACCCCAGTCCAACGCCGGCATCTCCACATCATGACTACCCTCTACCCACAGCTAGTTTTAGTATTTGCTTCTCAAGGACAAAGCCTGAATTGACGGCCAGTTCCCAGCTGAGCTGCCTCTGAGCAGGAGCAGTCTGATTCTGACCCAGCCACAGAGGAGGAACAATAGTGAGAGACTCGGGGGTAAACCGAGTGACCGTGTCCCCATGACACTGCTGTTCTTGTCCCTTCTCACACCCACTTAATGCCTCTCCCTACCCTGTGTCTTCCCACAGCAACTCATGCCCCACCCCTGGAATCTATTGCCTACTCTCTCCGTCCACTCACCCAGTGCCCACGCTCTCTCCCTCTCGGGCAGTGCCCACAGCCTCCCCCTCTCTCAGGCAGTGCCCACTCTCTCTTCCTCTCTCTCTCTCTCGGGCAGTGTCCACACTCTCTCTCTCTGCCTCTCTCAGGCAGTGTCCACACTCTTTCCCTCTCTCGGACAGTGTCCACACTCTCTCTCTCTGCCTCTCTAGGGCAGTGTCCACACTCTTTCCCTCTCTCGGACAGTGTCCACACTCTCTCCCTCTCTCAGGCAGTGCCCACTCTCTCTCCCTCTCTTGGGAAGTGCCCACATTCTCTCCCTCTCTCGGGGAGTGCCCACATTCTCTCCCTCTCTTGGGCAGTGTCCACACTCTCTCTCTCTCTCTCTCTAGGGCATTGTCCACAGCCTCTCCCTCTCTCAGGCAGTGTCCACACTCTCTCCCTCTCTCGGGAAGTGCCCACATTCTCACCCTCTCTCGGGCAGTGTCCACACTCTCTCCCTCTCTCGGGCAGTGTCCACACTCTCTCTCTCTCCCTCTTTAGGGCAGCGTCCACACTCTCTCTCTCTCCCTCTCTCGGGCAGTGTCCACACACTCTCTCTCCCTCTCTCGGGCAGTGTCCACACTCTCTCTCTCTCCCTCTCTCGGACAACATCCATGCTCTCTCCCTCTTTAGGGCAGTGTCCACACACTCTCTCTCTCTCTCCCTCTCTCGGGCAGTGTCCACACTCTCTCCCTCTCTCGGGCAGTGTTCACACTCTCTCCCTCTCTCGGGCAGTGTTCACACTCTCTCCCTCTCTCGGGCAGTGTCCACACTCTCTCCCTCTCTCGGGCAGTGTCCACACTCTCTCCCTCTCTCGGGCAGTGTCCACACACTCTCTTTCCCTCTCTCGGGCCGTGTCCACACTCTCTCCCTCTCTCCGGCAGTGTCCACACTCTCTCCCTCTCTCGGGCAGTGTCCACACTCTCTCCCTCTCTCGGGCAGTGTCCACACTCTCTCCCTCTCTCGGGCAGTGTCCACACTCTCTCCCTCTCTCGGGCAGTGTCCACACTCTCTCCCTCTCTCGGGCAGTGTCCACACTCTCTCCCTCTCTCGGGCAGTGTCCACACTCTCTCCCTCTCTCGGGCAGTGTCCACACTCTCTCCCTCTCTCGGGCAGTGTCCACACACTCTCCCTCTCTCGGGCAGTGTCCACACTCTCTCCCTCTCTTGGGAAGTGCCCACATTCTCTCCCTCTCTCGGGCAGTGCCCACAGCCTCTCCCTCTCTCGGGCAGTGCCCACTCTCTCTCCCTCTCTCGGGATGTGCCCACATTCTCTCCCTCTCTCGGGCAGTGCCCACAGCCTCTCCCTCTCTCGGGCAGTGTCCACACTCTCTCTTCCTCTCTCGGGCAATGCCCACACTCTCTCTCTCCCTCTCTCGGACAATATCCACGTTCTCTCCTTCTTTAGGGCAGTGTCCACACTCTCTCTCTCCCTCTCTCGGGCAGTGTCCACACTCTCTCCCTCCCTCTCTCAGGCAGTGTCCACACTCTCCCTCTCTCGGGCAGTGTCCACACTCTCTCCCTCTTTCGGGCAATGTCCACACTCTCTCTCTCCCTCTCTAGGGCAGTGTCCACACTCTCTCTCTCTCTCCCTCTCTAGGGCAGTGCCCACACTCTCTCTCGGGCAGTGCCCACGTTCTCTTCCTCTCTCGGGCAGTGTCCACACGCTCTCTCCCTCTCTTGGACAGTGCCCATGCTCTCTCTCTCCCTCTCTCGGGCAGTGTCCACACGCTCTCTCCCTCTCTCGGACAGTGCCCATGCTCTCTCTCTTCCTCTCGAGGGCAGTTGGAATATTGCGTACAGTTCTGGGTGCCACACTATAGGGAGGATGTGAACGCATTGGAGAGAGTGCAAAAGAGGTTTACAATGTGTTCAGGGATGAGAAACTTCAGTTATGAGGATAGGTTGGAGAGATTGGCACTGTTCTCCTCAGAGAGAAGGCTAAGAGGAGATTGGATAGAGATGTTCAAAATGATGAGGGGTCTGGACAGAGTAGCTGGGAGAAACTGTTCCCACTCATAAATGGATCAAGAATGAGAGGGCACAGACTTAAAGTGATTTGCAAAAGAAGCAAATGTGATGTGAGAAAGACTTTTTCACCCAGCGAGTGGTGTGTGTCTGGAATGCTTTGCCTGGGAGTGTGGGGGAGGCAGTTTCAATAGAGACATTCAAGAGGGCATTGGATGATTGAATAGAAACAATGTGCAGGGGTCCGGGGAAAAGGCAGGGGAATGACACTAAGTCATGATGCTGGTTTGGAGAGCCAGGGCAGACATGATGGGCTGAACGGTCTCCATTGGCACCCTAATAATTGTTATCAATCAGTCCTTTTGAGATTCTGAACAGTATGTAAATGGTCTCTCTAATCTACTCCGTTACATACCCACTGTTTATTCTTGAGATTTTAACTTTGTCTTTGATTAATGGCCCAATGGGATAATCTATCATCATCTCCCTTACCCAATCCGAATCATTTCTGAAAGATCCGCCCAATATCCTCAATTCAGTCTTCATCCTCAAACGAAGACTATTCAGGGTCTTGGTCAATGCTTCCTGCAATCCCAGCGGGAACTCAAGAGGAACCTCTTTATCCAGAGAGGGTTGAGAATGTGGAGCTCGCTCCCACAGGGAGTGGTGAGGTGAATCGTATTGATACCAAGAGCAAGCTAGATAAAGACACGGGGGAGAAAGGAACAGACGTAATGTTGATAAGTGAGATAAAGTAAGGTGGGAGGACCCTCATGTGGAGCATAAACACCAGCCTGGAGTAGATGGGCTGAATGGCCTGTTATTCTGTGCAGTAAATTCTATGTAATTTTGTATGCCAATCGTGAAGAGCCCAGCTCTCCACACCATTCCCCCTTTACAGGATTAATCAATCACTTTGCACAGAACCAGCACATCTTCTGCCTTAATATAGCACCAAAATCTATTGTCCTGAAGCTTTTAAATAACTTATCCAAACACTTTCTGCAGACCCTGATCTCCACCCTGTACAAAGAGAAATTTCTCCCATATTATTTCATTCCATCCTCCCAATGCATTCCCTACAATAAACAGCTGCTCAGTTTCTGTTCTGATTTATACCAACAAAACATCTTTAAAAGTAGAAAAATATCTCAAGGAAGCACAAATGAAAGCAGACCAGGTAACAAGGCAGAAGGTAAGAGAGGATGTACCTCATAAAGTAAAGTTTATTTGTCAATGTTACAAGTAAGCTTACATTAACACTGCAATGAAGTTACTGTGTAAATCCCCTAATCGCCACACTCCGGCGCCTGTTTGGGTACATTGAGGGAGAATTTAGCATGGCCAATGCATCTAACCAGCACGTCTTTCAGACTGTGGGAGGAAACTGGAGCACCCCGGGAAACCCACGCAGACACGAGGAGAACGTGCAGACTCTGCACAGGCAGTGACCCGAGGCCGGAATGGAACCTGGGTCCCTGGTGCTGTGAGGCAGCGGCGCTAACCACTGTGCCACCCGTAGTTTGCTAATCTGCAAAGTTATCTAATCCTCATGTAAAAGATTATATACTGTCCCCAAAGACACATTGCTGGAGTTACCCACTAGCTACTGTCTGTCAGTTTGAGAAAGATCCATTTTGCAGTGTTTTCCAGAATCCATTCACAGTCACAGTCAATATACAACATCCTCCCTCACCTCATAGCTATAGTGACGCCAGTCTCAGAACAATACATCAGTTTCGTTAAACATGATTGACCCAGGAAAAATCCATGCCATCTATCTAAATTATGCATGAATTTTATTCACTAGTTGCTGTTCCCGAGACTTTGCTAACGATTTGGTGAATATTCACTTGACTTATCTTCCAGCTAATGTTTCTGAACTGAATTGGATCATCTGCTGCCTTAAACAGTGTACAGGAACAAACAAATAACCTCTCATATTCTTCATTTGTTTAAATTTAAAATTTACATCTTGGCAAAATTACAGTTAGCACATCAGACGTACAAATTTCAAATATCATTTCAAACATTCGACAAGTTCAGAGGTATCCCAATGCTTTTTTATAGCGTGTATTTTCAAGCACTCATCACAGTGGATGACTTACTCCTCTGTTTCCCTTTATTACTCAGACACAAATGTCCATCAAATATTTATTTTCAGGTGTCCATTTTTAAAGAAACAGATCTGTGATAAATGCTGATAATGGAGTATCCATCATTAACAGCAGTTATCTAATCCAAAAGCCTGACTCTCTGATGGCACAGCGCTCCCTCAGCGCTGACGCTCTGGCAATCGGGCGCTCCCTCAGCGCTGATTCTCTGGCGATTGGGCGCTCCCTCAGCGCTGACGCTCTGAATGTCTGAGGTTCCCTTAGCACTGACACTCTGGATACTGGGCGCTCCCTCAGCAATAAACTGGGACATCCATCTACATCACATGCTCTAGACATACAGACTTGTGTTTCCATAACATCTCATGACCCAAGGATGGTTCACAGTGTGTTCTCCATGAAGAACATGGAGCTTTTATCCCAGTGGTACTGAAGGAAACAGGACAGCTAACACTGCTGTGTCTGGGCAACTGCTTCTGACTGATTTGACAACAAGGAAAAAAGATACAAGGTGCCACACCGTGGTTGCTCAAACAAACCAACGCAGCTTTATTTACAAGCTGTTACCTGATTGAAGTCCAACGTGGAACAGAAATAAAAACCTTGGCTCCTTGTTAACAAGAGCCTGGGTGAAGAGATGGAGGTATGAAAGAATGCCGAGGATTAGGCTGGTTCATCATTTTGATAAAGTTTGACTTGGATATCAGTTCAGTTCACTGGGGTGGGACTCTCGGTGAGGGTGTACCTTGTAGTAAGTTTTCGTTCTTGAAGATTTGACCAGGGGCGGCACGGTGGCACAGTGGTTAGCACTGTTGCCTCACAGCGCCAGGGATTCAGGTTCTATTCCCAGCCTTGGGTCACTGTCTGTGTGGAGTTTGCACATTCTCCCCGTGTCTGCGTGGGTTTCCTCCGGGTGCTCCAGTTTCATCCCACAGTCCAAAGATGTGCAGGTTAGGGTGGAATGGCCATGCCCCTTATTGTCAGGGGGACTAACAAGGTAAATACTTGGGGATAGGGCCTGGATGGGATTGTTGTTGGTGCAGACTCGATGGGCTGAATGGCCTCCTTTGGCACTGCAGGATCCTGTGACGTCTGGTGATGTCACAGCACATCACACGGAGATGCATCGCTTTACAATACAGAACAAATACTCCAACAATACAATAGTAACTACACTTCACAAAGTATTTCATTGGCTGTAAAGAAAATGGTTAAGGTTGCCTTGAAAACGATATTTTCGGCTGATCTTTCTCCGCATCCTACACGTAACTGCAACACTATATTCTGCATCCTTTTCTTTTCCCCTATGTACTCTATGAACGCTATGTTTTGCCTGTATAGCACACAAGAAACAATACTTTTCACTGTATCCCAGTACAAATGACAATCATAAATCAAATACTGTCGGATTCGCTTGAACCAAGTTCAGCAAAGATTCAACAGAAAAGCACCAGACTTCTGGCCACGGACACATGCTGCCATCTGGTGGACACAGCATGCAAACACAGTTGATAATCTCCAATAACCAAAACTTTATAAAGTGCTGGGAGAATTAGGGGAGAGTTGAGAAGGAACTTTTCCTTCCAGAGGGTGGTGAGGGTTCTGAAACGCGCTACCAGAAAGGGTAGCAGAGAGAAAAACCCGTGAAGCATTACAAACAGTCCTTGGATGTGCACTCAAGGTGCCACAACCCAGAAAATTATGCACAAGAGCTGGAAAGTGGGATGAGGCTGCATGGCTCTTTTTCAGCTGGCATGGGCATGATGGGCCAAATGGCCTCCTTCTGCAAATCATTCTATGTTTCGGACGAGATATTAAACCGAGGTGCTGTCTGTCCTCTGAGGCGGATGTAAAAGATCCAATGGCACTGTTTAAAGTAGAGAAGAGGCCTTGTCCCTCATGTCCTGGCCAATCAAAATCACAGGAACAAATTTCCTGGTCATTATCACATTGCTGTCTGTGGGATCTTGCTGGGTACAAATTAGCTGCTGCTGTTCCTGCGTTATAAGGGTAACTACACTTCAACACCTACTTCACTGGCTGGAAAGCACTTTGTGCTGGGGTCAGGAAAAGTGCTACATAAATGCAAATCTGTTTTTAAAGTTTTATAGTTTATTTGTGTCATAAGTAGACTTGTATTAACACTGCAATTAAGTTACTGTGAAAATCCCCTAGTCGCCACACTCTGACGCCTGTTCGGGTACACAGAGGGAGAATTTAGCATGGCCAATGCAACTAACCTAATGGGGGTGAAGTGTAAAGGGTCGAGAGCTTCAAGTGTTTAGATGTCCAGATCACCAACAACCTGTCCTGGTTCCCCCATGACAACACTATAGTTAAGAAAGCCCCACCAACGCCTCTACTTTCTCAGAAGACTAAGGAAATTTGGCATGTCAGCTACGACTCTCACCAACTTTTACAGATGCACCATAGAAAGCATTCTTTCTGGTTGTATCACAGCTTGGTATGGCTCCTGTTCTGCCCAAGACCGCAAGGAACTACAAAAGGTCGTGAATGTAGTCCAATCCATCACGCAAACCAGCCTCCCATCCATTGACTCTGTCTACATTTCCCGCTGCCTCGGCAAAGCAGCCAGCATAATTAAGGACCCCACTCACCCCGGACATTCTCTCTCCCACCTTCTTCCGTTGGGAAAAAGTTTCAAAAGTCTGAGCTCACGTACCAACCGACTCAAGAACAGCTTCTTCCCTGCTGCTGTCAGACTTTTGAATGGACTTACCTTGCATTAAGTTGATCTTTCTCTACACCCTATGACTGTAACACTACATTCTGCACTCTCTCCTTTCCTGTTCTATGAACGGTATGCTTTGTCTGCATAGCGCGCAAGAAACAATACTTCTCACTATGTTAATACATGTGACAATAATAAATCAAACCAAAAGCTAACCAGCATGTCTTTTGGACTGCGGGAAGAAACCGGAACACCCAGGGGAAACCCACGCAGACACGGGAAGAACTTGCAAACTCCACACAGACACAGTGACCCAAGCTGGGAATCGAACCCGGGGTCCTGGCGCTGTGAGGTAGCAGTGCTAACCACCGTGCCACCCCTTTTTATCTATAGATCTCTTTGCTCTTTTATCGCATTGATTCTAAAACATTTTCCAAGATTATAAATATTGTTTCCGTTTTTCCCCGTCTTCAGTGCACCATCTCACATTTATCTGCTCCTGCTCATTTGCTACTGCACTGTCCAGCTTTTCTGTGAGTTTTCTGCCATTATCTTTTGAAGTTGCATTATCCTCAGCAGGGAGGCAGTAGCCTAGTGGTATTGTCACTGGGTTAGTAATCCAGAAACCCAGGGTAATACGCTGTGACCTGGGTTCAAATCCCATCACGGCACATGGCAAAATTTGAAATCAATAAAAATCTGGGATTAAAAGTCTGTTGATAACCATGAAATAATGGTCATAAAAACCCATCTAGCTCACGAATGGAAGGATAACTCGCTAGGGAGGTAAATCTGCCATTCTTACCTGGTCTGGCCTACATGTCCACGCATACACTCTGACCTCTTCTCATCCCTCCCTAGGTAACGTGGGTGCACGTCATCCAAGCTGGGGTTTTAATGCGTTTTGCGAGTTTATCATGAACATTTTAAATCCAACTCGCCCCTTATTCAGTTCTGAAGAATCATATTGGACTTGAAACACTGATCTGCTTCTCTCTCCACAGATGCTGTCAGACCTGCTGAGTTTTTCCAGCATTTCCTGTTTTTATTTCAGATCTCCAGCATCCATGGTATTTTGCTTTTATGAAATCAATATAGGAACAGCTGACAAACATCCTGGTCACGGAGGTAGACTTTATGAAGTGTTTTAAAAATAAGGTAGAGAGCTGGAGAGGTTTGGGGAGGGAATCCCACAGCTTGTAGCCCAGGCAGCTGAAGGTAATCCCGAGGCTGGAGCAACTAAGATTGGAATGCACGGGAGGCCAGAATTAGAGGAACACAGATACCTTGGAGAGGTGTGGGACTGGAGGAGGAGACAGGGAGACGCGAGGCTATGGAGGAACCTCTTATATACTGAGAGAGACAGGAAAGAAGGATAACGAGATATGGGAACAAGGTTGGAGCACGGAATTAGACTACTGGTCATTAGCAGAATAAACATCAGCAGAGTGGGGTGACTGGTGATGTAGGAAATGGGACAGGCAGCTTGTGCACAGTCCCATAAACAGCAATGTAATACATTTCTCCACAATCACTTTCAACTGTGCTGGTGGAGAGATAAGCATTGACTAGGACAGAGTGGACAATCCTGCTCCCCTTTCAATGGTACCACAGAGTCTTTCAGACCCAGCTGACAGTACAGAGGGCCTCAGCACAGCAAAAACTGAATGCTGCAAAGACTCAGCAGGGCTGGCAGCATCTGTAGGGAAAGAATTAACATTTCAAGACCCCCATGGCCCTTCCTGAGAAATAAAGAGGGGGAAATGTGATGAGATACAAGACTGGGTGGGAGAGTGAATAGTGGGAGCCAGGAGAGACAGCAGCAAAGATATAGCACACCTCAAGAACAAGGGACAGATGGGCCAGCAGGGGTGGGGGGGGAGGAGGGCTTTGCATTGGAACAAAAAATGTTTTGATACTTAAATAAAATAGTTAAGATGGAGGAGAAAAGACACAGCCTGAAGTTGTTGAACTCAATGTTGAGTGATGAGGATTGGAATTGGGAGATGTTGTGCTGCTCCTCCAGCTTGTGTTGGACTTCACTGGGGCATTGCAGCAGCCCAGGACAGATGTGTGGGCAGGAGAGCAAGGTGCTCAGTTAAAATGGCAAGAAAGAGGAAGGTTGGGGGTCATGTTTGTGGGCTGGGTGATGATGTTCTGCAAATCAATCACCCAGTCTGCGTTTCGTCTCCCCGGTGTAGAGGAGACGGCATTGGCTGCAGCAAATACAGTCGACCAAACTGAAGAAGGTGCTGGTGAGATGCTGCTTCACCTGAAGCAGTGTTTGGGGCCGTGAATGGTGAGGAGGGAGGACATAAAGGGGCAGGTGCTGCACCTTCTGCAATTACAAGGGAGAGAGCCACGGGAGAGGGGGTGGGGAGTTGAGGTGCTGGAAGAGTGGAGCAGGGCGTCACGGAAGGCACAGTCCCTACAGAATGCTGACAGGAGGTGAGGGGAAGATGTGCTTCATGGTGGCATCATGCTGGAGTTGCAGATATGCCGGAGGATGATCCTTTGAATGCAGAGGGTGATGGGGAAGCATCATCGGAACAGATGCAACTGCAGCAGAGAAACTGGGAGAATGGGAAGGTTGGAGGTGTAGTGGACAGTGAGGAAGGTTTTCAAAGCTTGCAGAGGGATTTGGACCAACTAGAAAAATGGGCTGAAAAATGGCAAATGGAATTTAACGCAGACAAGTGTAAGATATTGCACATTGGAAGGACAAACCAAAGTAGAACGTACAGGGTAAATGACAGGACTCTGAAGAGTGCAGTTGAACAGAGGGATCTGGGAATACAGGTACAGAATTCCCTAAAAGTGACGTCACAGGTGGATAGGGTCGTAAAGAGTGCCTTTGGTACATTGGCCTTTATAAATCGGAGTATCGAGTATAAAAGTTGGAGTGTTATGGTAAGGTTATATAAGGCATTGGTGAGGCCGAATTTGGAGTATTGTGTACAGTTTGTCACCTAGTTACAGGAAGGATGTAAATAAGGTTGAAAGAGTGCAGAGAAGGTTCACAAGGATGTTGCCGGGACTTGAGAAGCTGAGTTACAGAGAGAGATTGAATAGGTTGGGACTTTATTCCCTGGAGCGTAGAAGATTGAGGGGAGATTTGATAGAGGCGTATAAGATTTTGATGGGTATAGATAGAGTGAATGCAAGCAGGCTTTTTCCGCTGAGGCTAGGGGAGAAAAAAACCAGAGGGCATGGGTTAAGGGTGAAAGGAGAAAAGTTTAAAGGGAATATTAGGGGGGGCTTCTTCACGCAGAGAGTGGTGGGAGTGTGGAATGAGCTGCCGGGTAAAGTGGTAAATGCGGGGTCACTTTTAACATTTAAGAAAAACTTGGACGGGTTCATGGATGAGAGGGGTGTGGAGGGATATGGTCCAAGTGCAGGTCAGTGGGACTAGGCAAAAAATGGTTCGGCACAGACAAGAAGGGCCAAAAGGCCTGTTTCTGAGCTGTAATTTTCTATGGTTCTATGGAGTCCTTACTGGAAGCAAGGTGTGAGGAGCTGTAGTTGAGGCAGCTGTTTGAGTCGGTGGGCTTATAATAAATATTTGTGGTCAGTCTATCACTCGAAATGGAGACAGAATTGTCAAGGAAGGGAAGTTTAGAGATGCACCATGTGAAGGTGAGAAGGGGGTGGAAATTGAAAACAAAATTGATAAATGTTTCCAGATCCAGACGAGATTGTGAAGGGGCACCAATACAGTCAGTGATGGGAAAAGAGTTGCGTGAGCGGACCCGAGTAGGACTGGAACAAGGAGTATTCCATATAACCCTCAAAAAGACAGGCAAAACTGGGGCTCATGCAGGTACCTATGGCCATAGCTTTTACTTGCAGAAGTGAGACAAGTTAAAGGAAATATAATTGAGCGACAGAACAAGTTCAGCTGGGTGGAGCAGAATGGATGGGGATGGTTCAGGCCTCCACTCAAAGCAGCAGCAAAGTCCTCAGCCCCTCCTGATGGGGCATGGAAGTGTAGAGGGATTGGACATCCATAGTGAAGAGGTGATGGTTAGGGTAAGGAATTGGAAATCACTGATATGACGCAGGGCATCGGATGAATCACAGATGTAGGGGAGGGAAGACACTGCACAAGGGGAGAGAGGGTGGAGTTAGGATAGGAAGAAATGAGTTCCGTGGGGCCGGAACAGGCTGATACAATAGGTTTGTCAGGGCAGCCTTGTTTGTGGATTTTGGGAAGGAGGTAGAAGTGGGATGTGCAGGGTTGGGGGATTATGAGGTCAGAGGCTGTGGGGAAAAGATCTTCAGAGGCAATGAGGTCAGTGACAGTCCTGGAAACAATGGTTTGATGTTTGGTGGTGGGGCCATGGTCCAGGATGAGGCAGGAAGAAGTGTCTGAGAGTTGGTGCTCGGTCTCTGCAAAGTAGTGGTCAGTACGCCAAACAACAACAGCTCCACCCTTATCAGCAGGTTTGCTCACAAGGTCAGGGTTGCACTTTAGAGAATGGAGTGCAGCAGGTTCAGGGCGAGGCAGGTTAGAGTGGGTGAAATTGAGATGGCTGATGTCCCACCAACACTTCTCAATGAAAAGACAGGTAGGAACAGAATGCTGGAGATGGGGGGGGGGGGAAGGATACATTGAACGGGGGAAAGGACTCCTGCCCAAAGGAGTGAGCACAGAGGTGAAGGCGCGAGGAGAAGAGTTCAGCATCACAGCAAGCTCAAAATTCATTGAGGTGAGGACATGAGGAAATGAAGCTGAATTCTTTACTGAATACAGAATGTTCAACGTCAGAGATCGGAGAGAATAGTGAATAGTGGCAAGGGCTGGGATTGGAAGATGGAATGGGGTCAGAGGGATGGGAAAGTGTAGAGGGTCCAGGATGGGTGTTGGCATAAGTTGCTGGAGCTCGTGTTCCTTGTTGTTAAGACACAGGCCAGAAACTCCAAGGTGTTTTGTGAAGTTAGCCTAGAGCATAAGTTCACATTTGCTTTGGCATTAGGATGAGCATAAAGTTTTTCACTCCAGGTATGATTCAAGTGACCCACTAGGAAACTTTTATCAAACAAAGTTTATTTAAGAACACAGTTGGAATATAACAAAAAGAATTAGCATAGCTTATACCAATTACAAGACTTAAACATGACACAGTATCATTCTTAACAGCTAGCTATCTCTTTGTTCCAATTTAAAGCAATACCCGATAGACATACACCCTTCCTCAGTATTAGTCAGCACTAGCGCTCACGTGTTGCTGGATTTTCAGTTTTTTACACTTCTGGATAGCGATCCCGATAGCAGTTTTCAAAGAAGGATATATCCTCAAAACAGCCAAGCCTCAGGGGTAAACCCAGTCTCTGGCAGCTTCTAATCTTCAGACCTCAAAGGGGAAAACAGAGACACAGCTCTCTCTCTCGGCTCCCAGATGCTTCCCAAAACAGTAACACTTAGACAGCAGAAACTCCAACTCCAGAGAGGGGGTAAAAACGCTGCTGTTTCTCTCAGCTCCAAGCAGCTGCTGAAAAACAAAACTAAAACTGGACTTCTGTGAAAACATTGCTGTCCCCAGTCATTTGACCTGACTTGTCAGTCACCCCAAATCAAGCTCTACTCTGCCATCTCAGGGGAACGCTAAAACAACAGAACAATGCATTAGTTCAGATTAAAACAAACATGATGTCAGTTATACTGCTTCAGTAACAATAAAGGACACTGGCTGCAGAAAACACTGCTCCAATAAAATCCCAGGGACTGCTGAAACACCCTGCAGAGAAACATGATTGAAATACATTTCTTAAAGGCACAATATTGTCACATTAACATCTGAAAAGAAGAAGTAGTTTCTGGTTAAGGCACCGGATGAGGCAAAGAATAAAATGGAACTGATGACGATGACAGATCTGACAGTGGAGAAATCAGTGCTGCTGGAGAGAGAGAGAGGGGTCAAGTGTACGCAGACAGCGGTACACGGCACTGAGTGTCGATCTCAGAACGTGGCAAGAACAGTAGTCCAAGGAGCATTGTGTATCCCGGAAATAGCTGGACGGATCCAAAACATGAGGGGTGAAACTTGATTTGGAATCGATGTGGGGGGAGTCAGCGATGGAGACAGTCGCTGAGGAAATAACTGCGACTGTGGAAGCAGGTTTTGATAAATACCAAAAGGGATACGGAAAGCAATGAAGGTGAACATGGTAAAAGGAACAACGAGAATCCTATCCGGGGGGGGGGAGAAACCAGGTGGTGCAGTTCTTCAAGGTAGACATTCGGTGATGATACTGTGCCTTTAAGAAGTGTATTTGTACCATGTTTCTTGTAAGGGGTAAGTTTACAATTCTGTTTTACAAAGTGTTGATTTGTCTGAACAACAAGCAGCTCAAACGTCGAGAATGTAGGATAACGACTGATTTTAGCCAATGGTGTGTTTGTCTAAACAGTTAATGCATTTGTGTTACTTAGGTTTCCCTTGGGGTTTCAGAGCAGATCTTTGATTATGTTGATTGAAAAGACGGAGTCTAGTGTTAATGGGCGGAGTGAAGCTTGCAGGAGAGACGGTGTTTAAAACAGTCAGTTTCTGCCTGGTTCTAAAAGAAGCAAGACGTGTCTCTGTCTCTGTCCTGAAGTGCTCTGAGAGCTCTAGGACTGGCAACCCGAGTACAAACACGTGTGTTGCTAACTGACTTTGAAGAGGGGCTTCAAGTCTGTAAGAGGAATATTGTTTAAATTGCAACTCAGGGATAGGTTAGCAGTTAAAGAATTGTATCTTGTCGTGTTTAAGCATTGTTCAAATGTTAAAAGTTAAGCTAAGTCATTTATTATCATTAAACTGTGTTGTTAAATAAAGTTTGTTTTGATAAAAGCTTCCCAGTGTGTAAATAGAATCGCGCCTGGAATGAAACATCTTATCCTCACACGAATGCCAAAATAGAGAATTCTTGAGGTCTATTCGAGCTTCACAATATACCTTGGGGTTTCTGATCCGTATCCTAACAATTCCTGGAAGAGAAATGTCTCCTCAAAGGGTTCAGTGCTGAACTGCGAGCCTCGGTCAAGTGCTCATATCTCTGGATGGAACATGAACACATGATCCGCTGTCCCTGTGTCAGTGCTGCTCGCTGAGCTGACACCAGCTCCTTAGGCAGACAGACCATTAAAAATTCACAGCTTATGTTAAACCAACTGATCTCAGGCAAAGGTGCTTTCCAGGAGAACACCAAGCCCCCGATTCCCCTCCAAGTCCTTCAGCATCCCGACTTGAATATACATCACTATTCTTCTGTCATCACAGAGCTTAATATACTGGAACTCTCAAAGCAGCCGGTTTGGTAGCAGCATTAACTCAAGGAGGAAAGCGCCCACACCCCCCCAAATACTGTGTACCTAGATAATATACCTGCTCAGTCTCTATACCCCTGTGTACCTAGATAATATACCTGCTCAGGCTTTATACCCCAGTAGTGTCCCAGACCAATATACCCGCTCGGTATCTATACCTCAGCACTGTGTACCTGGACTAATATACCTGCTCAGTGTCTGTACCCCAGCACTCTGTTCCTCACCTGAAGTTAAAGACCAGGTTCCAGGAGGAACACCACACCATCCGCAGCATCCCTAACACCGAACACCAGTTCCTGCTGGGGGACTTTAACGCCAAGTTTGGGGCCGATCATGGCTCATGGCCCTCCTGCCTCAGATAACATGGCATTGGAAGGATGGCTGGAATTCCACAGACTCCCTACAGTGCAGACTAAGGCCCATTGAGAGTGCACCTACCTTCCAAAAAAGCACTCTACCTAGACCCACTCCCCCACTCTATCCCCATAACGCCACACGTTGATCCTAGCCAATGTACCTAACCTGCACATCTTTGGACTGCGGGAGGAAACCGGAGCACCCGGAGGAAACCCACACAGACTCTGGGGAAACCATGCAAACTCCACACAGATAGTGACCCAAGGCTGGAATTGAGCCCGGGTCCCTGGTGCTGTGAGGCAGCACTGCTAACCACAGTGCCGATTGGCGAGTTGTGCGCCTACCACAACCTCTGCATCACCAACACTTTCTTTCAAATCAAACCCTGTTCCCAGGTTTCATGGAGAGAGCCAAGATCACACCGATAGCAGAAGCTGGTCATCTCCAGGAGAGCCTCTGTATAGAGTTCTAAATACACACAGCTTCCACAATGCAGACTGTGACACTGACCAATCCCTAAAGTGCAGCATAGATTCCAAACAAAGATACATCAAACAAAATGGTCATCTGTACATCGACACAATCAGAATTTCTCACCCACCACTGTCACAGGAGATTCTCAATTCTCTTGAGCAAATTGTTCAAATCACAGGAGATGCAGAGACTAAGTGCGCCCACATTAGACGTCATCTATAACTCAGCAATGACCACCTTTGGCGAACACGAGAAGCAGAATAGTTAGATTCATCTGGTTAGGTGAATAGCTAATGGAACCAGAGCTCAGTAACGCCATTAGTTCTCTAACCAGCACCTGGAAAGGACGGCATTACCCCTGAAATAATCACACTCCCCAAGCCAGCCGTAAACTCCAAACGCCACATCTGCTTTGCCAGGCTGGGGTGAGGGAGCAGCAGCACAGAACATGCCGAATGCCAACATTATGATCCTCTGTGAGAACAAGGGCAACCGTAGTGACTGCAACAACTACCGTGGAATCTCCCTGTACAGCACAGCGGGGGAAGCCTTTGCCCACATTGTTCGAAACAGACCTCAGAAGCTGGCTGAATGTGTCTACCAGGACACAGTGCAGCTTCCGTGCAGAGAGATCCACTATCGACATGCTGTTCTCCCTTCACCAGCTCCAGGAGAAATGCTGTGCACAATGATGTCCCTCTACATCATCATCATCATCAATCGCACCAAAGCCTTTGGCCTCATCAGCAGACGTGGTCTCTTCAATCTACTCAGCATCATCATTTCACTCCATGACAATATGAAAGGCTCAGTCCAGTACAACAGTGCCTCACCAGACCCTTTCCCCAGCTGGAGTGGCCTTGCACCCACACTGTTTGGGATCTTCCTCTCGCTGTTGCTCTCTCATCTGTTCAAGTCTCTGGCAGAAGATCAGATAGTAAGGAAGTCTAACAACACCAGGTTAAAGTCCAACAGGTTTATTTGGTAGCAAACACCACTAGCTTTCGGAGCGCTGCTCCTTCGTCAGGTGAGATAGCATAGATCAGATAGCAGCCTGTACAACTTTGTTCATTTCAAACTGAAGATAAAAGTGCAGGAAATCCTCACGAGGGAACTCCTCTATGCTGACCATGCTGCACTCACTCCCCACATGGAACAGTGCCTGCAGAGACTCGACAGGCTTGCGGCTGCTTGCTACAAATTCAGCCCAACCATCAGTCTCGAGGAAACTAACACCATGGACCAGGACATCAGGAATGCTCCATCCATTATCAATGACCACACTCTGGAGGTGGTTCATGAGTTCAACTACTTAATGGGCTCAGCCATTACCAGCAACCTGTCTCTCGATGCAGAAATCAGCAGGCACATTGGAAAGGTGTCTGCTGCTAGGGCGTGGGAAAATGGGGCACTCACATGGAACACAAAAGCTCGAGTGCTTCAAGCCAGTGTCCGCAGTATGATGCTCTACAACAGTGGACATGTGTCAGCTCAGAACAACACCTGAACGCAGTCCACCTTCACTGCCTCCGCGGATCCTCAATCTCAGGTAGCAGGGTCGCATTGCCAACAGCTAGCCAATGTCCCCAGTATGTACGCCACACTGAGCCAGCGGCACTCGAGGTGGCTTGGACATGTGCGCTGCCTGTCTCCAAGGATCCTCAAGGATGTATTGTACAGCGAGCTTGCCACCAGTACCAGACCTATTCACCACCTATCCCTTTGCTTCAAAGACATCTGCAAACGTGACATGGGTCTTGTAATATGGACCATACAGTAGTGAAGGAGGGAGCGAAAAGAAGCAAAGAGAAGAGATGCAACAGCTGGCAAGAGACATCCAGAGAGAGCCGGATGCTGCCAAACTGACCGGTGACCCATTGGCACACACCCATCGTCTCTGAGACAAGGATTGTCGAAAGGAGAAACTCCAACTCCCACAGCAGCAGGAGGAAGAGTGAATCTTCAGTAGAAGCAGTAGAAACATAGAAAGAAACATAGAAAAACTACAGCACAAAAACAGGCCCTTCGGCCCCACAAGTTGTGCCGAACATATCCCTACCTTTTAGGCCTACCTATAACCCTCCATCCTATTTAGTCCCATGTACTCATCCAGGAGTCTCTTAAAAGACCCTATTGAGTTTGCCTCCAGCACTGACGGCAGCCGATTCCACTCGCCCACCACCCTCTGTGTGAAAAACGTACCCCTAACATCTCCCCTGTACCTACCCCCCAGCACCTTAAACCTGTGTCCTCTCGTAGGAGACATTTCCACCCTGGGAAAAAGCCTCTGAGATTCCACCCGATCTATGCCTCTCAACATCTTATATACCTTCAGTAAACTGAAGGAAACCGGCTTCAGGAGCAGCAACAAGACAGACAGTGTAAACAGCTTCAGCGCACAGCCCACACCGCAGCTCTCACCGCAGCTCTCAGCATCAACAGTTTCCTTCCAGCAAGTGGCAATTCTTCTTGTGCCAACCAAATAAACCAAACAAACTCAACAACAAAGCAAGAAGGGCAGCCCCCAAAAGGAGGGAACCGCCCAAAACAAAAGACAACGCATAAAGGAAACTCAAAACCTCAAATTAAAATGTGATTAAAGGGGTCAATATTGCACCCAGCCCCTGCGGGGCGAGAGGAAGCTTTCAAGGATGCTGGTTCACCTTGATCAATCCAGTGAAACTGACCAATGGAAGTGTTGTTCGCACCCACCAGGAGGACATCTGTCTACATCCCGACTCAGACAGCAACAGTTCCAGAAGGAAATGCTGCTGTGGACGACAGGGAGTGGTTCCTGATGTACAAGGACTCTACTCCAGGAGAGAATGAAGGACAGTCATTCAGATACTCAGACTCTCAATCTATTCTTGCGGCCACAAGTGCAGCTCCAGAGACAAGCCTCCCAATGTCTGGAGTCACCTGTGGTACTGCGCAGGTCACAGTGTAGTCTCCAAGCTCCTGAAGGACTCACGTATAGTTGAGACATGAGTTTCATTATGTTTCTTCCTTTGAGGGAGATTGAAATTAGTGAGGGAGTATCGACTGTTCCTATTTATGTATCTAAATAGTCTTCATATTTGAATGTACTCAGGTCTCTCGTCACAAACGCCCCTCGCTCTGCAAACACCCGTCTTGCCACAAAAGCCCATCTCGCCACAAGCACCCACTCACCGTGCCCGGCCCCGCCACTGGTGCCGCGAGCACCCCTCTCACTATGCATAGCCCTGCCACGAGTGACGCTCTCACCCGCAAGCAACCCTGCTGCAACTCACCACGACGCGCCCCCATCACGGCAAAGTGCCACCTACCACAAACTCCCCCTCGATCTCCAAACATTTAAGTATCCCACTTCCTCGCTTTCCAATGCATGCGACAACTCCCAGTTATGGGAAGTTTATCCATCAAAGCATTAAGATGACAGTTGAAGTCCCCACCAATGGAGGAATTCGATGCTAATTCAGCAAAATCCATAAAGATTTTAGTAACAAAATAGGGCGAATAATTTGGGGGGGGATGTAGGGCATAGACATTATCAAAATGCTTTCCCCATTCAACAGCCCCTTAATCACATATCCCCCCTTATCCTTCTCACAGTTCTCCAATCTAACAGACACATTCTTACTCACTAAAACCAAACCCCTTGACTACTAGTTGAGAATGAGGCAAGAATCATCCACCCCACCCAGTCCCGCTTCAAAATCGGTGTTCCTGTCATCTAGATGAGTTTCCTGCAGCAAAGCTTTGTCAACTTTCTCCTTTTTAAGGAAGGACAAAATCTTTTTCCTTTTAAGAGGAAGATGTATCCCGTACATTCCAGAAGCAAATCTTCAAAGTAGCAGCTGCCACTGCTTATTCGGCCAAAGTGTGTGTCAGATATTGACACAAAGAAACTAGCTTACCCGCCAAAGATGTTCCCATCCTGTTCGGGCGTACGCCAAAACATACCCTGCCCCCATCTCCAGTTATACCAGATACTAGAACGTCTTTTTCTAGAACGCAAGACTTGTCTGCACTCTAGCAGGAACCAAACCCCACAAATACAAAAAACACTGCATCATTAGTTCTAACGGAGTTTTCCAAACCAAATGTGAGGTCCCATAGGACTACACCTACAAACATTCCATAATTACACCAAGTCTTTTACATCAAAAAAGAGACATGATATGTCACACGAAGTGTGGGTACAGAAAACCCTTTCCGCACTCTAACCTCTCCTATTAAGACTTAAGCCACTCGCCCACCTCCCAGCAGTGATGCTATTCATGTTTATCATGGTCAGAGCAAAAGGACACCATAAAACATGTATCACCATTATCAGCGTACAGATGTAAAGGAAGGAAGGATATTTTTTACACAGCCCGAGTGTTCTATAATCTGCACAACGGAATCCTGAGGAATGTTTTCCATTAAGGACAACTGCAAGTCCCTGCCAATCTGAAGGATAGAAATGAATTGTAATGATCACCCGTCAGAATAACCAATACCAACACAGAAGCAGGAGGGAGTTAGGCAGTCTGCCACTCCAAACTATTGCCTTCCGCAGAGCTAACAAAAGTCATGGCATTAGCCAGATTGTCGAACATCTTTATAGAGTTGTCACCCTCAGTGTAGCACAGTATAGGGTGGCACAGTGGTTAGTGCTGCTGCCTCACAGCGCTAGGGACCCGAGATCGATTCCTGGCTCGGGTGACGGTGTGTGGAGTTTGCACATTCTCCCCGTGTCTGTGGGTTTCCTCTGGGTGCTCCGGTTTCCTCCCACATTCTGAAAGACGTGCTGGTTAGGGTGCATTGGCCATTCTAAATTGTCCTCAGTGTACCCGAACAGGCACCGGAGTGTGGCAACTAGGGGATTTTCACAGTAACTTCATTGCAGTGTTAATGTAAGCCTTACTTGTGACTAATAAATAAACTTTAGTGCACCCTCAGTTGGGCACATTGCACTCCAATGGTTTTCAGTCTTCTAATTACAAAGTCCTTGTTCCTCTGTTGTATCGCCAAAAAGAAATCTTGAAAGAAAGAAAGACCTTTGCTCCATCATAGAGCAAAGCCCCACATCTCGCTGCCTCCAATACAGCAGTCACCAGCTGCAATGCCTTCGACAGTGCTGGATCGAGAGACGGTTCGAGAGTGCTGGATCGAGAGACGGTTCGAGTGTGCTGGATCGAGAGACGGTTCGAGTGTGCTGGATCGAGAGACGGTTCGAGTGTGCTGGATCGAGAGACGGTTCGAGTGTGCTGGATCGAGAGACGGTTCGAGTGTGCTGGATCGAGAGACGGTTCGAGTGTGCTGGATCGAGAGACGGTTCGAGTGTGCTGGATCGAGAGACGGTTCGAGTGTGCTGGATCGAGAGACGGTTCGAGTGTGCTGGATCGAGAGACGGTTCGAGAGTGCTGGATCGAGAGACGGTTCGAGTGTGCTGGATCGAGAGACGGTTCGAGAGTGCTGGATCGAGAGACGGTTCGAGAGTGCTGGATCGAGAGACGGTTCGAGAGTGCTGGATCGAGAGACGGTTCGAGTGTGCTGGATCGAGAGACGGTTCGAGTGTGCTGGATCGAGAGACGGTTCGAGAGTGCTGGATCGAGAGACGGTTCGAGAGTGCTGGATCGAGAGTGCTGGATCGAGAGACGGTTCGAGAGTGCTGGATCGAGAGACGGTTCGAGTGTGCTGGATCGAGAGACGGTTCGAGAGTGCTGGATCGAGAGACGGTTCGAGTGTGCTGGATCGAGAGACGGTTCGAGAGTGCTGGATCGAGAGACGGTTCGAGTGTGCTGGATCGAGAGACGGTTCGAGTGTGCTGGATCGAGAGACGGTTCGAGAGTGCTGGATCGAGAGACGGTTCGAGAGTGCTGGATCGAGAGTGCTGGATCGAGAGACGGTTCGAGTGTGCTGGATCGAGAGACGGTTCGAGTGTGCTGGATCGAGAGACGGTTCGAGTGTGCTGGATCGAGAGACGGTTCGAGTGTGCTGGATCGAGAGACGGTTCGAGTGTGCTGGATCGAGAGACGGTTCGAGTGTGCTGGATCGAGTGACGGTTCGAGTGTGCTGGATCGAGATACGGTTCGAGTGTGCTGGATCGAGAGACGGTTCGAGTGTGCTGGATCGAGAGACGGTTCGAGTGTGCTGGATCGAGAGACGGTTCGAGTGTGCTGGATCGAGAGACGGTTTGAGTGTGCTGGATCGAGAGACGGTTTGAGTGTGCTGGATCGAGAGACGGTTTGAGTGCTGGATCGAGAGACGGTTCGAGTGTGCTGGATCGAGAGACGGTTCGAGTGTGCTGGATCGAGAGACGGTTCGAGTGTGCTGGATCGAGAGACGGTTCGAGTGTGCTGGATCGAGAGACGGTTCGACAGTGCTGGATCGAGAGACGGTTCATTCACCAAGTCGCCATGTCGAGGAGTCGGCCCCACCCCAGTTGCTTCTGACTGCACTCTTTTGTCAATCATTTTCTTAATATTCCTCAGCATTTCATCACCAAGATTTAACAGTCGGTGACACGGCACGGCTGGCGAGCCCTCCCAAAGGACCAGTGGACAGCACTGTGGGCGAAGTGGCCGGAAGGGGTCAGTAAGAGCAGATTTGCTGACACCAGGGGGCAGCACGATAGCACAGTGGTTAGCACTGCTGCCTCACAGCGCCAGAGACCCGGGTTCAATTCCGGCCTCGGGCAAGTCGGTGCAAACTCAATGAAGCAAAGGCCTCCTTCTGCACTGTTGGGATTCTACGGTTCTAGAGCAAGGCTGGGAGGGGAAAGTGACAGGGAGGAGAAATCGCCCAACAGGAAAGATTAGCCCCACTTACATCACCCCACACTGTCCCCCCAGCAGACAGACTGGTGAGGAGATTAGGTGAGAGTGAAGGCTAGGATAGTTATCCATACGACGACAGCAGCGAGTGCCTCACAAGGCCCTTCAGAGGGTGCAAAGAGAGGCGCTGACACAAAGTGCTCCTTTGGCTTGGAAACACTTTGGGATGTTTTGAAACACAAGAATACAGGTTCTTTGAACAATCAGGTGCTACAAAAATTAAGGTTAAATTAGAGCTCCAATATCATTTATTTGAAATAAATTTCAAACACCAAATACTTTAATAAAAGCAAAATACTGTTGCGGATGCTGGAATCTAAAACAAGAACAGAAAATGCTGGAAAATCTCAGCAGGTCTGACAGCATCTATGGAGAGAGAATAGAGCCAATGTTTCGAGTCTGGATGACACTTTATCAGCAGTTCTGACAAAAGGTCACCCAGGCTCGAAACATTGTCTCTATTCTCTCTCCATAGATGCTGTCAGATCGGCTGAGATTTTCCAGCAATTTCTGCCAGATAGTTTAATGCTAATTGTGCAGACACAAAGAAATGGTTATCAAAAGGAGGTTCTGAAACCACACAACAGAGCATGAAAATACACGATCAAATAACACTGTCTCAGGATTGGCTGTGACAAACTATTTAGGAACAGGAGATGGCCATTCGGCCCCTCAAGTTCATTCTACCATTCTATCAGATCCCGACCCATCTCAACATCTTTTTCCAGCAGAAGAGGTTATAAGAAGATGATCATTGTTTAGCTTATCCTCATTGGGGGAATGAGACCAGACAAAAATCTGTTAAACATCACAATATCAGAAGAATTCTAAAATCTCATTCCAATTGTTTTTACAGATATTAGAGTCCCCTCCCCATCATCCTGCAGTTATCTGGACAGTCACTGATGTCAGTTTAATGGCTCAAACTATTAACATCAATTACAAAGACCTCACTGAAGCTGCATTAGACTCTCAGACTGTGACAGCTACCTCGAGCACCTTATCGTGTACTCAGCCCCATTTATCTCTCCCAACGCTACTACCTCGAGTTAGATTTGACTATTGTCACATGTATTAACATAGTGAAAAGCATTGTTTCTTGCACTCTATACAGACAAAGCATACCGTTCATAGAGAAAGAAAGGAGAGGGTGCAGAATGTAGTCTTACAGTCATAGCTAGGGTGTTGTGAAAGATCAACTTAATGCAAGGTAGGTCCATTCAAAAGTCTGACAGCAGCAGGGAAGAAGCTGTTCTTGAGTCGGTTAGTACCTCAGACTTTTGAATCTTTTTCCCAACGGAAGAAGGTGGGAGAGAGAATGTCCGGGGTGCGTGGGGTCCTTAATTATGCCGGCTGCTTTGCCGAGGCAACAGGAAGTGTAGACAGAGTCAACGGACAGGAGGCTGGTTTGCGTGATGGATTGGGCAACATTCATGACATTTTGTAGTTTCTTGCAGAGCAGGAGCCATACCAAGCTGTGATACATCTGGGGCATCTGTAAAAGTTGCTGAGAGTCGTAGCTGACCTGCCAAATTTCCTTAGTCTTCTGAGAAAGTAGAGGCGTTGGTGGGGCTTTCTCAACCATAGTGTCGGCATGGGGGGGACCAGTAGAGGTTGTTGATGATCTGCACACTTGAAGCTCTCGACCATTTCTACTTCACCCCCGTTGATGTAGACAGGGGCATGTTCTCCTTTACGCTTCCTGAAGTCGATGACAATTTCCTTCATTTTGTTAACATTGAAGGAGAGATTATTGTTGTCGCACCAGTTCACCAGATTCTCTATCTCATTCCTGTACTCTGTCTCATCATTGTTTGAGATCTGACCCACTATGGTGGTGACATCTGCAAACGTGAAAATCGGGTTGGAGGGGAATTTGGCCACACAGTCATAGGTGTATAAGGAGTATAGTTGGGGGCTGAGAACACAGCCTTGTGGGGCACTGGTGTTGAGGATGATCGTGGAGGAGTTATTGCCTATCCTTACTGATTGCGGTCTGTGGGTTAGGAAGTACAGGATCCAGTCGCAGAGGGAGGAGCCAAAGCCCAGGTCATGGAACTTGCAGATGAGTTTTGCAGGAACAATGGTATTGAGGACTGAGCTGTAGTCAATAAATAGCAGTCTGACATAGGTGTCTTTGTTATCTAGGTGTTTCAGGATTGAGTGCAGGACCAGGAAGATGGCGTCTGCTGTGGACCTGTTGCAGTGGTAGGTGAACTGTAGTGGATCCAGGCGGTCCAGGAGGCTGGGATTGATTCGTGCCACGACTAACCTTTCGAAGCACTTCATAATGATGGATGTCAGAGCCACCGGACGATAGTCATTAAGACACGCTGCTTGGCTTTTCTTTGGTTGCTGGGATGATGGTCATCTTGAAGCAGATAGGGACCTCAGATTGTTGTAAAGAGAGGTTGAAGATGTCTGTGAATGCCCCCGTCAGCTGATCCGTGCAGGATCTGAGCGCTCGTCCGGGTACCCCATCCGAGCCAGTCGCTTTCCGTGGGTTGACCTTCGAGAAAGCTGCTCTGACATCAGCAATGGTGACCCCAGATACAGGTTCACCCAGGGTTTCCAGGGTGGAGGGCATGCTCTCGCTGACCTCTTGCTCAAAACGGGTGTAGAATACATTGAGCTCATCAGGGACAGGTGCGTTGGAGCCGGCGATTTTACATGCCTTCATCCTGTAGCCTGTTATATCTTGCAGACCTTGCCATAGTCGACGGGGGTTCGTGTGGCTAGCCTGGGACTCTAGCTTGGTCTGGTACTGTCTTGTAGGTATCTTTGATGGATCTCCGTAGATCATATCTAGCTTTCTTGTATAGGTCAGGGTCACCTGACTTGAACGCCTCAAACCTGGACTTCAGCAGGCAGTGGATATCCATGTTCATCCATGGTTTCCGGTTGGGGAACACACGGATTTGCTTCTTTGGCACACAGTCTTCTACACACTTACTAATGAAGTCAGTTACTGTAGTGGCGTACTCGTTCAGGCTGGTCGCAGAGTTTTTAAATACTGACCGGTCCACTGACTCCAAGCAGTTCCATAGGAGATCATCCAATTCCTCAGACCAACATTGCATGACTTTCTTTGACGGATTCTCCCACTTTAGTTTTTATACCTTTAATGCAATAAAACATCCCAATGTGCTTCACAGGAGCATCATTATAATCTGTGACACTGAGCCACATAAGGAAATATTAGGTGAGGTGATCAAAAGCTTAGTTGAAGAGGTAGGTTTTAAGGAGAAGCGTGAGGTAGAGATGGTGGAGGTTTAGGGAGGGAATTCTGGAGCTTAAGGCCCCAGACAGCTGAAGGCAGGGCAGCAAACGGTGAAGTGATTGAAAGTTGGACAAGTGGCCAGAATTAGTGAAGTGTACAGATTTTGGAGAGTTGTGGGGTTGGAGGAGATCTCAGCGATGGAGAGATTTGAAAACATGCATGATAAATTTTTAAATCACGATATTACTTGACCAAGAACCAATGTAAGTGAGCGAGCACAGAGCTGACAAGGAACAGGACTCGTTGCAAGTTAAGACAGAGAGCAGGTCAGTCAGCAGTACATTGGAATAGTCAAGTCCAGTGGTAACAAATCGACGAATGATGTTATGAAAACTATACTTACCTTAATGCTGAGAGCAGAAGTTAGGAACCTCAACTCCCATCAAAGCTCACACTTTCCACATGTGCAGTCCAGGAGTGGGCTGCACACGCGCAGTTCTGCATCGTAAGATCTTCAGGCCCAGCGTGCCTGCGCATAAAGAAATGGAAAACAGCATAAAAACTCCAGCCAGGTGACCAGGAGCAGAGTGCCACGGAAGACTCGTGTTGCAGCTTGAGGACGGGGGGAGATCCCAACGAGAGTCTCAGAGAGGCAACAGGGACAGGCAGAGATCCCAGTTCAATTAAGAGAGGAGTAAAGAATAAAGTCCCCAAACAGGCTGCAGGTCGCAGACGACAACTGGAGGTTGGTGATTCTGTGTTGTGGGCTGTTGGGGTGAAGGTACCGCTTTGGAGCGGCAGGAATCTGCTTCGCACAACCAAACCAAAGAGCTGAAGTTGCATTTGAGAATTGAGGTTTTTTTGGTATGAGCAGTTTTTAATTAGTTTGCAAGTCTGTGCAAGAGAATTAGTTTCTTCGTCCTTGGACAGAGACATAATGACCTCTTCCTTCTTGGCCTGTAGATGTTCTTCATGGCATTTACCAGCTTCCTTGGCCCTGGTTCTGCGAGCTTCAGCCTGGTCAGCCTGTAGCTTCTTGTGAGCCTTGTCTGCCTTCAGTTTGTGAATGTGTTGCAGCAAGATACATTTATTCTTGAAGGCATTGCTCTTCACCTTCAGATTTGACTTATTATTGCTACATGTATTAGTATACAGTGAAAATTATTTTCTTGCCCACCATACAGAAAAAACATCTCATTCATAAAGTACATCGGGGAGAAGGAAAAGGAGAGGGTGCAGAATGTAGTGTTGTAGTTACCGATAGGATATAGAAAAAGATCAGCTTAATATATGGTAGGTCCATTCAAAGGTCTGATGGCAGCAGGACACTGCAGATACGGTAGTCTGAAACAGAGAACAGAGCCAACAGAAAATACTGGAAAACTCTCTCCACAGATGCTGTCAGACCTGCTGTTTTCTCCAGCATTTTTTGACAATGAATAGGAATCTGACGTAAGTGTCCTTGTTATCCAGGTGTTCCAGGGTTGCGTGTACAGCCAGGGAGTTAACATCTGATGGGGACCTGTTGCAGCGGGAGACAAACTGTAGTGGAGCCAGGCAATCTGGGAGACCGGAATTGATGTGTGCCATGAATAATCTTTCAAAGTACTTCATAATGATGGATGTCAGAGCCACCGGGCAGTAGTCGTTAATGCACACTGCCTGACTTTTCTTTGGAAACAGGACGATGGTCGTCTTCTTGAAGCAAATAGAGACCTTGATTTGATTTATTATTGTTACACGTATTAGCATACAGTGAAAACTATTGTTTCTTGCGTGCTATTCAGACAAAGCATACCGTTCATAGGGAAGAAACTGAGAGAATGCAGAATGTAGCGTTACAGTCATAGCTAGGGTGTAGAGAAAGACCAACTTAATGCAAGGTAGGTCCATTCAAAAGTCTGACGGCAGCAGGGAAGAAGCTGTTCTTGAGTGACCTCAGACTTTTGTATCTTTTTCCCGACGGAAGGTGGTGGATGAGAGAATGTCTGGGGTGTGTGGGGTCGTTGATTATGCTGGCTGCTTTTCCGAGGCAGCGGGAAGTGTAGACAGAGTCAATGGATGGGAGGCTGGTTTGCGTGATGGATTATTCACGACTTTTTGTAGTTTCTTGCGGTCTTGGGCAGAGCAGGAGCCATACCAAGCTGTGATACACCCAGAAAGAATGCTTTCTATGGTGCATCTATAAAATCAGAGGCATCTCAGATCAGAGTAAGGAGAACCTGTAATACACGTGGTGATCGATCTTAGACTCTCTGCAACTGTGAAGCAGACGCCTCAGAATTCTCATTCTCCTCACCGAGGCCAGTTTCGCCAGCATGCAGAGATAAGCAGTACCCTTTTGTTGACCAGTGCCCACACGCCAGCCCTTCCTGTATACAAAGGGTGTTCTTCCTGCATCGAGCATGCAAGTTTATAGTCACAGACTTGGGGATAATCAGACCATCTTTAACTAATTTTTGATCTGTTGACAGGAATTGGTATTGGTAATCGCTTTGTTTCACTGGGATGCAGCCATACCATCTTCTTGCCACAACGCACAACACCGAAGACCAGCCTCTTCTGAAGCTTGAGCATATTCATGGTTACTCCGCACCTGGAAATCCACGGGAATGGATTCTCGGAAGATGAGACTGAAACCCTGCAAGGTGGGCCATTGTTGATACCATCCGAGTTGGAGTGACACTTGGAGAGAATTCCCAGGTTAGATCCTCCAAGGTGAAGACTGGAATCCCTCGTGAGAGAGTCAAAGTTCCAGTGAGATTGGTTGACTCAGTATTACTGACATCTGGGTGGGTTTTTGGGAAATCCATGAACTGTGTCTTCGTCACATTCACCATTAATTGTACAATGTGGTGTGTTTGACCACAATTGGTTTAATTCACAAGTATCTCACACTTAACCGAGTTTAAGACAGGTATTGTAAATTGTTTTATCTCTCTGACCTTGTATCTTAAAGTTTATTTTTGTTGGTTCAAAACTCTTGGAACTATATGACTTTTTTCATTGAGCAAATGTCTTGAATCCCAAACTGTGTCTACTGCCCCTAGCCAAATCTTAACAACGTGGGGTTCTGGTCCAGGAACATAATCACAGCATTGCGCAGAATTAGCCAGAACACGATATTTCTCTTCCTCTCGGTCACATGTAGTTAATTTCTGGGATATCTCGACTGTGTGAGAAATGCAGAGACAGAGGATGAAGCTTCCTTCCACACTTAACTCTTGGTTGCACTATCTAGCAAATATGCTGCCCAAATTACATCAACATCAAAGCTATGGTAGACACCGTATTGCATATTCGCAATGTGGTGCAGCAGGTAAATTCTCACTCTTGCACAAGAGGGTTCAGGAGACTTGAGCCCACAATGCCAGCCACGCTCCCAGCGCAGCGCTGTGGAAGGGACGCAGTCCAAAGTGCCATCCTCCAGACAAGACATAGAACTGAGTCCCCATCTTCCCTCTCAGGTGGGGGGCAAAGATTCCACGGCATTCCAAGAACAGCGGGAGAATCTTCCCAGACAATATTTTATCCCTCAACCAACATGACTGGAACTGACTGCGGGATTACAGGGCAAGGCCCAGGTGGGATTGTGGTTGGTACAGGCTCGATGGGTCGCATGGCCACCTTCTGCACTGTATGGAGTCTATGATCCATAGAATCCCAACAGTGCAGAAGGCGGCCATTCGGCCCATCGAGCCTGCACCAACCACAATCCCACCCAGGCCCTATTCCCGTAACCCCACATATAAACCCTGCTGATCCCCTTGACACGAGGGTCAATTTAGCATGGCTAATCAACCTAACCCGCACATCTTTGGACTGTGGAAGGAAACCAGAGCACCCGGAGGAAACCCACGCTGACACAGGGAGAACGTGCAGACTCCACACAGACAGCGACCCAAGCTGGGAATCGAACCTAGGTCCCTGGCGCTGTGAGGCAGCAGTGCTAACCGCTGTGCCTGATGGTGATGACTGCCTGATCACGACCACAGGTGGGAGCTTGCTGTGTAAAGCGTGGTCACCTTTCCTGCAACCATATTTCAGAAAGTACTGTGTGGATAGTCAAGCATCTTTTGTGGGGGGGGGGGTTAAGGTCATGTTAGAGGAATCCAAGCTCTTTACCACCCAATGCAATATCAATAAACAATAGCAGTAATGTGCAGTTGCTAAGAAGTTGACACTGCAGCACCCTGGGCTTTTCCAGCAGCAATGTGAATCAATCCTGTGGAAAGCTTTGTGAGGGGGGGAAATGTTGCCTGTTTTACAGCAGTCACTCGCACTGCCTGCACTCACTCACCGTCCAGGGAGACGAACTGCCCCACGGCCGAGGAGCCGCCGCCGCTGTTCTCCACGAACTGGACCTCGGACACGATGATGTTGTCCTCCAGCACCGAGCCGCAGGCCGTGCACACCGCATCGCCCCGGGCCTGGTCAATGTCGATATCGGTGCAGCCGCAGGTGCGGCAAACCCGGGAGCTGGACATGGCGGCGCCTCACAAACCAGCCCCAAGGATGATAATAATCTCCAAACACACCCACACCGGGGCTGACCCCCAACCCTCAGGCCGGCCCGGGGCCGCGCCGGCTCGGACGCTGCCCCCAGGAAAGCCCGAGGCTTCTTCTGGGCCTAGGCCGGGGGAGGCGGTAACCGGCTCCGGGGTTTATTTACAGATGGGAGCCGGGGAATCTCTCCGGCCTCCCGCCTCTCTCTGTCGGTGTCGGGCTCCGGCTCCACTATCCCGGTCCGGGTCCGGGTCCAGCTCCGCTCCCTCAGCCCCGGTCCCGCTCCGCTCGGCCGCCGCAGCCAGACTGAGCCGGCGGCCCGGAACCGCCCATTCACCGCCTGGCACGGGGGGTGCGGCGGGAGGCTGTGAATAACAGAGGCAGAAATAAAAGACATTCCTCAATAAAGTGCAGCCCACACTTTCCACCCTGAATAAATAATATTTATTGGAATATCTATCCCTATAAACAGCCGCTAATCCGTGTGGAAATTATTAATAATAAATTATTATTCTCCCCCTCTCCCCTGTCCAGATCCTCGTTACCAAGGTCCAGGGAGCACGCTGGACAAACCCACGTGCTGCTATTTAAAGGGGCCGCACTGTCAAAGACAACATCTCACCTCCAGACTTGACCATTGATTTGATTTATTATTGTTGCAAGTATTACTTATACAGTGAAAAGTATTGTTTCTTGCCCGCTATACAGACAAAGCATACCGTTCATAGAGAAGGAAACGAGAGAGTGCAGAATGTAGCGTTACAGCCATAGCTAGGGTGTAGAGAAAGATCAACTTAATTCAAAGTAAGTCCATTCAAAAGTCTGACAGCAGCAGGGAAGAAGCTGCCCTTGTGTCAATTGGTACGTGACCTCAGACTTCTGTATGTTTTTCATGACAGAAGAAGGTGGAAGAGAGGGGTGCGTGGTGTCCTTGATTATGCTGGCTGTTTTTCCGAGGCAGCGGGAAGTGTAGACAGAGTCAATGGATGGGAGGCTGGTTTGCGTGCTGGACTGGGCTACATTCACAACCCTTTGTAGTTTCTTGCGGTCTTGGTCAGAACAGGAGCCATACCAAGCTGTGATATAATCAGAAGGGATGCTTTCCAATGTGCATCTGTAAAAATTGATGAGGGCCATAGTGGACAGGCCGAAATTCCTTTGCCTTCTGAGAAAGTAGAGGCGTTGATGGGCTTTCTTCACAATAGCATCTGCATGGAGGGACCAGGACAGATTGTTGGTAATTTGAACACCTAGAAATTTGAAGCTCTTGACCATTTCCACTTCATCAACTTTGATGTAGAACAGGAGCATGTTCTCCACTATGCTTCCTAAAGTATTCCACTGCAGCCCTGTAAAGAGAGAACATGCTGGAAATACTCAGCAGGGCAGTCAGCACCCATGCAGAGTGAGAGGAAAGCAGTTGGCGTCTCATGTCTGTTACCGACCATCAAGCCTGTGAAACGATGCCTCGAGCCCTTCGAGGCCTTGTCATTCTTCGATAGGATCATGACTGATTTTGAGCATCAGCTCCACCATCCGGCACGACTCCCATATCCCTTCATTCCCTTAATACCCAGAAATCCAACGAGATTGGTTCCGGGAATGAAGGGCTACAGTTACGTGCACAGGTAGCAGGAACAGAGGGTGGCCCGTGAGCCATCAGCATGCTTCCATCTACACAAGGTGATGGACATTGCGACCAATCCATTGAGCATGGGGTGGCTTCATATAGTGCACTTCTGCTCATGACTGAAGAGACTAATACATGAGAGGCAGATTCTGCCGCTTATTATTGTAGCTTATTCTTAGTGCTGGCACCTGTTGTCAAGTTTCTGTAGCCATTGGTCATCATGATTACATATTCTGGCCATAGGTAATGTTGCTATTTTCCTCTGTCATCGGCTAGTGTCTGGGCTGAGAACTTCCATGAAGCATAAAGATGAGTTCAGTGTGTAGGATGGTTCCATACTGTGGGGGTCAAGAGCAATCATTCTGCTCCTGGTCATTTGTAAATCTCGCATGAAGTTCATGAGGCTCATCCAGGTGCTTCTCGAATGAAATGTTTAGACGGGTCATATGTGACTAGTGCGATTGACGGAGGGGAACCGGTGGATGCGGTGTTTTTGGATTTCCAAAAGGCGTTTGATAAGGTGCCTCTCAAAAGGTTGCTGAAGAAGATTGGGTCACACGGAGTTGGGGGTAGGGTGTTAGCGTGGATTGGGGATTGGCTATCCGACAGGAAGCAGAGAGTTGGAATAAATGGGTGCTTTTCTGGTTGGCGGATGGTAACTAGTGGCGTGCCGCAGGGATCGGTACTGGGGCCTCAACTATTTACCATTTATATAGATGATCTGGAGGAGGGGACTGAGTGTAGGGTAACAAAGTTTGCAGACGACACAAAGATAAGTGGAAAAGTGAATCGTGTGGAGGGCGTAGAAGGTCTGCAGAGAGATTTGGACAGGCTGAGTGAGTGGGCGAGGATCTGGCAGCTGGAGTATAACGTTAACAAATGCGAAGTTATTCACTTTGGAAGAAATAATAGCAAACTGGATTATTATCTAAATGGAAAGAAATTACAACATGCTGCTGTGCAGAGGGACCTGGGGGTCCTTGTGCATGAGACGCAAAAACCCAGTCTGCAGGTGCAACAGGTGATCAAGAAGGCAAATGGGATGTTGGCCTATATTGCAAGGGGGATAGAATATAAAAGCAGAGATGTCTTGCTGCATCTGTACAGGGCATTGGTGAGGCCGCAGCTGGAATACTGTGTGCAGTATTGGTCCCCTTATTTGCGGAAGGATATATTGGCCTTGGAGGGAGTACAGAGAAGGTTCACCAGGTTGATACCAGAGATGAGGGGTGTTGATTATGAGGAGAGACTGAGCAGATTGGGTTTGTACTCGTTGGAATTTAGAAGGCTGAGGGGGGATCTTATAGAGACCTATAAGATAATGAAGGAGCTGGATAGGGTAGAGGTGGAGAGATTCTTTCCATTTAGAAAGGAAACTAGAACTAGAGGGCACAGCCTCAAAATAAAGGGGGGTCAGTTTAGGACAGAGTTGAGGAGGAACTTCTTCTCTCAGAGGGTGGTGAATCTCTGGAATTCTCTGCCCACTGAAGTGGTGGAGGCTACCTCGTTGAATATGTATAAATCACGGATAGATGGATTCCTGATCGGTAAGGGAATTAGGGGTTATGGGGATCAGGCGGGTAAGTGGAACTGATCCACTTCAGATCAGCCATGATCTTATTGAATGGCGGGGCAGGCTCGAGGGGCTAGATGGCCTACTCCTGCTCCTATTTCTTATGTTCTTATATGTTTGGTGGACTAATATGGATCAGGAAGGTCATAGAATCCATACAGTGCAGAAGGAGGCCATTCGGCCCATCAAGTCTACACCGACCACAATCCCACCCAGGCTCTTTTCCCGTAACCTCACATATTTCCCCTGCTAATCCCCTGACACTAAGGAGCAATTTACCATGGCCAATCCACCTAACCCGCACATCTTTGGACTGTGGGAGGAAACCGGAGCAACCGGAGGAAAGCCACTCAGACACGGGGAGAATGTGCAAACTCCACACAGACAGTGACCCAAGCCGGGAATCGAACCCAGGTCACTGGCGCTGTGAGGCAGTAGTGCTAACCACTGTGCCACCCTAAAGGGCAGGTGACAAAAGTGTTAGTGAGGGATCACTTTGGGACCAGTGACCATAATTCTATTAGTTTTAAGATAGCTATGGAGAATGATAGATCTGGCCCAAAAGTTAAAATTCTAAATTGGGACAAGGCCAATTTTGATGGTATTAGACAGGACCTTTCAAAAGTTGATTGGGGGGGGTGCAGTCTGTTGGCAGGCAAAGGGACAGCTGGTAAGTGGGAGGCTTTCAAAAGTGTGTTAATCAGGGTTCAGGATAAGCACATTCCTCTTAGAGAGAAGGGCAAAGCTGGTAGAAATCGGGAACCCTGGATGCCTCGGATATTGAGGCCCTGGTCAAGAAGAAGAAGGAGGCATATGACATGCCTTGGCAGCTGGGATCAAGCGGATCCCTTGAAGAGTACAGAGGGTGTCGAAGTAGAGTTAAGAAAGAAATCAGGAGGGCAAAAAGGGGACACAAGATTACTTTGGCAGATAAGACAAAGGAGGATCCAAAGAGCTTCTAAAATACATAAAGGGCAAAAGAGTAACTATGGAGAGAGTAGGGCCTCTTAAGGATCAACAAGGTCATCTATGTGCGGATCCACAAGTGATGGGTGAGATCCTAAATGAATATTTCTCATCAGTATTTATTATTGAGAAAAGCATGGATGTTAGGGAACTTGGAGAAATAAATAGTGATGTCTTGAGGAGTGTATATATAACAGAGAAGGAGGTGCTGGAAGTCTTAAAGCCCATCAAGGTAAATAAACCCCTGGGACCTGATGAAAGGTATCCTGGGAGGCTAGGGAGGAAATTGCGGGTTCCCTAGCAGAGATACTTGAATCATCGACAGCCACAGGTGAGGTGCCTGAAGATTGGAGGATCGCAAATGTTATGCCTTTGTTTGAAAAGGGCTGCAGGGAAAAGCTTGGGAATTACAGGCTGGTGAACCTCACATCTGTAGTAAGTAGGTTGTTCGAAGGTATTTTGAGAGACAGGATCTACAGGCATTTAGAGATGCAAATACTAATTAGGGACAGTCAGTATGGCTTTGTGAGTGGAAAATCATGTCTCACAAATTTGATTGAGTTTTTTGAAGGAGTAACCAAGAAGGTAGATGAGGGCAGTACAGTTGATGTTGTCTACATGGACTTTAGCAAGGCCTTTGACAAGGTACCACATGGTAGGTTGTTGCATAAGGTTAAATCTCACGGGATCCAAGGAAAGGTCGCCAATTGGATACAAAATTGGTTTGATGACAGAAGCCAGAGGGTGGTTGTAGAGGGTTGTTTTTCAAACTGGGGGCCTGTACCAGCGGTATGCTTCAGGGATCGGTGCTGGGTCCACTGTTATTTGTCATTTATATTAATGATTTGGATGAGAATTTAGGAGGCATCGTTACTAAGTTTGCAGATGACACCAAGATTGGTGGCATAGTGGACAGTGAAGAAGGTTATCTCGGATTGCAACGGGATCTTGATCAATTGGGCCAGTGGACTGATGAATGGCAGATGGAGTTTAATTTAGGTGATACGAGGTGATGCAAATGTGAGGTGATGCATTTTGGTAGATCGAGCAGGACAGGACTTACTCAGTTAATGGTTGGGGAGAGTTATAGAACAAAGAGATCTAGGGGTACAGGTTCATAGCTCCTGGACAGGGTGTTGAAGAAGGCATTCGGCATGCTTGGTTTCATTAGTCAGAACATTGAATACAGGAATTGGGACATCTTGCTGAAGTTGTACAAGATATTGGTAAGGCCACACTTGGAATACTGTATACAGTTCTGGTCACACTATTATAGAAAGGATATTATTAAACTAGAAAGAGCGCAGAAAAAATTTACTCGGATGCTACTGGGACTTGATAGTTTGAGTTAAAAGGAGAGGCTGGATAGACTGGGACTTTTTTCTCTGGAGTGTAGGAGGCTGAGGGGTGATCTCATAGAGGTCTATAAAATAATGAGGGGCATCGATCAGCTAGATCGTCAATATATTTTCCCAAAGGTAGGGAGGTCTAAAACTAGAGGGCATAGGTTTAAGGTGAGAGGGGAGAGATACAAAAGGGTTCAGAGGGGCAATTTTTTCACACAGAGTGTGGTGAGTGTCTGGAACGAGCTGCCAGAGGTAGCCGTAGAGGCGGGTACAATTTTGTCCTTTAAAAAGTATTTAGACAGTTATATGGGTAAGATTGGTATATAGGGATATGGGCCCAACGTGGGCAATTGGGACTAGCTTAGTGGTTAAAAAAAGGACGGCATGGACAAGTTGGGCCAAAGGGCCTGTTTCCATGCTGTAAACCTCTATGACTCTATGGGCCCTATTTTACCATTTGGATTCTATGCACTGGACGGACTTGAAACTGGGAGTGTTTCAGATCTGCCTTTTTGACCCGTTCTCAGGCACACTGCCTGAAAAATTATCAGCGATTCCGAATCGCGCTGCTGAAGCCTGTGAGCGGGGCTGAACATGCCCGAAATCCTGCAGCTCCGACCGGTGCCTCCAACTGCGCATGTGCAGAAAGAAAAATGGTAGCAAACTGCTCCCCTGCCACATTCCCTCAGGCTGGATAATGCCTCCCCCTGGCCCCCACCGACACTGCCACACCCCCCCAACATTGCTGACCCCCTTATCCCCCAGACCGATCGTGGGCCCCTCCCCCCTACCGATCTCAGGCAGAGTGGCAGTGGACCCCCCTTCCCCCTCACTGATCACAGGTAGAGTGGCAGTGGACCCCCCCCCCCCCACCAATCTCAAGCAGAGTGGCAGCGGACCCCCCTTCCCCCTCACTGATCACAGGTAGAGTGGCAGTGGACCCCCCCCCACCAATCTCAAGCAGAGAGGCAGCGGACCTCCCCTCCTCACCCCACCAATCTCAAGCAGAGTGGCAGCGGACCCCCCCTCCCCCCCACCAATCTCAAGCAGAGTGGCAGCGGACCCCCCCTCCCCTCCCCCCCACCAATCTCAAGCAGAGTGGCAGCGGACCCCCCCTCCCCTACCCCCCACCGATCTCAAGCAGAGTGGCAGCGGACCCCCCCCTCCCCTACCCCCCACCGATCTCAAGCAGAGTGGCAGCGGACCCCCCCTCCCCTACCCCCCACCGATCTCAAGCAGAGTGGCAGCGGACCCCCCCTCCCCTACCCCCCACCGATCTCGAGCAGAGAGTCGTCAGATGCTCGGCACTTACATCCTCATTAACTGGAGTGCCCAAATCGGAATTTTGTAGAGCATGTCTGTTTTGCGCTGATTCCGGATGGGTGAACACGGTGGTGAAGGGGGAAGTGCCGGTAAAATCAGGCATGCAGCCTATTAGGTCAATTTAAATGCATGCAAATACATTGAAATTGCCGTCGCGCCCATCTCGGGCACGGTCCTGATCGTGGCCATTTTTGGGCCTTGGTAAAGGAGGAACCAGAGCGGAGGTGGGTGTGGAACCTCACGCCCGACTTTACCAAGTTTTCGCGCCCGAAAACGGGCATAACGTGATGGTAAAATGGGGCCCCATGACTTGAAGAATACGGTGAAGTCCTGTTCAGAGTGTCAGATCAACCAGCAGATGGCGCCACCAGCACAACTACACCCTTGGCCTGTTTGACCATGGTCCAGATTTCACACGGACTTTGCCAGACCTTCCATATTCATGAATCAACCATGATCTTATTGAATGGCGGGGCAGGCTCGAGGGGCCAGATGGCCAACTCCTGCTCCTAGTTCTTATGTTCTTATAAACACATGTCTCTGGTTGTCGTAGAAATGCATTCAAAATGATTGGAAGCTGATACCTTGAGGAATATTACGGCTCCTGTGACTGTCTCTGTCCTATTCCTCTCTGTGCTTCCACTTCTCAGGAGCTGGATAATGATGGAGCAGACTGGGAGAAACTCCCAACTTATAACAAAAGAACACAGTCACACAAGTTTTATTCCTAAATAGAGTGAAGTCAGTTTAGTGAGTGCGACCAGTACAACATAACTTATAAGTCATACTCCGAGCCGACACCTACTGTCGTTGCTCTGGACATGTCCATATATTGCTGGGAGGAGTTCATGTCTCCAATTGAAGAATCAATGGCAGTTGTATAGGAGTATCCGCTCTTCTGTACCAGGACCTCCTCCTCATGCTCCTTTGTGCCTTCATTCTCCATGTAAAATTCGATGGGGATGAGCTTATCCGAAAAGAAGTTAGAGAGAGGCTCTCCGATGATTCCCATGCTGCAAGATATAGAACACGGAATGGTAAAGGAGGCATTTCTTTCAGATTCCTCCTCACGTTTCCCAAAGTCGCTGATCCCTCACTGGGTTACACGGGTGCCGATGGCTTTTCCCTTCTTCATGTGTTAGTGCTTTGATTCCGGAGGCTGGACCAGCCAAGCCCAATTCTGTCCCGACCTGCACTTACCCAGACCTGCCTGATACTGGGACAACAGCAGGTGACAAACTCCCCCTGCCAGTGATCCAACCAAAACCACACTATCGAGCCAAGACCAGCACGTTCCAGCTAAATCCCCATTCAAGCTGAAATCTCATATCTCAAACATGGCAAGAGAGAGGTGGGAGAAATACTACCATTTGTCATAGCAGCCCCCAGTGAGAGTCAGCACCTTCAGGAGAGGAGGGGGACCCTGTACCCCAGTGAGAGTCAGCACCTTCAGGAGAGGAGGGGGCCTGTACCCCAGTGAGAGTCAGCACCTTCAGGAGAGGAGGGGACCCGTACCCCAGTGAGAGTCAGCACCTTCAGGAGAGGAGAGGAGGGGACCCTGTACCCCAGTGAGAGTCAGCACCTTCAGGAGAGGAGGGGGCCCGTACCCCAGTGAGAGTCAGCACCTTCAGGAGAGGAGGGGGTCCCTGTACCCCAGTGAGAGTCAGCACCTTCAGGAGAGGAGGGGACCCTGTACCCCAGTGAGAGTCAGCACCTTCAGGAGAGGAGGGGGACCCTGTACCCCAGTGAGAGTCAGCACCTTCAGGAGGGGAGGGACCCTGTACCCCAGTGAGAGTCAGCGCCTTCAGGAGAGGAGGGGACCCGTACCCCAGTGAGAGTCAGCACCTTCAGGAGAGGAGGGGACCCTGTACCCCAGTGAGAGTCAGCACCTTCAGGAGAGGAGGGGACCCGTACCCCAGTGAGAGTCAGCACCTTCAGGAGAGGAGGGGACCCTGTACCCCAGTGAGAGTCAGCACCTTCAGGAGAGGAGGGGACCCTGTACCCCAGTGAGAGTCAGCACCTTCAGGAGAGGAGGGGGACCCTGTACCCCAGTGAGAGTCAGCACCTTCAGGAGGGGAGGGACCCTGTACCCCAGTGAGAGTCAGCGCCTTCAGGAGAGGAGGGGACCCGTACCCCAGTGAGAGTCAGCACCTTCAGGAGAGGAGGGGACCCTGTACCCCAGTGAGAGTCAGCACCTTCAGGAGAGGAGGGGACCCGTACCCCAGTGAGAGTCAGCACCTTCAGGAGAGGAGGGGACCCTGTACCCCAGTGAGAGTCAGCACCTTCAGGAGAGGAGGGGACCGCACCCCAGTGAGAGTCAGCGCCTTCAGGAGAGGGGGGGCCTGTACCCCAGTGAGAGTCAGCACCTTCAGGAGAAGAGGGGACCCGAGCTTAGGAAAATAACTCCATGCTCTTCACTGCACACCTCTTTGATATAACCCACAAGCTTTGCTACAATGTTCTGATTTGTCACCTTATATTCCCTGTGGCTCCATTGGAAATGATGTGGAGATGCCGGCGTTGGACTGGGGTAAACACAGTGAGAAATCTCACAGCACCAGGTTAAAGTCCAACAGGTTTATTTGGTAGCAAAATCCACTAGCTTTCGGAGCGCTGCTCCTTCGTCAGGTTTGTGAACAGAACTCCCACTTACCTGACGAAGGGGCAGCGCTCCGAAAGCTAGTGGATTTTGCTACCAAATAAACCTGTTGGACTTTAACCTGGTGTTGTGAGACTTCTTACTGTGCTCCATTGGAAACACAGAGCTTCTGCTTTACTGAGTTTCCCAGACCTTTCCTTCATTACTGAGGAAGCCGACTCTGGGATACAATGCACAGGTCCCAAGGTCTCTCTGTGATGTTACCAGGGTGGACAGTTTTACGTGTGGCCCAGGACAGTGGGCACATTGTTCAACAAACTGTGCATTCCCAAACCTATCCTCCCACAGAGGTCACATGCACATCCTGGGGGCCAGTCTGTGGGACAGGGCTCAATCACACAGGCTCTGATGTTCTTTCCCCCAACCTGGCTCAATGAGACTGGGGTCTCTGGGCTCTCTCCATCCTCAGAGCAGATAGGCCAGCAGAGCTGCAGTCCTGCGATCATTCTGGCCTCAAAATGAGGGGTGGGGTTATGCTGCAGCTGTACAGGACCTTGGTGAGACCACATTTGGAATATTGTGTGCAGTTCTGGTCACCTCACTATAAGAAGGATGTGGAAGCGCTGGAAAGAGTGCAGAGGAGATTTACCAGGATGCTGCCTTGTTTGGAGGGTAGGTCTTATGAGGAAAGGTTGCGGGAGCTAGGGCTGTTCTCTCTGGAGCGGAGGAGGTTGAGAGGCGACTTAATAGAGGTTTATAAAATTATGAAGGGGATAGATAGAGTGAACGTTCAAAGACTATTTCCTCGGGTGGATGGAGCTATTACAAGGGAGCATAACTATAGGGTTCGTGGTGGGAGATACAGGAAGGATATCAGAGGTAGGTTCTTTACGCAGAGAGTGGTTGGGGTGTGGAATGGACTGCCTGCAGTGATAGTGGAGTCAGACACTTTAGGAACATTTAAGCGGTTATTGGATAGGCACATGGAGCACACCAGGATGATAGGGAGTGGGATAGCTTGATCTTGGTTTCAGATAAAGCTCGGCACAACATCGTGGGCCGAAGGGCCTGTTCTGTGCTGTACTGTTCTATGTTCTATGAGGGAATTCAGTCTGTGGATGGATTGGAGAATCAGAGAAACTTGCAGCACAGAGTCAGCACCTTCCCTTCCGATCTGTGTCGACTCTTTGCAACAGCAGCCATGCTCAGTCCCACACCACTGTCCTTTCCTGAGCAATTTTCTAAGTTCTTAATCTCCATCCAGCTGTCCAACCCCCTTTTAAAATTATGAATGGAATCAAGTCCCATCACCTGTTCAGATCCTGACTGCATTGTCTTTCTGAATGAGTAACTCACCCAGTGCCATTCCCCCGCCATCTCCCTGTAACCCTTCGCATTCTTCTTTTTCACATAACAGTCTCATTCTCTTTGAAATGCTTCAATGGAATCTCCCTCCACCACCCTCTAGGACAGCACGGTAGCACAGTGGTTAGCACTGCTGCCTCACAGTGCCAGGGACCCGGGTTCAATTCCCGGCTCGGGTCACTGTCTGTGTGGAGTCTGCATGTTCTCCTCGTGTCTGCGTGGGTTTCCTCCGGGTGCTCCGGTTTCCTCCCACAGCCCAAAGACGTGCTGGTTAGGCTAATTGGCCATGGTAAATTCTCCCTCAGTGTACCCGAACAGGCGCCGAATTGTGGTGACTAGGGGATTTTCACAGTAACTTCATTGCAGTGTTAATGTCAGCCTACTTGTGACACTAATAAATAAACTTTAAACTCTCAGGCAGTCCATTCTAAACCCTAACCATTCGCTGCGTGAAAACATTTTTCATCATCACGCTTTTGATTCTTTTGCCTATTATTTTCAATCTTCCCCCCTCTCATTCTTGATCTTTCCACGAGTTTTTCCCAGTCTACTCTGTGCAGAACCCTCATGGTTTTGAACACCTCTGAAATCTCCTGTCCACCTTCTCTTTTTCCGATATCAGCCAACATGGTCCTCCAATACCAAACTTGACCCCAATTTGCATATCGAAAGAGTTTACACTCAGATTCAAGTGGGAAAAAATGTCTCTCCCTCTCGATCTTTCTCCAATCGGATTGACTCGATTACCTACAGTTATTGTCACACTGGCCAGGGGTTAAAATTTGTTTTCCCCGATTTCCTCAATCAAAACCTCACCATCCTGGAAAGCTCTGTTTGATCACCTCTTCACCTTCGCTGTTCTGAGGAGAGCCTCCTCCTCCAGGTGCCATGCCCCAAGAGACTGTTAACCAGCATGGACAGGTAGTATTGAGGAAGTAGGGAGGCTGCAGGAGGACTTGGACAGGTTAGGAGAGTGGGCAAAGAAGTGGCAGATGGAATACAATGTGGAAAAGTGTGAGGTTCTGCACTTCGGAAGGAGGAATGGAGGCATAGACTATTTTCTAAATGGGAAAATGTTTCGGAAATCAGAAACACAAAGGGACCTGGGAGTCATTGTTTAAGATTCTCTTAAGGTTAACGTGCAGGTTCAGTCAGCAGTTAGGAAGGCAAATGCAATATTAGCATTCATGTCGAAAGGCTAGAATACAACAGCAGTGATGTAGTTCTGAGGCTGTATAAGGCTCTGGTCAGACCCCATTTGGAGTATTGTGAGCAGTTTTGGGTCCCGTATCTAAGGAAGGGTGTACTGGCCTTAGAAAGGGTCCAGAGGAGGTTCACAAGAATGATCCCTAGAATGAAGAGCTTGTGATATGAGGAACGGTTGAGGACTCTGGGTCTGTACTCGTTGGAGTTTAGAAGGATGAATGGGGATCTTATTGAAACTTACAGGATACTGCAAGGCCTGGATATAGTGGACGTGGAGAGGATGTTTCCACTAGTAGGAAAAACTAGAACCAGAGGGCACAACCTCAGGCTAAAGGGACGATCCTTTAAAACAGAGATGATGAGGAATTTCTTCAGCCAGAGAGTGGTGAATCTGTGGAACTCTTTGCCGCAAAAGGCTGTGGAGGCCAGGTCATTGAGACAGAGATAGATAGGTTCTTGATTAATAAGGGGATCAGGGGTTATGGGGAAAAAGCAGGAGAATAGGGGTGAAAAAAATCAGCCATGATTGAATGGCAGGTCAGACTCGATGGGCCGAGTGGCCTAATTCTGCTCCTATGTCTTATGTTCTTATGGACCTCCATTCGATTTGTCCATCATTTTGCTTGGCAGAGAATGGCAGGGGCTTCAAAGAGAATTGTCCTAACTTTTCCAATCTCCTCTCATAAATTGAGGTCCCTCACTCTGATAGCATCCTGGTAATCTTTCTCGCTCCCCTTCCTACAGCCTTTCCATCTTCCCTGAGGTGTGGCGCCCAGAATGGTCCACAATATTCCAGCTCAGGCCTCCCCACTGATTTATAAAATTCTCAACATATCGCTTTTCTTTTCTGTTTTCTCCTCGATTAATAAATCCAAATAACCTATCTGTATTTATAACCAGGCTATCAGTATTTGTGTCTATGGATGACACCAAGATCTCTTACTCATCAGCACGGACGGCACAGTGGTTAGCACTGCTGCCTCACAGCACCAGGGACCCGGGTTCGATTCCCAGCTTGGGTCACTGTCTGTGTGGAGTTTACGCGTTCTCCCCGTGTCAGCGTGAGTTTCCTCCGGGTGCTCCGGTTTCCTCCCACAGTGCGAAAGACAAAAAAAAAGAAAATTACAACACAGGAGCAGGCCCTTCAGCCGATGCTGGTTAGGTGGATTGGCCACGCTAAATTCTCTCTCAGTGTACCCGAACAGGACTGGAGTGTGGCGACTAGGGGATTTTCACAGTAGCCTCATTGCAGTGTTAATGTAAGCCTACTTGTGACAAATAAATAAATAAAGCTTTAACCTAAACAAGCGGGAGTTGGGATGGTTCTCCCTGGAGCAGAGATGATTACGGGGAGATTGAATAGCGATATTCAAAATCATGACAGCTCTGTCAAAGAGTGAGGACAACAGGCACAATGGGCCGAATGCCTCCTTCCGTACTGCAATGTCCGTGCCCAGATAACACCGCTGGGCGAGATGGGGGTCATTGCTTACACATCAGACAAGTCGCCCTCCAGATGCACCACCTTGGTCTTCTCCTCAGCCAGCTGGATGTTGAAATGTGGATTGACACGGTGCTGTTTGAAGAGATACTCCGATTTCTCCCGAGGCGTCTGGAGCAGAGACTGAAGGACCGGCGATCGTTGGTTAAGGATTTTATTTATTGGTGGTCGCTTTGACTGAGGCCGTCTGAGTAACAAGAAAAGGTTGATCAGTAACCGTAGGGAGGAGTCCACAGATAATCACCCACCACCCATCCCCAGAGCCCCCTAAGATGGCGCCATTTGGCACCTAAACTGGCAATTTCCATCAGAAAGGAAGCGAGTGAGATACACAGCAATTAGAAAATTCCTTCATCAGGAGATGTTCCTTGATATTGTACCTCAAACATCTTATACCCTGTCCTGGGAGTGTTTGATGGGGGACAGTGTAGAGGGAGCTTTACTCTGTATCTAACCCCGTGCTGTACCTGTCCTGGGAGTGTTTGATGGGGACAGTGTAGAGGGAGCTTTACTCTGTATCTAACCCCGTGCTGTACCTGTCCTGGGAGTGTTTGATGGGGACAGTGTAGAGGGACCTTTACTCTGTATCTAACCCCGTGCTGTACCTGTCCTGGGAGTGTTTGATGGGGACAGTGTAGAGGGAGCTTTACTCTGTATCTAACCCCGTGCTGTACCTGTCCTGGGAGTGTTTCATGATGTGGAGATGCCGGCGTTGGACTGGGGTAAACACAGTAAGAAGTCTCACAACACCAGGTTAAAGTCCAACAGGTTTATTTGGTAGCAAATACCATAAGCTTTCGGAGTGATGCCCCTTCGTCAGATAACTACTCCATCTGACGAAGGGGCATCGCTCCGAAAGCTTATGGTATTTGCTACCAAATAAACCTGTTGGACTTTAACCTGGTGTTGTGAGACTTCTTACTGTGTTTCATGGGGACAGTGTAGAGGGAGCTTTACTCTGTATCTAACCCCGTGCTGTACCTGTCCTGGGAGTGTTTGATGGGGGACAGTGTAGAGGGAGCTTTACTCTGTATCTAACCCCGTGCTGTACCTGTCCTGGGAGTGTTTGATGGGGACAGTGTAGAGGGAGCTTTACTCTGTATCTAACCCTGTGCTGTACCTGTCCTGTGAGTGTTTGATGGGGGACAGTGGAGAGGGAGCTTTACTCTGTATCTCACCCTGTGCTGTACCTGTCCTGGAGTGTTTGATGGGGACAGTATGGAGAGAATTCTGCTCTGCAGAGGAGGGGAACCATACCCTAGTGAGTCAGCACCCTCGGGAATGGGGAGAAAATAGGGGATGAATGAAAGCATTTAATTCTGAAGTGTTCTTCATGCTGATGTTGTTACCTGGAGCCTGCTTGGGCAGGTTTGGAGCTCTTTTCTCCTCCTTCACTTTATGAGCTGGGGTAAATATGTCTGAACGAAGCAGTCGGCTGATTTCCAATTCGATCACATCAAAGTTCTTCCTTCCATAAGTCACCCAGGTCACATAAGTGCAGTAGGAGTAGAAGCACTAAAATTACAAAAAGGGGGCTGCTCAGTACCTCGGAACATCGAAACAGGAGTCCTTCACACCTAACTATTTCCATTTTATGGGATGTTGCTGTTACGATACCTGCTTGTCTGAAGCACACAAAGGCATTAGGCTAATATCTCAGACTGTGGTGAAGTACATCCCACTGATACTGTGTGAGCTGTGGCTGGGAGACACTCTTCTTGCCTCGGAGGCACAAGGTTCTGTATTTGTAAGGCTGACACTCCAATGCAGTACTGAGGGAGTGCTGCACTGTTGGAGTCTTTTGGATGAGATGTTAAGCTGATGCCCTGTGCGAAGGTGGATTTAAAAAGCACATGATACTCTTTCAAAGACACCATCCGGGACAAAGCAACCCTCTTGATCAGTACAGCATCCTCACTGTCTGCTGCAACTCCGTGTCTGAATCATTTTGTTCCATTTGTACTCCAGTATCCACTTCATTTACATATCGCAAAGCTGCAGTAGTCCCAGCACTGACCCTTGGAGAAAGGTTTTGTCAGGATGGATAAGGAGGATAACACTTTCCGGTTGCAGACAGGTCAATAACCAGAAGGCCCAGATTTCAAATAATTAGCAAATAACCCAGGGGTAATGTGACAATAATTTGTTTATACAGAGCAGGTTATTATTATCTGGAATGGCTGCCTAGAAAGGTGGTGGAAGCAGATTCAGTCACTAACAATTGGATTTAGCCTTTGAAGGGGCAAGATTTGCAGGATTTGGGAGTGCCACATCTTCAAAAAAAGTCATGACAAAGCGTCAGTGAGGATTTTCCTCATGAGAATGAATGCCGATTGTTATTTACTGGACTGCCCTTGGATTCAAATTTACCCTGAAGAGCTGTCGATCCTTTTACTTGAACAGAGGTGAGGCTGGTGAGTTAACCAGTTAGCTGTATCCATGGGGATGTATCCGTGGGGATGTGTCCGTGGGGATGTGTCCGTGGGGATGTAGCCGTGGGGATGTATCCATGGGGATGTATCCGTGGGGATGTATCCGTGGGGATGTGTCCGTGGGGATGTGTCCGTGGGGATGTGTCCGTGGGGATGTAGCCGTGGGGATGTATCCGTGGGGATGTATCCGTGGGGATGTGTCCGTGAGGATGTACATGTGGGGATGTATCCATGGGGATGTATCCGTGGGGATGTATCCATGGGGATGTATATGTGGGGATGTATCCGTGGGGATGTATCCGTGGGGATGTATCCATGGGGATGTATCCGTGGGGATGTATCCGTGGGGATGTATCCGTGGGGATGTATATGTGGGGATGTATCCGTGGGGATGTATCCGTGGGGATGTATCCATGGGGATGTATCCGTGGGGATGTATATGTGGGGATGTATATGTGAGGATGTATCCGTGGGGATGTATCCATGGGGATGTATCCATGGGGATGTATATGTGGGGATGTATCCGTGGGGATGTATCCGTGGGGATGTATCTGTGGGGATGTATCTGTGGGGATGCATCCATGGAGATGTATCCGTGGGGATGTATCCGTGGGGATGTATATGTGGGGATGTATATGTGAGGATGTATATGTGGGGATGTATCCATGGGGATGTATCCATGGAGATGTATATGTGGGGATGTATCCATGGGGATGTATATGTGGGGATGTATCCATGGGGATGTATCCGTGGGGATGTATCCATGGGGATGTATCCATGGGGATGTATCCGTGGGGATGTATCCATGGGGATGTATCCGTGGGGATGTATATGTGGGGATGTATCCATGGGGATGTATCCATGGAGATGTATATGTGGGGATGTATCCATGGGGATGTATATGTGGGGATGTATCCGTGGGGATGTATATGTAGGGATGTATCCATGCGGGTGTATCCGTGGGGATGTATCCATGGGGATGTATCCATGGGGATGTATCCATGGGGATGTATCCGTGGGGATGTATCCGTGGGGATGTATATGTAGGGATGTATCCATGGGGATGTATCCATGGGGATGTATCCGTGGGGATGTATCCATGGGGATGTATCCGTGGGGATGTATCCATGGGGATGTATATGTAGGGATGTATCCATGGGGATGTATCCGTGGGGATGTATCCGTGGGGATGTATCCGTGGGGATGTATCCATGGGGATGTATCTGTGGGGATGTATCCGTGGGAATGTATCCATGGGGATGTATATGTAGGGATGTATCCATGGGGATGTATCCGTGGGGATGTATCCGTGGGGATGTATATGTAGGGATGTATCCATGGGGATGTATCCGTGGGGATGTATCCGTGGGAATGTATCCATGGGGATGTATCCGTGGGGATGTATCCGTGGGGATGTATCCGTGGGGATGTATCCGTGGGGATGTATCCGTGGGGATGTATCCATGGGGATGTATCCGTGGGGATGTATCCGTGGGGATGTATCCGTGGGGATGTATATGTAGGGATGTATCCATGGGGATGTATCCGTGGGGATGTATCCGTGGGAATGTATCCATGGGGATGTATCCGTGGGGATGTATCCGTGGGGATGTATCCATGGGGATGTATCCGTGGGGATGCATCCATGGGGATGTATCCGTGGGGATGTATCCGTGGGGATGTATCCGTGGGAATGTATCCATGGGGATGTATCCATGGAGATGTATCCGTGGGGATGTATCCGTGGGGATGTATCAATGGGGATGTATCCGTGGGGATGTATCCGTGGGGATGTATCCGTGGGGATGTATATGTAGGGATGTATCCATGCGGATGTATCCGTGGGGATGTCTCCATGGGGATTTATCCGTGGGTATGTAACCGTGGGGATGTATCCGTGGGAATGTATCCATGGGGATGTATCCATGGGTATGTAACCGTGGGGATGTATCCGTGGGAATGTATCCATGGGGATATATCCATGGAGATGTATCCGTGGGGATGAATCTGTGTGGGTGGTGAGTGAGCCAGTCTGTGATAATGGCACTCACCTCATACAGTTGCCTGTCCTTGTGTGTAGATGAACCCATCGCCCTGTCAAAAGTTCCAATCAGTTACTTTGCTTCATCTCAAACCAGCAGAGTGAACAATAAGCAGCTATTCCGAGCATCTTTATGGGAGAGAGTTCTTTCTGTGAACCTCAGTGTCAAGAATCCAGCTTTAATGTTTAGATTCTGTGCCCGAAGGAAGGAATAGTTTCTCTCGCTGCCCCTCTTACTTTATTAAACTCGGATCAAGTCACCCTTTAACCATTTCTAGCCCAGTGAATACAACTCAAAATTATTTAATTTAACACTCGGATTCCAGGTATCATTCTGGTAAAGCTACACTGCACCCCCTCCAAGACCAATATATACATGGAGCTGTATCCATGGGGATGTATATGTGGGTGTGTATCCACAGGGATGTATATGTGGGAGTGTATCCACAGGGATGTATATGTGGGTGTGTATCCACAGGGATGTATATGTGGGGGTGTATCCATGGGGATGTATATGTGGGGGTGTATCCATGGGGATATATCCTTGGGGATGGTTGACATGTTTAGCTGTGTTTAGCCTGGAGAGGCGATGAGATCCCATTGCAGGAAAAGGGCCAAATGAGGTCATTAACCTGGCAGGCTGGCCTGGGAATTACATCTCCAGGGTTGGAAACCCAAGCGCCCAGCAGCTAGTCAGAGGCCAGCACGCTACTGAAGGCAGTGGGAAGCAGTGGTTGCTGCTGGTACTATAGCCACCAAGGCCTCGAATTGCCATTGGATCCCAGGTGAATGATGATGGCAGTGGAGGTCATGTGTGGAATGACAGTTGAGGAGCGGGGGGGAGAAGGCAAGGGGGCGCTGGCTCTCAGTGAGCCCCTCCTTCTCGATTCCGTGTCCCTCGGTCGGGCACCGGGTTCCTGACAACAAGGACTGCCCCTTTGGAAACTGGCTGGCTTCCCACACAATGAGTCTCTCCGTCATCACTGGATCGATATCAGCAGCGATGGGGTTGATCCTTATGTGACCGTCCGCTTCTTCCAGCCCTCCCAGCTGCTTACCTGCCGCCTCTACCAAAGGCAGGGCATTAAATTCCAGCTGTATATTTGGCTGCGCCAATACCAGTCCCGTTGAGGGGAGGTGAGGAAAAGAAGCCACAAGCAAAAAAGGAGGGAGGAAGCTGGGAGCAGGTCCAGGAGAGCCGTCACTTATCCTCGCACTAGTCCAGGCCTGGCTGCCATCCACACAGATGTCCATAAGACCATAAGACATAGGAGCAGAATTAGGCCACTCGGCCCATCGAGTCTGCTCCACCATTCAATCATGGCTGATATTTTTCTCATCCCCATTCTCCTGCCTTTTCCCCATAACCCCTGATCCTCTTATTAATCAAGAACCTATCTATCTCTGTCTTAAAGACACTCAATGACCCGGCCTCCACAGCCTTCTGCGGCAAAGAGTTCCACAGATTCACCACCCTCTGGCTGAAGACATTCCTCCACATCTCTGTTTTAAACGATGGTCCCTTTAGCCTGAGGTTGTTTCCTCTGGTTCTAGTTTTTCCTACTAATGGAAACATCCTCTCCACATCCACTCTATCCTGACCTCGTAGTATCCTGTAAGTTTCAATAAGATCCCCCCTCATCCTTCTAAACTCCAACGAGTACAGACCCAGAGTCCTCAACCATTCCTCATCCGATATGTCAGTGATGGTGAACCAAACTGAAGGTTGGTACTTACTTTCCGCAAGCCATGTGGTGCTGCTTCACCATATCCAAGCCCAGTAACAATTTTGAGTATATCTGCGCCATCAGTTTTTGTGCTAATTCCATTTTAGCATCAGCGTTAGCCATCTCTATCTGCTCCAGGGCTCTGGGAGGAAGGGGACGGAAAACAGAAACTTTAACAGCAGCAACAGCTGAGAGGTTAACTGAGCTCCTTCTATTTTCATCCATCATCCCTGTCCATCATCTCTTCACTGATTTCCTCAACCCCATCCCATCACCTTCCCATCATTCTCCCAATTCACGTTCCAAACCCACGATCATCTATAGATCTCCCCGTGGGCCTTGTAGAATACGAGCCTCCTTACTAGGCGAGTGGAGGCTCACCCAATAGGGAAAGAGCAATGGGATTACATCTGCCCTTGTTGACAGTAGGCTCCCAGTGATTGGAAAGTGGTTCATGTTGTCCAATTGATCATGTGGATCCAGAACTGGCTTGCCTGCAGAAGGCAGAGAGTGGTTGTAGACGGGTCTTTTTCTGAATGGAGATCGGTCACCAGTGGTGTGCCCCAGGGATCTGTTCGGGGACCCTTGCTGTTTGTCATTTTCATAAATGACCTGGATGAGGAAGTGGAGGGATGGGTTGGTAAGTTTGCCGATGACACGAAGGTTGATGGTGTTGTGGATAGTCTGGAGGGATGTCAGAAGCTGCAGCGTGACATAGGTAGGATGCAAGACTGGGCGGAGAAGTGGCAGATGGACTTCAACCTGGATAAATGTGTAGTGATACATTTTGGCAGGTCAAATGGGATGAAGGAGTATAATATCAAGGGTAAGACTCTTCGCAGTGTAGAGGATCAGAAGGACCTTGGGGTCCGGGTCCATAGGACTCTTAAATCGGCCTCGCAGGTAGAGGAGGTGGTTAAGAAGGCGTATGGTGTGCTGGCCTTCATCAATCGAGGGATTGAGTTTAGGAGTCGGGAGATAATGATGCAGCTTTATAAGACCCTCGTCAGACCCCACTTGGAGTACTATGCTCAGTTCTGGTCGCCTCATTACAGGAAGGATGTAGAAATTATTGAAAGGGTGCAGAGAAGATTTACAAGGATGTTGCCTGGATTGGGTGGCATGCCTTATGAAGATAGGTTGAGGGAGCTCGTAATATGTGTAGGGATATGGGAGTAGGGCCTGGGTGGGATTGTGATCGGTGTAGACTCGATGGGCCGAATGGCCTGTTTCTGCACTGTAGGGTTTCTATGATTTCTATGATTTCTATGACAACAATCACACCCAGGCCCTATTCCCATAACCCCACATATTTACCCTGCTAATCCCCCTGACACTAAGGGGCAATTCAGCATGGCCAATCAACCTAACCCGCACATCTTTTGGACTGTGGGAGGAAACCGGAGCACCCGGAGGAAACCCATGCAGACACGGGGAGAATGTGCAAACTCCACACAGACAGTGACCCAAGCCGGGAATCGAACCCAGGTCCCTGGCGCTGTGAGGCAGCAGTACTAACCACTGTGCCACCGTGCCATCCATAACCATTGTGCACCGTGTTGCCCATAAAGGTTTTCCTACTGTTTAGTGTCAGGCCCGAGCTCTTGTGTGCCTGGGTGAAGGTGATGACGACGGCTTGGAGCTCGGCCTCCGAGTGTGCACAGGCGCAAGCATCAACTGCGTACTGTAGCTCAATGACAGAGGATGGGACAACCTTGGATCTGGTTTGCATGTGATGGAGATTGAACAGATTCCCAATTGTTCTGTAGCTTAGCTCCACTCCAGCGGGGAGCTTGCTGAGGGTAAGATGGAGCACTGGAGCAAGGAATCGAGAGGAGTGTCAGTGCGATAACAGCCTTGCGTGACGCCAGTCTGAACATGAATTGGATCTGTGGTGGATCAGTTGGTCAGGTTCACGGCTTGCATGTTATAATGGAGCAGGCGGAGGAGGATGGTCACAAACATTTGGGGGCAGTTGGAACAGAGGAGGACGCTCTATAATCCCTCATGGTTGACCATGTTGAAGGCCTATGAGGATAAAGAAGGCCATGTACAAGGGTTAGTGCTGTTCCTGCATTTCTCTACTGGTTACTGTGTGGTGAAGAACTTGTCCCTTGTGCTCCTTAATGGGCGGAATCGGCATTGCATCTTTGGGAGGAACTCTTCAGTCATAGGAAGACGGTGATTAGAGATCGCTTGCGATGATCTTCCCTGTGGCCAAAGGCAGGGAAAATCCTCTGCAGTTGCTGCAGTCGGACATGTTGCCTTTCTTTGGTCATGATTATGATGTCCTGAGATCTCCTGACATGTTCTCTTTCTAGATAACAGAAATTGTACTTGTGACAATGCTTCACGCCATGTCTTAGTGCATCAGTGGGGATTCCATCTGCTCCTGATGCCTTAGAAAACATCGGAACTGAGGAGAAACAGGAGTAGGCCATTCAGCCCACTAGCCCACTCCACTATTTTATACAATCATGGCTGATCAGACACGTCACTGCCTTTTACACCCACGATCCCCATAACCCTTTACCTTATTGTTAATCAGAAACCTGTCAATCTCTGCGTGAAACATACTTAGTGACTGAGCTTCCACCGCCCTTTGGGGTCGAGAATTCCAAAGATTCACAACGCTCTGTGTAAAGACATTTCTGCTCATCTTGGTCCTAAGTCACATTCCCCTTATTTTGATCATGTGGATGCTCCATTGTAGAATATATTTTACAGAATTGTTTATCCCGTGTCTGCGTGGGTTTCCTCCGGGTGTTCCGGTTTCCTCCCACAGTTCAAAGATGCGCGCATTAGGTGCATTGGCTGTGCTAAATTGCCCCTTTGTGTCCAAAGATGTGTAGGTTAGATGGATTAGCCATGGTAAATGTGTGAAGTTACAAGGATTGGATGAGGGGGTGGGGCTGGGTAAGATACTCTGTCAGAGTTGGGACAGACCCGATGGGCCAAATGGCCTCTTCTGCACTGTAGGCATTCTCTGATTCTATGAGAACAGTCCCAACCTCTCCAATCTATCCCCATAACTGAAGTTTCTTATCCCTGGAACCATTCCTGTAAACCTTTTTCTGATTAAGGCTGAGATAGACAGAGTTTTGGCCTCTCAGGGAATGAAGGGATATTGAGAGCAGGCAGGAAACTGAATTTTAAGTCCAAGATCAGCCATGATCATATTGAATGGCCAAGCAGACACGACAGGCCATGTGACAGGCCTGCTCCTAGTTCTTGTGTTCTTACCACCACACTTACGTGACAAAAGTACCCGGCTTGGACTCCAAATCATACTTAGCAAGGAATGCAGAAAAATAATTGAGTAACATCTTCAGGAATTCGTTCAAGTGACGAGTTCTGAAACAGCAAAAGAACAAAGCTGCATTTTACACATCACCATATAACCAGCAAAAACTGAAAATGAAAACTCTGGAAAGTTCCATCTGAAACTGGGAAAGGAAGATAGTGTTTCACTGGTGAATCTCTAACTAGAATTCAGTTTATCTCTCCCCTCTTCATCATCTCTAGTAACTGTTCTCCACACCTTTCCCAATGTTCTTCGAATATTGCATGTTGGAGAGATATCCCTGGGGATTTATACAGCTTCCGCTGCACAGTGTTCGACGGATTGCCATAAAAACTGCCCACCCACCTTGAGATAAGCTTAAAGGTTCTTAAAAGTGGTTGTACAACAATGGTTTCCCCAAAAGGACTGGCTAGGAGGTAGGGAGGAAATGTTCTGCAAATCGTAACAGCTTTCATTTGAGGCAGGAACTTTACACAGATTGCAGTTTGTTGAATTTTATTAGTGATCTGTACCCTGACATGGAGCCGACAGCTTGGCCAAAAACTCAAATGTAAAATGCATGAGCCCAGTCAAGCAGACTTTCAGTTCAAGGGAGTTAGGATCAGATTTACACACTCGAGAATGATCGCTTCCAGTGTGGAGTCACCACGTGGCAGTTTAGAAGGCTGTGTTATGCAATGAATCTGCAGGGGATTGGCACTGGTTGCTTCATATGCTGGGCACTCATTACAATTGGATTAATGATGTTGGAAAACCAACATTAATTTAGGGTTTAGGATAGCTTTCTTGAGTTTCAATTCACAAGAATAACGCAAAAAAAAAACTAATAAAATAAAACTCAAAAGGATTCCAAATGGGAAAAAAAATCAATTTCCCAATAGCACCATTGATGGCGCCAGACTGTGGTGACTTCCTACGAGCTGTCCCCAGATTACCCTCTAATTCTATCTTTTACTCTCATTCTGTGCTATTAAAACTGTACACTAACTCTTATAAACTCTCTAACAATGGTCTAGTTAAGTTGATCTTTCTCTACATCCTCGCTATGACTGTAACACTACATTCTGCACTCTCTCCTTGCCTTCCTTCTCCCCTATGTACTCTATGAACAGTATGCTTTGTCTGTATAGCGTGCAAGACACAGTACTTTTCACTGTATCCCAATACATGTGACAATAATAGATCAAATCAAATCAAATCAAATCAAAAGAACTGCACAGGAACCTCTGATCCAGTGGTGACCATGTCGCTTGCTGCTTGTTGGCTGCAGTACTGGGCTACAGACCGGTGATGAAACAATCATTGAATCAAACAATATAGAAAAAGGCCATTCATCCCATAACACCTGTGCTGGCTCTTTGAAAGAAATGCATAGAATGTACAGCACAGAAACAGGCCTTCAGCTCAGGACTAGTCTGTGTTGGTGTTTATGCATCCCATGAATCTAATCCCATTCCATCTAATCTCAGCTTTCAGCACGAGGAAATCCCCTTCAGCATTCAATGACTGATCCTACCGCCTCCATCAACATCCTGGGGGTTATCATTGATCAGAAACTGAACTGGACCAGTAAGAAGTCTCACAACACCAGGTTAAAGTCCAACAGGTCTATTTGGTAGCACGAGTTTTCAGAGCGCTGCTCCTTCATCAGGTGGTAGTGGAGGATTGGATTCACAAACACAGCATATATAGACACAGACTCAATTACAAGATAACGGATGGAATGTGAGTCTGAACAGGTAATCAAGTCTTTACAGGTACAGACAATGCGAGTGGAGAGAGGGTTAAGCACAGGTTAAAGAGGTGTGTATTGTCTCCAGCCAGGACAGTTAGTGAGATTTTGTTAGTGAGGTTTTGTTTGTGAAACAAATCTTCTACTCACCTGATGAAGGGGCAGCGCTCCAAAAGCTCATGCTACCAAATAAACCTGTTGGACTTTAACCTGGTGTTGTGAGACTACTTACTGTGCCCACCCCAGTCCAACGCCGGCATCTCCACATCATGAACTGGACCTGTCATATAAATACTGTGGCTACAAGGGCAGGTCACAAGCTAGGAATTCTGTGGAGAGTAACTCACCTCCTGACTCCCCAAAACTTGTCCCATCATCTACAAAGCACAAGTCAGGAATACTCTCCATTTGCCTGGATGGGGGCAGCTCCAACATCACTCAAGAAGCTCAACACCATCCAGGCAAAGCAGCCCCGCTTGATTAATACCCCATGCACCAGCTTAAACATTCATTCCCTCCACCACCGACACACAGTGGCAGTCATGGATACCATCTACAATATGCACTGCAGCAACACATCAAGGTTCCTTAGACAGCACCTTCCAAATCCATGACCACTACCATCTAGAAGACGAAGGCAGCAGACACGTGGGAACACCACCACCTGAAAGTTTCCTTCCAAGTCACTCACCATCCTGACTTGGAAATATATCACCGTTCCTTCACTGTCGCTGGGTCAAGGTCCTGGAACTCCCTCCCTAACAGGGAGGGAGTTCCAGAATGTACCTATATCACATGGACTGCAGCGATTCAAGAAGCCTGCTCACCACCAACTGCTCAAGGGCAATTAGGGATGGACAATAAATACTGAACAATCGAAACCCTAACAACAAGAAATCAAGAGAAACAAAAACAGAGAAAGAAACAGAGACTTGAAGAAGAGGTATAGGTGGGTGGGGGCAGAGTGAGATGCTTCAAAACTATCTCACCTGCGGGGGCACTGGGGAAGGGGTTGGAATGACCACTGGATCTAATCTCCAAACAAGTCAAGAGCCAAGCACCAAATGAGAGCCTGTCCCATCACTGAAATTAAAATTCTTCCCAGAGTAACGGACAGAGTGAGGCAGCAACACACAGAGATAGAGAGGTAAGAGGGAGAGAGAGAGGGAGAGAGAGAGGGAGAGAGAGACGAATGCAGAGAAAGAAAAAGGCTGACGGTTTTATAATTTTACCATCCAGGTGTCCCAGGTTGCTTTACATCCAATAATGGAGTACTATGAATTGTGGTCACTGCTGTAATTTGGAAACATGCACAGAACGATCCCACAAACATTAACATGATCATCTGTCCATTGGGGGATAACTGTTGCCACAAAGCTGGGAAAAGCTCTCTGCTGTGGGTGAGGGAGAGTGAGCCGCAGCCAAGTACAGAGACAAGGCAACAAAAAGAGACAAACCCTTACCCCAACATCTGCTGAAAAATCGGCAAATCGCAGCCTGAATCTTTTTCTTCCAGAAGAAGGAAAGCAGCCTCTGTTAAAGAACAAAAACAGGTCACATCACAATTACTGATATACTGAGTGCAGTTTACACAACAACCCTGTTCACAGTATAACCCCACCATCACAACAACCCTGCTCACAGTGTAACCCCACCATCACAACAACCCTGTTCACAGTGTAACCCCACCATCACAACAACCCTGCTCACAGTGTAACCCCACCATCACAACAACCCTGTTCACAGTGTAACACCACCTTCACAACAACCCTGCTCACAGTGTAACCCCACCATCACAACAACCCTGCTCACAGTGTAACCCCACCATCACAACAACCCTGCTCACAGTATAACCCCACCATCACAACAACCCTGCTCACAGTGTAACCCCACCATCACAACAACCCTGCTCACAGTATAACCCCACCATCACAACAACCCTGCTCACAGTATAACCCCACCATCACAACAACCCTGCTCACAGTGTAACCCCACCATCACAACAACCCTGTTCACAGTATAACCCCACCATCACAACAACCCTGTTCACAGTATAACCCCACCATCACAACAACCCTGTTCACAGTATAACCCCACCTTCACAACAACCCTGTTCACAGTATAACCCCACCATCACAACAACCCTGTTCACAGTATAACCCCACCATCACAACAACCCTGCTCACAGTATAACCCCACCATCACAACAACCCTGCTCACAGTGTAACCCCACCATCACAACAACCCTGTTCACAGTATAACCCCACCATCACAACAACCCTGTTCACAGTATAACCCCACCTTCACAACAACCCTGTTCACAGTATAACCCCACCTTCACAACAACCCTGTTCACAGTGTAACCCCACCATCACAACAACCCTGCTCACAGTGTAACCCCACCTTCACAACAACCCTGCTCACAGTGTAACCCCACCTTCACAACAACCCTGTTCACAGTATAACCCCACCATCACAACAACCCTGTTCACAGTATAACCCCACCTTCACAACAACCCTGCTCACAGTGTAACCCCACCTTCACAACAACCCTGTTCACAGTGTAACCCCACCTTCACAACAACCCTGTTCACAGTGTAACCCCACCTTCACAACAACCCTGCTCACAGTATAACCCCACCATCACAACAACCCTGCTCACAGTATAACCCCACCTTCACAACAACCCTGTTCACAGTATAACCCCACCTTCACAACAACCCTGTTCACAGTATAACCCCACCTTCACAACAACCCTGCTCACAGTGTAACCCCACCATCACAACAACCCTGTTCACAGTATAATTCCACCTTCACAACAACCCTGTTCACAGTGTAACCCCACCTTCACAACAACCCTGTTCACAGTATAACCCCACCTTCACAACAACCCTGTTCACAGTGTAACCCCACCTTCACAACAACCCTGCTCACAGTATAACCCCACCTTCACAACAACCCTGCTCACAGTGTAACCCCACCATCACAACAACCCTGTTCACAGTATAATTCCACCTTCACAACAACCCTGTTCACAGTATAACCCCACCATCACAACAACCCTGTTCACAGTATAACCCCACCTTCACAACAACCCTGTTCACAGTGTAACCCCACCTTCACAACAACCCTGTTCACAGTGTAACCCCACCTTCACAACAACCCTGTTCACAGTATAACCCCACCTTCACAACAACCCTGTTCACAGTGTAACCCCACCATCACAACAACCCTGTTCACAGTATAACCCCACCTTCACAACAACCCTGTTCACAGTGTAACCCCACCTTCACAACAACCCTGTTCACAGTGTAACCCCACCTTCACAACAACCCTGTTCACAGTATAACCCCACCTTCACAACAACCCTGTTCACAGTGTAACCCCACCATCACAACAACCCTGTTCACAGTGTAACCCCACCTTCACAACAACCCTGCTCACAGTGTAACCCCACCTTCACAACAACCCTGTTCACAGTATAACCCCGCCTGCAGTTACCCCCTCCCCCGTTGCTTGCCATCTATTTCTATCTCCTCTCTGTCAGTGCAAGGTTTATTCACCAACTCTGATCTGCTTCTGCTCAATCGTGGATTAGTTTCAGGGGTGATAGGACTGTTCTACAGGGAAAGATTTTTTAAAAATGTTTTATTTATTAGTCACAGGTTAGGCTTACATTAACACTGCCACAATGAAGTTACTCTGAAAATCCCCTAGTCGCCACATTCCGGCACCTGTTCGGGTACACTGAGGGAGAATGTAGCATGGCCAATGTATCTAACCAGCACGTCTTTTGGACTGTGGGAGGAAACCGGAGCACCCAGAGGAAACCCACACAGATACGGGGAGAACATGCAGATTCCGCACAGACAGTGACCCAAGCCGGGATTTGAACTCAGGTCCCTGGTGAGGCAACAGTGCCGCCATGCCGCCCCCTATTGTGCAGATTGGGTCGTGACAGCACGCCTGGAATACTGCGTACTCTTTTGATCTCCAAAGAATGATATACTTGCCTTCGGGAGGGAACAAGGAAGGTTCACTGGAAAGATTCTGGGGAAGAGAAAGTTGTCCTAGGAGGAGATAGTGAGTAGAATGGGCTTATACTCTTTGGAGTTTGGAAGAATGAGAGTGGATCTCACTGCAATTCTCTACCCCAGTGTTATGGAGGGCTTGTGGCACAGTGGGTAGCACCCATGCCCTGATCCTGAAGCTCCAGGTTCCAATCCCACCCCAGGACTTGATGGCCAAGGAATGATTCAACCTGCAAATCTTGTCCACACACACCATTGGCTGGCAATAAGAGTGGGAGGGACTCCAAATCACCATGTGATTGAAAGAACCTTGGTGTCTATTCCAGTTCTAGGTTACAGAATGTATGTTGCCACAGCAACTTCAACTCCCTAGTGATCAAAGATCCTATTTGAGTGATGTTGATTGAGGGATAAATATTGGCCCACTGTACCAGGGAGAACCCGCCTGCTCTTACCTCAGTTACAAGGACAGACTGGAGAGAAGGCGGCTAAGAGGAGATTTGACAGAGATGTTCAAAATCATGAGGGGGCTGGACAGAATAGACAGGGAGAGACTGTTCCTGCTCGGAAAAGGATTGAGAATGAGAAGTCATTTATTTAAAATGATTTACAAAAAAAAGCAAACGTGATACAAGAAAACACTTTTTCACCCAGCGAGTGGTTGGGGTCTAGAATGCGCTGCTTGGATGTGTGGCGGAGACGGTGATGCGCTATTCAGACACGAGGCTCGAAGCTCAGTAAATGAAGGCTTTTATTTACTGTTAATGAAGCTACCAGAACTTATGTACACTATCCCAGACTGAAGGGGTCCCGGCCAGAGCAGGGACTCTTATACCTCTCCCAGGAGGCGGAGCCCGACTGGGATGTGCCACAACAGTAACAAACACAGGTGTAACAACCCCACCCTAACCCAACAGCAACAATAGCACAACCCAACAGTAACATATGTACATCCTTGTAGTCCTGGCCAGCCCCTGGCTCAGCACTATCCAGTGGGAACCAATGATGGTTCACCACAGACGGGTTCAATCGAGACATTCAAGAGGGCATTAGATGATCATTCGAAGAGAAGGAATGTTCAGGGCCGGGGGGGAAAGGGAGGAGAATGGCACTAAGCCATGGTGCCCATTTGGAGAGCGGGTGCAGACACGGTGGGCCAAATAGCCTCCTTCTGCACCGTAACAATTCTGTGATTCTTCTTCTAATTGTGTCCATGGAATCTTCTAGATCCACCTGAGAGAACAGGCAGAGTTTCATGTATTTCATCTGAAAGGCTGGGATCACACAGCACTGCACTGGAGCATCAGCCTGGATCTTTGGGCTTACGTCTCTGGAGTGGGACTTAGATCATTGACCTTCTGATTGAGAGACAAAAGCGTTCCACACTAAACCACAGCTGACACACCCGGGGGAATGCCAGCCCTTATGGGAGTTGGTGTCCTTGGAAGAGGAATGGGGACAAGGCTAGGGACAAGGGAAACAAGAAACTGTGTAATATTACACACACATGCTCACTTTTGATGTTTTCGAGTGTAACGTGCTGAGTCCGTCGACCTTCTGATTTCTGGGCTTCAACTACATTCCCCAGAACCTTCCCATCACTTATCGCTTTCCTGAGGATAACAATACTGTGCCCGGAAATACCAGTCTTTGAGTTGCTTTCAAACAAAAAACAAGATATTATTGAATTATCCTGCACCTTCCAAAAACTCATAAAAGAAACAAAACCAAACTGAAAGACAGTGCCCTGGGCAGTGCAGCACTCCTTCAGTACTGTAGTACAGCACAGGAAACAGGCCCTTCGGCCCTCCAAAGAGATTGGAGTGTCAGTCTAGTAACTGCAGAAATTTAACTAAAGTGGATACAAAACTGGCTGAACAATAGGAGCAGGGACTAACAGCCAATGGATATTATTCAGGCTGGAAGAATATTTGCAGTGGGGATCCCCAGGGGTCGGTATTGGGAGCCTTGCTTTTCCTGATATATATGAATGATCTCGATCTTGGTGTGCAGGGGACAATTTCAAAGTTTATGGATGACACTAAACTTGGAAGTGTTGCAAATTGTGAGGAGGACAGTGTGGAACTTCAAACGGAGCGGAGTAAACAAGCTGGTGGAGTGGGCAGCTGGTGGCAGATGACGTACATGTGGGGAAGTGTGAGGTGATACATTTTGGTAGGAATGAAATGGAGAGACAATATTAAGTAAGGGGTAAAGTTCTTAAAGGGGTGCAGGAGCAGAGGGACCTGGGTATATATGTACATAGATCATTGCAGGTGGCAGGCAGGAGGAGAGAGCAGTTAATAAAGCAGATAGTATTCTGGGTTTGATTAATAGGGGCATAGAATACAAGAGCAAGGAGGGCGGCACGGTAGCACAGTGGTGCTGCACTGCTGCATCACAGCTCCAGGGACCCGGGTTCAATTCTGGCCTTGGGTGACTCTCTGTGTGGAGTTTGCACGTTTGCCCCGTGTCTGCATGGGTTTCCTCCGGGAGCTCCGGTTTCCTCCCACAGTCCAAAGATGTGCAGGTTAGGTGGATCGGCCATGATCAATGTGTAGGGTTACAGATACAGAGCAAGGGAATGGGGCTCGGTAAAGTGCTCTATTGGAGGGTCGGTGCAGACTCAATGGACTGTATGGCCTCCTTCTGCACTGTACTGGGCGGCACGGTAGCACAGTGGTTAGCACTGCTGCTTCACAGCTCCAGGGTCCCGGGTTCGATTCCCGGCTCGGGTCACTGTCTGTGTGGAGTTTGCACATTCTCCTCGTGTCTGCGTGGGTTTCCTCCGGGTGCTCCGGTTTCCTCCCACAGTCCAAAGATGTGCGGGTTAGGTTGATTGGCCAGGTTGGAAATTGTCCCTTAGAGTCCTGGGATGCGTAGGTTAGAGGGATTAGCGGGTAAAATATGTGGGGGTAGGGCCTGGGTGGGATTGTGGTCGGTGCAGACTCGATGGGCCGAATGGCCTCCTTCTGCACTGTAGGGTTTCTATGTTCTATGTTCTATGTACGGATTCTATCAAAGATGACTTCTATCAAAAGTGTCTTGTATAAACTGAGCTTATACAAGACACTAGTTAGACCTCAGCTGGAATATTGTGTACAGTTCTGGGCACCACGCTATAGGAAGGATGTGAAGAGAGAGCGCAGAAGAAGTTTACAAGAGTGGTTCCAGGGATGAGAAACTATAGTTATGAGGATAGATTGGAGAGATTGGGACTCATTAAAGAGAAGAAGGCTGAGAGGAGATTAGATAGAGATGTTCAAAATCATGAAGAGGCTGGACAGAGAAAGACAGGGAGAAACTGTTCACCCTCATAAAAGGATCAAGAACTAGAGGGCACAAATTTAAAGTGATTTGCAAAGGAAGCAAAAGTGATGAGAGTAAAAAGTTTCACCCAGCGAGTGATTGGGGTGTGGAATGCCCTGCCTGGGAGTATGGGGGAGGCAGGTTCAATCGAGGCATTCGAGAGGGCGTTGGATGATTGTTCGAATAGAAACAAGGTGCAGGGGTCCGGGGAAGCGGCAAGGGGATGGCACTAAGTCATGATGCTGGTTTGGAGAGCCGGTGGGCCAACTGGCATACTTCTGAGCTGTAACGATTGTGTGACTCTGTGGGTAGTTAAACAGGTCGTGGATGCAATGGTTTGATCTCCCAAAATTCTTTCGGTTCGCGAATGTTCTCTGTGGATCGGAAAGCAGAAAACATACCACTGCTTATTTCGGAAAGGAGGGAGGGAGAAATCTTGGCATCAGGTAGCAGGGAAAATTCAACAATCTACTCATGAGGACATGGCAATGGAACACTTGGAAAATCTCAATATGATTAGCCAGAGTTGATACACTTTTTTTGGAAGGGAAATCATGTTTGGTGAATTTAGTAGAGTTTACTGAGCGTGTAACTCGGAGGGTAGAAAAGAGGCAATCAGTGGATATGAAGAAAATTGGATTTTCAGGAAGTGTTGGATAAAGTGTAATTAATGTAAAAGGTTATTGCACAAAATCAGGCTTTTTTGGATTGGAGATGAAATATTGGCATGGCTTTAGGATTGGTTAATAGACAGAAACAGAGGGTAGGAAGAAGCAGGTCACTTTTTTTTAAGTCACTCAAGATATAGGCATCTCTAGCAAGGTCTACAGTTATTGCACTTTAACTGAGTGGCTCGCTAGGCCATTTCCAAGGGCAGTTAAGAGTCAACCACATTGCTGTAGATCTGGAGTCACATATAGGCCAGATCAGGTAAGGACGGTAGATTTCCTTCCCTAAAGGACATTAGTGAACCAGATGGGTTTTTACAACAGTCCACGAGCATCTGTTTTAATTTTTAGATTTATTCAGTCACAGAATTTAGATTTCTCAGGAGCTGTGGTGGGGTTTGAACACATATCTCGAACTCATTCATACAGCTGTTTGAACTACTAACCCAGTGACATAACCACGATACTACCATCCCCTGCAGCTGCAGCTTGGCAGGTTGTGACCAGTGAGCTGTTATAAGGAGCCGTATTCGGCTCTCTACAAGTTTACAGTTTATATCAGTGGCTTAAATGAGAAGGCTGAGTGTAACATATCCAAGGTTGCTGACGATGCAAAGCTGGTTAGGAAAGTATGAAGGAGGAATATGAGGAGGCACAGGACATAAGCAGGTTAGTGAATGGGAAAGAGGCCAGCAGATAGGGTATCATGCAGAGAAGTGTAGGGAAAATAGAATATTCTTTATAAAGGGAAAGTAAATGTTGGCATTCAGAGAGATCTCTATAAAAATTACAGAAAGTTAACATGCAGGTACTGCAAGTAATTAAGAAGGCAGATGGTATGTTAGCCTTTATTGTAAGTGGTTTGAGGTATTAGAGTAAGGAAGTCTTGCTGAAAAGAGAGACATGCTGTTGAAGCTTTTCATCTTACACTCATCAGAACAAACTCAAGAATGTCAATTTTCAAATGACCACAACAATTTCATACTACAGGACAAAAGGGTTCTGATTGATTGACAAGTCAACTCTGATTGGCCAAGACATTGTCATGGAGAAAGCAATGGGGAACTATAGGCTCCCCACGCTCCTGGGTAATTCAAAAATGGTGGAAAGTTTAAACATATTCCTTTAGTTTGCAGACATTGGGTCCCTGTGTATGAATCTATGTCACTTCTAACAAGCGTAAATGAGCCATTTTATGAGCCAAGATTAGTTGTTACGGTAACGATTAGCACACTCAGGATTGTTCAGCAAGTGCTGCCCAATCGCAGAATCACCAATCAGCATCCTCCCTCCTATAGCATAAATTGTTGTGATCTTTTGAAATTTGGTATTCTTGCGTTTGTCTTCAAGGTGAGAAGTTTCATCAACATGTCTGTGTTTTCAGAAAAATTTAACTCATGTATTATTACTGAGCAACTACTCGTAAACAAGTCTTACTGCAATTATATATCAAGAAAACCTGTGCGAAAACCGAAGAAATTGTGTTTTTTTTGTTGGTAGTATTCTTGTCATATTTTTAAACAATTAGGGAAAATGGATAGTAATTAAAGCAAGGGGCAGGGTGGCTGTAAACTGGGGGTTTGATATGTTACTGAGCTCAGCAGGACTTCAAACAGACATTTACCTAAGGTAATTTAATAAAGGTGATTACAGAGCATGAATAGATTTGAATGGGTTGTTGTGATTCGAAGGAGAAGGTATGCGAGTTATGAAGGAAATGTATCATAGGTAAAGTATGGGCAGAGTGAGTTTACTTTTCTATTAAATTCTAAAAGCTAAAGTAAAGAGATCATAGAATCCTACAGTGCAGAAGGAGGCCATTCGGCCCATCGAGTCTGCACCGACCACAATCCCACCCAGACCCTTATCCCCAAAACCCAATGCATTTACCCTAGCTAGTCCCCCGACACTAAGAGGCAATTTAGCCTGGCCAATCCACCTAACCCGCACATCTTTGGATTGTGGGAGGAACCCGGAGCACCCAGCGGAAACCCATGCAGACACGGGGAAAATGTACAAACTCCACACAGACAAGTGACCCAAGCTGGGAATCGAACCCGGGTCCCTGGTGCTGTGAGGCAGCAGTGCTAACCACTGTGTCACCGTGCCCGCCCCACGATGAAATTAATCAAACCTGGGTGAGACCAGTTCTAAAGATCCTGGGTGAGATCAAAGAAAAATAATGCATTTAAGGAGGTACCAACACCTATGAAGGTGATCTCAGTAGACAGCCAGAATCACTGTCAAACACCCAACATGCAGTGTGAATGAAGCCAGATCTGAAAAGCCAACTGCTAGTACCTCAGAGGTCTCCCCAAGAGAGAATTAAAGGCACCGTGTAGTAAACATTACCATATTTTAATAGATCTTAAAATCTGTCAGGTGTTGCTGAACAGATTGTGGAAGATTAGCTCTGAAGGTAGTTAAATTAAGATTATTTGGAACTGTATTCGTACTGTGTGAAGACCTTTTGTCTTTAGCATCTGCTACTGGTAGCAAATTGCAAAACATAATCATGGATATTAAAATTGGCAGGGACAAGAGCTGGACACAAAGCACGCCCTCAGTGTTACACTCAGAAAAAACAAAAGCATTTGCATTTTCATAGGGCCTTTCACAACCTCAGAATGTCACAAAGCATTTTACAACCAATTAAATCCTTCCAACGTATAATCATTGTCTTTCTTAAGTGTAATTCTATTTTATTTTATTGTTTCTTTCTCTTTCTTAATAAATCTTTACTTTGCTATAAAACCATGAGTAGTCGAGGAAATCGTTTCTGAAGTTCAAAACCTCTCCTCATAATGTACAAATTGCACAAACAAACATGAGGGCAGTTGTTTCAAGTTTCCCTTCTGGAATATGAACAACTGGATATTTACCATGAGCAATAGCCTTACCAAAATACCTGGAGTGCAATTGGTCTCCATACCTAAGGAAACATGTACCTTTAAAAGGGTGTAATGAAGATTTACCAGATTGATTACGAGGATGAAAGGACCGTCCTGCAAGGAAAGCTTTAGTAGAATAGGTTGATAGTCAAAGAATAAGAGGTGATTTCATGAAAACATAAAAATCTTATGGGGCTTGACAGAGAGATACTGATAGGTTGTTTCCTGACTGGGGAATCTAGAACATGGGAGCACAATCTCAGGATAAGGAGTTGGCTATTTTGGATTATGGTGCGTGGAAATTTCTTTAACTAAAGTGTTTGGGAATTTTTGGGGTTAGAGGGCTCAGTTCATTTACTGAGTATATTCAGGCTGACATCAACAGATCTTTGAGACCAATGTAGACAACGGGATCATGAATTATGTGGGAAAGTGGAGTTTCTGTCCAAGTTCAGCCATGATCTTATTGAATGGTGCAGGCTCAGGAGACCGGATGGCCGAATCCAGCTCCTATTTCTTACACTCTTATTATTTCTGCAAGTTTTTCACTCACTCCTGAAACACTTGGTTCAGAGGATCCAAAGTGTGTCGAACTTTGCCTTTAGCATCTGCTGATGATGACAAACTGCAAAACAAAAACATGGATATTAAAGTTGGCAGGAATTAAAGTTGGACAAGAAGCAAGCTCTCTGTCTTACACTCAGAGCAAATGAAAACACTTGCATTTTATAGTGCCTTTCACAACCTCAGAATGTCACAAATCATTTTACAACCAATTAAATACTTCTAAAGTATAATCACTGTCACAATATAGGAAACAACAACTCACCAAACCTCCATCGATAGCACCTTCTGAACCCACAACCACTACCATCTAGAAGGACAACGGCAGCAGGCGCATGGGAACACCACCACCTGCAAGTTCCCCCTCCAAGTCATTCACCATCCTGACTTGGAAATATACCACCGTTCTTTCACTGTCGCTGGGTCAAAGTCCTGGAACTCCCTCCTTATCAGCACTGTGGGTGTACCTACACCACATGTACTGCAGAGGTTCAAGAAGGCAGCTCACCACCACAATCTAAAAATACTGTATAGATGGAGCGTATTATTTCAGCTATTTAATTTGAAGGTTATACGCCTGGCAGGAAGAGAGAACGTGATTGCAGATGCTTTATCATCACATTGATGAAGAAGGATGGAACATTCAATGGTGGACAAGAAGGACTGAACTGGACCATGCTAACTGTTAGATTTGCATGCTTACATATAATAAGAGTAGTAGTAGTGTGCAAAACTTTTATTCGCTCCAACATTGGCAACTGTGCCTTCAGCTGCCTCCTTAAACCTCTGTATCCCACTTCCCTCTTTTAAGACACTCCTTAAAATTTATCTCTTTAACCAAGCTTTTGGTCACATGTCCTAATGTCTCTTTTTTCATCACAGCTCACTGCGTCCGATAAAACTTTGGAAAGTGAAGCCATGTTCTCACATTGTTAGTTCATGTCTTTTAACGGGGAGGTATAACAATATTAGTTGCTATAGATTTTTTATGTTTAAGGGCAATGTTTTGCAATTCAGATTTTTTCTACAGGCAGTCAGTATATCTGCAGGAAAAGCAGCTCAGATGCTGGGAGAGTAGCTAAATACTCATCCTAGCCATCTACTGTATACTTAGGAGAGCGCGAATGATTTTTTGTTTATAAATGAAGGTTTCTCCTGGGGTTTCTGATTAGGTTGATTGACAGGGTCATGTGATAATGTGGTTAATGGGAGGAGCTAGGTATGTAGCAGAGAAAAACAGCTTTCAGTTCTGGCTGGGGTTTGTTTAAAGTCAGAGGTCTGCAAGCTGCTCTGAAACGCAAAATCTCTCTCTGAAAGCATCAAGGCTGACTACATCCTTTATAGCAAGTATATTTATGGTTGCTAACTGTATTTAAAATGGGGTTTTAAGTCTGTAAGAGGATGTTGCTTACTTGGAACAGAAATTGTGTTGTTAGAAATTAAAGTTGTTTCCCTTCATATTTTTAACTATTGTTCCGCTGTTAAGTTGCTTCATTTTGTTAGAGTTATACTTAAACTGTGTTATTAAATAAAGTTTGTTTTTGTTTTAAAAGATCCCTAATTTGTCAGTGGAATTACTCCTGGAGTGAAACACCTTATCCTCACATTTTATGCCAAAATAGAAAAAATTATTAGGGTCTAGTCTGGCTTCCTGATAAAGTAAAGTTTATTTATTAGTGTCACAAGTATCTTACATTCACACTGCAATGAAGTTACTGTGAAAATCCCCTAGTCGCCACACTCCGGCGTCTGTTCAGGTACACTGAGGGAGAATTTAGCACGGCCAATTCACCTAACCTGCACACCTTTGGACTGTGGGAGGAAACCGGAGCATCCGGAATGTGGGATTCTGGTCCAGTGCCCATACAAACTTGTACACAAAAGATCTTCCAAAAACTACCGCCCTTGTGATGATCTCCCTTGTAACTCAACTGCATTCATATCGGACGCAGTGAGCTGTGAGAAAAAAAGAGATATTAGGACATGTGACCAAAAGCTTGGTCAAAGAGATAGATTTTAAGGAGTGTCTCAAAAGGAGGGAAGTGGGATACCGAGGTTTCGGGAGGAAATTCTTGCAGCCCAGGCAGCTGAAGGCACAGTCACCAATGTTGGAGCAAATTAAATTGAGAACGCACAAGTGGGCAGGATTAGAGAAGCACAAAGATCTCAGAGGATTGTAGGTCTGGAAGAGATGACAAAGATAAGGAGGAGTGCGGAATGAGAATTTTAAATTGGAAGTGTTGACAGACAGAAATGAAAATGATTTTTGGACCAGACTGGACGGTGCACAGGGGCAAGGTCAGAATTTCCATCAGTCTTTTCCTGAAACAAGTGATTGAACAACCCTATAGGGGACGAAGGCAGCGGGCAGCATTTAGTACAGAACGGGTTAAATCACTTACCTGACCAACTCGAGCGTGTTTGTGTCGTCCTTCCAGACCCAATGTGCCGGTACAGCGGCAATCAGCTGCAAAAACACACATAGCCCAATTTGGAAAATGAATCCATAAGATTTGCAACAGGGTATCACAAAATAAAGAATAAAAGGGTCAAGATATCAGCAATACACCCTTGTCTTGCCGGCCTTCTAGGATTGTCCTGGAGTCTCCAGGGATTGAAGATTAATCTTCTGGAGAATACTCGGAGCGAAACGCCGGAGAAAAATCACAGGAATATTTAACAAAACTGTGTTTCTTTTACTTTCTATCAAACCTTTGGTCTTTCAGTTGTATAAAAAAATTGGAGATGTCTACAGTAAGTTGTTGGACAGCAAAGATTAATCCTATTGGGTACAAAGGGTCAGTTCTATTTCCATTGGCTATGAAAAGACAGTGTTCCTAGAGGACAGCAGTGCCAGGCAGGGGCAATTTGAGCTTGGAGGTCAAGCATACAAAGAACAAAGAAGATTACAGCACAGGAACAGGCCCTTCGGCCCTCCAAGCCTTCACCGACTATACTGCCCGACTGAACTAAACCCCCTACCCTTCTGGGGATCATATCCCTCCATTCCCATCCTATTCATGTATTTGTCCAGACTCCCCTTAAAAATCACTATTGTATCTGCTCCCACTACCTCCCCCGGCAATGAGTTCCAGGCACCCACCACTCTCTGTGTAAAAAAATCTGCCTCGTACATCTCCTTTAAACCTTGCCCCTCGCACCTTAAACCTGTGCCCCCGAGTAATTGACTCTTCCACCCTCGGAAAAAGCTTCTGACTATCCACTCTGTCCATGCCCCTCATAATCTTGTAGACTTCTATCAGGTCGCCCCTCAACCTCCATTGTTCCAGTGAGAACAAACCAAGTTTCTCCAACCTCTCCTCATAGCTGATGCCCTCCATACCGGGCAACATCCTGGTAAATCTTTTCTGTGCCCTCTCCAAAGCCTCCACATCCTTCTGGCAGTGTGACGACCAGAATTGAACACTATATTCCAAGTGCGGCCTAACAAAGGTTCTATAAAGCTGCAACATGACTTGCCAATTTTTAAATTCAATACCCCGGCCGATGAAGGCAAGCATGCCGTATGCCTTCTGACTACCTTCTCTACCTACATTGCCACTTTCAGTGACCTGTATACCCCAATACTTCCCCTTTTTGAACTCAACATGGCCCAAACTATCTACACACCCTTCCCCAGACTCATCGTCCTTCTCTTTGATCGATACTGACGAAAACTACTCATTTACATGCAGTTGACTCACCCATGTACTCGCCACAGGATTCCCAGCCTCTGCCCTGCTCTTGACGCCACAGTATTTATATTTGATTTGATTTATTATTGTCACATGTATTAACATACAGTGAAAAGTATTGTTTCTTGCACGCTATACAGACAAAGCATACCGTTCACAGAGAAGGAAACGAGAGAGTGCAGAATGTAGTGTTACAGTCATAGCTAGGGTGTAGAGAAAGATCAACTTAATGCAAGGTAAGTCCATTCAAAAGTCTGACAGCAGCAGGGAAGAAGCTGTTCTTGAGTCAGTTGGTACATGATCTCAGACTTCTGTATCTTTTTCCCGAAGGAAGAAGGTGGAAGAGAGAATGTCCGGGGTGCGTGGGGTCCTTAATTTTGCTGGCTGCTTTGCCGAGGCAGCGGGAAGTGTGGACAGAGTCAATGGATGGGAGGCTGGTTTGCGCGATGGATTGGGCTACATTCACGACCTTCTGTAGATCCTTGCGGTCTTGGGCAGAGCAGGAGCCATACCAAGCTGTGATACAACCAGAAAGAATGCTTTCTATGGGGCATCTGTAAAAGTTGGTTGGTCCAGTTTAGTTTCTGGTCAATGGTAGTCCCCAGGATGTTGATGGAGGGGGAATTCAGAGATGGTAATGTTGTTGAATGTTGAAGGGGAGATAATTAGATTCTCTTTGTTGGAGATGGTCATTGCTTGGGACCTCTATGGCACAAATTTTACTTGCCACTTTTCAGCCCAAGCCTGACTTTTGTCCAGGTTTTGCTGCATGCAGCATCTGAGGAGCTGCAAACGGTACTGAACATTGTGCAATCATCAGCAAATTCTGACTTTATTAGACCATAAGACATAGGAGCAGAATTAGGCCACTTGGCCCATCGAGTCCGCTCCGCCATTCAATCACGGCTGATATTTTTCTCATCCCCATTCTCCTGCCTTTTCCCCATAACCCCTGATCCCTTATTAATCAAGAACCTATCTATCTCTGACTTAAAGACACTCATGACCTGGCCTCCACAGCCTTCTGTGGCAAAGGGTTCCACAGATTCACCACTCTCTGGCTGAAGAAGTTCCTCCTCATTTCTGTTTTAAAGGATCGTCCCTTTAGCCTGAGGTTGTGCCCTCTGGTTCTAATTTTTCCTACTAGTGGAAACGTCCTTTCCACGTCCACTCTATCCAGGCCTCGCAGTATCCTGTAAGTTTCAATAAGATCCCCCCTCATCCTTCTAAACTCTAACGTGTACAGACCCAGAGTCCTCAACCGTTCCTCATACGACAAGCTCTTCATTCCAGGAATCATTCTTGTGAACGTCCCCTGGACCCTTTCCAAGGCCAGCACATCCTTTCTTAGATATGGGGCCCAAAACTGCTCACAATATTTATTATAGAGGGAAGGTCATTTAAGCAGCTGAAGGTGGCTTCGGATAATACCCTGAGGAACTCCTGCAACAATGACCTGAGGTTGAGAGAGTTGGCCTCTGTAACCACAACCGTCTTCCTTTGTGCCAGGTATGACCCCAGCCAGCAGACAGGTTTCCCGATTGCCACGGACTTCAATTTTCCTCGGGCCACACTCAGGCAAATGCCATTGATGTCAAGGGCAGCCACTCTCACTCACCTCACCACTTGAGTTCAACTCTTCTATCCATGTTTGGACCAATAAGGTTAGAAGCTGAGTGGCCCTGGTGGAACCCAGGCTGAGCGTCAGTGAGCAGGTTATTGCTGAGTAAGTGCCACTCGATAGCACTGCTGGTGGCAGCTTCAGACATCACAATGTGATTATCTTATAACAAACACAGATGCTGTTACTTATTATCAGCCAGTTTTCCATGGCATTGCCACATAGGAACTCAGAGTCATGAAGTCTTCAGGTAAACTGGGCTGAGAGGGAAGGATAGAAAAGAAACAGGCACTGCCACCTCAAAAAGGTCACTCCTTATTAAACAATCACAGTCTACTCTCCTTTTATGTGACACGACATATTATTTGCAAAAATTATAAAGATTTGTATTTCTATTGTGGTTTTCACAACCTCAGGATGTCTCAAAGTGCTTTACAGCCATTGAAGCTGCAGTAACTGCTGTAAGGTAGGAAACATGGCAGCTAATTCGTACCCAGCAAGCTCCGAGAAACAATGTGATAATGATCTGATTTTCTTTTGGTTGAGTTTAAAGTTTTTCTAAGTTTATTTGTTAGTGTCACAAGTAGGCTTACATTAACACTGCAATGAAGTTACTGTGAAAATCCTCTAGTCGCCACACTCCAGCGCCTGTTCGGATACACTGAGGGAGAATTCAGCATAGCCTATACCAAAGTTGGGGAGAATTCCCCTGCTCTTTTTCGAAATATGGCGATGGTATCTCACTTTAACATCTCATCCAACAATAATGACCAGGAGAACTGATAGGAATGCATTAACACTAAGGCCCTCTGGTCAATCCAGCCTGTCCCACACGAATTCTGGCATCTTGTACTCCTCACACCACCATGTGATCGCCTGGACGTGGTGAATTAATCCAGGGTGATATTAGGGCATGAGTTGGCAGTGTTTCAGCGATCCACATTTCTCCCTAATATTATTAATTAGAACAATCAGTCAACTGTATCGTAATTGTGGTGTCACCAGGGGCTGTGTGCTGAAAGGGCAGAATTTCCCTCCCAATATCCTCCAGTTTCTGGATAAGAGATATACCTACCAAGATGGAAGTCACATGGCAGACTGATGAGGAATCAGTGCACCGAGGATGGGCTGTACAGCCTTATCAGGCTATATAAGCAGAGTACTGAGCCCTGATAAAGGAAGAAGATCACTTGTGAATGAGAGGAACCAGCACTGGAGAGGGAAGGATTTGCTGTGTGTAGAACTGTGTGGAGAGTTAGGCTTGAGGAAGAGCTAGGTATTTATTTCCTATTTTTTCTGTTTTGATGAGTGTCTGAAAATCTTTAAATAAACATTCATCTTTATATTGTATCTGGACAACTTTGAGTTATTGAACTGAGAGAACTCTACTTAAACTAGCAAAGTGCCCGGCCCCTGGTGACATCACACAATTAAATCCTGTTATTGTTTTATAAACCTCAATCAGATCACCTCTCAGTCTCCCCTTCTCTATACAAGTTCAACTCTTGTATCATTTCTTGATAACTAAAATGTTTTACACTGGAGATTAGTCTATGCACCCTCTCCAAGTCTCAAGATCATGCACTATGCAAGGACTGTATGTAAAGTTGGACACCTTTTCACTTAGGGTCAAGGGTTAGTGATTGGATTTTAAGTTTTGGGTTTAGTGGTTTGAGTTGGATAATCCATGTATTTTATCTTTTTTAATGCGCTATTACACAGACACCGCTATGAGCAGTTTGTACAATCCTACACAGAGTCTGTACTAAAATAGGAACTGAGTACCTCCAACACGTGTAGTTAAATGTTAATACCATAGTTCTAAAAGTTCCAGTGATTTTTCAGCATGATGTTTAAGATCATGATTAGGGTTGGGTTTTAGGGTTGGGTTTTAGGGTTAGTATCTGTGTTTAGTTTTGTGGTTAGGGTTTAGAGTCAAGGCTAATGGTGAATGTTTAGAATTTAAACCCCCGCTATGTTTCATTAAGTTGTCCCATTATTAAAGCCCGCGAGTTGCACCGTGAGTTGTGGAGCTGAGTGAGAGATATCTCCCCAGCGGGAGCTCCTCAGCCCCTTCCCCGCTCGCCTCGCCTTGACTAGCGGCTTCTCTCCCAATCTTTCCCCAGTTCTCACCTGGTCCAGTTCGAGATAGCCGTCCATCCTTCCCATACAACCGCAACTCCACACATGCTGTTTACATCGGTATCCTGGCAACCGCAGCAAGCAACCATTCCAGGAACAGAGTAACAATTGCCGAGCAAAGAGAAGCCAAGCCCTCCCCCACCGCAAAGGGCTCAGTGTAAGAGTCCCCACTAGGACTGACAGTAACAACCCCAATGGGAGAGTAACCTTCCTGGAATTGTGATAACCCCGGAGCAGCGTAGAGTAAAACTCTCCCTCCCCAGGAAAAAGGTAACCCCGGAGGGGGAAGTACTAGGTGGCAGGTTAGCACAGTGGTTAGCACTGGTGTCTCACAACGCCAGGGACCCAGGTTCGATTCCTGGCTTGGGTCACTGTCTGTGTGGAGTTTGCACATTCTCCCCATGTCTGCGTGGGTTTCCTCTGGATGCTCCAGTTTCCTCCCACAGTCCGAAAGACATACAGGTTAGGTGGATTGGCCATGGTAAAACGTGCAGCGTTACAGGGATAGGGCGGCGACGTGGGTAAGATGCTCTTTCGGAGAGTATGCGGAGACTCCTTGGGCCAAATGGCCTCTTTCTGCACTGGGGATTAAGAATCACTCAGGCAGATTACCTGGGTGAGAGAGCTCCTGGGAATTGTGCCAGTATGGAAAAAGAGGATCAGTCAGATGAATGCACACTGGGGGAAAAAGGATCAGGAGGGAGGGCTTTAGATTCTTGTGTCATTGGGACCAGCTTTGGGGGAGATGGGACCTGTGCAGGCTGGGCTGGTTTCACCCGAACAGAGAACATAAGAACTAGGAGCAGGAGTAGGCCATCTGGCCCCTCGAGCCTGCTCCGCCATTCAATAAGATCATGGCTGATCGTTTCATGGACTCAGCTCCACTTACCTGCCCGCTCACCATAACCCTTAATTCCTTTACAGTACAAAAATGTATCTATCCTTGCCTTAAAAACATTCAATGAGGTAGCCTCAACTGCTTCACTGGGCAGGGAACTGCACAGATTCACAACCCTTTGTGTGAAGAAGTTTCTCCTCAACTCAGTCCTAAATCTGCTTCCCCTTATTTTGAGGCTATGCCCCCAAGTTCTAGTTTCACCTGCCAGTGGAAACAACTTCTCTGCTTCTATCTTATCTGTTCCCTTCATAATCTTATATGTTTCTATAAGATCTCCCCTCATTCTTCTGAATTCCAATGAGTATAGCCCCAGTCTACTCAGTCTCTCCGGGCTCCAGACAAAAAGAGGTCACGAAATGTTCTTGGCAGGCAGGATTAAGGAGAATCCTAAGGCATTCTATTCATACATTAGGAACAAAAGAGTTGTCAGGGAGAAAATCGGACCTCTCAGGGACAAAGGAGGGGAATTATGCTTAGAACCCAAGGGAATAGGGGAGATCCTAAATGAATACTTTGCATCGGTATTCATGAAGGAGAGGGGCGTGTTAACCGGGAGTGTCTCGGAGGGAGGTGTTGACCCGTTAGAGAAAATCTCCATTACAAGAGAGGAAGTGTTAGGTTTTTTAGGGAACATTAAAACTGACAAAGCCCCAGGGCCTGATGGCATCTATCCTCGACTGCTCAGGGAGACGAGAGATGAAATTGCTGGGCCTCTGACGGAAATCTTTGTCGCTTCTTTGGACACGGGTGAGGTCCCTGAGGATTGGAGGATAGCGAATGTGGTCCCGTTGTTTAAGAAAGGTAACAGGTATAACCCAGGAAATTATGGGCCGGTGAGCTTGATGTCCGTGGTAGGGAAGTTGTTGGAGAGGATTCTTAGAGACAGGATGTACGTGCATTTAGAACGGAACAATCTCATTAGTGACAGACAGCATGGTTTTGTAAGAGGGAGGTTGTGCCTTACAAATTTGGTGGAGTTTTTTGAAGAAGTGACAAAAACGGTTGATGAAGGAAGGGCCGTGGATGTCGTCTATATGGATTTCAGTAAGGCATTTGACAAAGTCCCACATGGCAGGTTGGTTAAGAAGGTTAAGGCTCATGGGATACAAGGAGAAGTGGCTAGATGGGTGGAGAACTGGCTTGGCCATAGGAGACAGAGTGTAGTGGTCGAAGGGTCTTTTTCCGGCTGGAGGTCTGTGACCAGTGGTGTTCCGCAGGGCTCTGTACTGGGGCCTCTGCTATTTGTGATATATATAAATGATTTGGAAGAAGGTGTAACTGGTGTAATCAGCAAGTTTGCGGATGACACGAAGATGGCTGGACTTGCGGATAGTGAAGAGCATTGTCGGGCAATACAGCAGGATATAGATAGGCTGGAAAATTGGGCGGAGAGGTGGCAGATGGAGTTTAATCCGGATAAATGCGAAGTGATGCATTTTGGAAGAAATAATGTAGGGAGGAGTTATACAATAAATGGCAGAGTCATCAGGAGTATAGAAACACAGAGGGACCTAAGTGTGCAAGTCCACAAATCCTTGAAGGTGGCAACACAGGTGGAGAAGAAGGCATATGGTATGCTTGCCTTTATAGGACGGGGTATAGAGTATAAAAGCTGGAGTCTGATGATGCAGCTGTATAGAACGCTGGTTAGGCCGCATTTGGAGTACTGCGTCCAGTTCTGGTCGCCGCACTACCAGAAGGACGTGGAGGCGTTAGAGAGAGTGCAGAGAAGGTTTACCAGGATGTTGCCTGGTATGGAGGGTCTTAGCTATGAGGAGAGATTGGGTAAACTGGGGTTGTTCTCCCTGGAAAGACGGAGAATGAGGGGAGATCTAATAGAGGTGTACAAGATTATGAAGGGTATAGATAGGGTGAACAGTGGGAAGCTTTTTCCCAGGTCGGAGGTGACGATTACGAGGGGTCACGGGCTCAAGGTGAGAGGGGCGAAGTATAACCCAGATATCAGAGGGACGCTTTTTACACAGAGGGTGGTGGGGGCCTGGAATGCGCTGCCAAGTAGAGTGGTGGAGGCAGGCACGCTGACAACGTTTAAGACTTACCTGGATAGTCATATGAGCAGCCTGGGAATGGAGGGATACAAACGATTGGTCTAGTTGGACCAAGGAGCGGCACAGGCTTGGAGGTACGAAGGGCCTGTTTCCTGTGCTGTACTGTTCTTTGTTCTTTCTCAGCTCCGCGCCGATTTCTGGCGTGATTTGGCGGAACGTGGTTGGAGAAACTTGGTTTGTTCTCACTGGAACGACGGAGGTTGAGGGGCGACCTGATAAAAGTCTTCAAGATTATGAGGGGCATGGACAGAATGGGTAGTCAGAAGCTTTTTCCCAGGGTGGAAGAGTCAATTACTAAGGGGCATAGGTTTAAAGTACAAGGGGCAAGGAGATGCACGAGGCAAGTTTGTTTTTTACACAGAGGATGGTGGGTGCCTGGAACTCGATAGGGTCTTTTAAGACACTTTTAGATAAGTACATGGAACTTAGTAAGATAGAGGGTTATAGGTAAGCCTAGTAATCGCTAAGGTAGGGACATGTTCGGCACAACTTTGCGGGCTGAAGGGCCTGTATTGTGCTGTATTTTTTCTATGTTTCTAACTCGCTGCCGGGGGAGGTAGTGGAAGCAGACACGATAGTGAGTTTTAAGGGGCGTCTTGACAAATACATGAACAGGATGAGAATAGAGGGATATGGTCCCCGGAAGGGGAGGGGGTTTTAGTTCAATCGGGCAGCATATTTGGTGCAGGCTTGGAGAGCCAAAGGGCCTGTTCCTGCGCTGTAATTTTCTTTGTAACAATTCTGCAAAATGCCTGGAAGTACAGTGGAAAGTTCCTGAATCTGGTAGGGAGTATTTCTGCATTCTCACAGGAAGCTGAGTGGATTTGGTGACATTTCCACACCAAGGTATAATAGGTATGGGAGCAGGAGTAGCAGTGCTCTGGGTCTATAACATGACAAAGAGCTGGAGCAGAGACTGCAGGGTGAAGAAGCTCTACCTGATGCTGTCTGCCAACTAGATGCTGACTCCACCATGCTTCTTGGCAGGGATAGGCATCAAGCATCTCGGTGTGCATCCTCATCACCGTTCTCCCATACGCGACATCATTGAGGTCCCCTGCATCGGAATCCATCTCAGGACCTGGCAAATAAACCATCCTTTCTCCCTTGGCCTGGCTGTAGCCCATTCATGTCCAGTGATAATCTCAACAGTATCTAAGACATGTGCAGTGACAGTATCTGAGCAGGTGGCAGCGAGTATCATGTAGGAGTCCAGACAGTGTGTTGGCTACTTGTTCATAGAGGGTGGGGACTATAGTAAACCTGTATGAAGCCTTACCTGACCTCCAAGTATTCTCACTAGATACTGGTTAGGATTTTCTCAGACTTGAGTTGTTATAGTGCCTTTCATGTCATCTTTTAGGTTACTTAACTCAGTACCAAGTAAGAATTAAAAGCAGCAACTTCTTCAATGATGTTAGGTCCCATCTATAGAAACTCTGCTCCAGACAGCACAGAATTAAGGTTGTCTTTATTTTTTTTGTTATTTTTAAAACATTTCACATCTGGGTTAAACACAATGAATTAAAATAGATGTAAACAAAAAAACTCAACAGGAATTTTAGTTAAGCAAAAAGCAGAATACTGCGGATGCTGGAAATCTGAAATAAAAACAGAAAATGCTGGAAATACTTAGCAGATCTGGCAGCATCTGTGCAGCGAGCAAGAAAATTAATGTTTCAGGTTGATGACCTTTCATCAGAACTGGGAAAAGTTTAGAGATGTAATAGGATGCATATTTCTGGCTTTCTCTTGTATTAGCTTTCAGACAACAGCAGACCGAGTCTTGGAAGATCTTTTGTTTTTTTTCTTGCCCCATCAACATTCCCTTTAGCACTGGAGGACTCTTCTATCCTTCAATTTCTCCCGTCTCCCACCCTGTCACAGACCTTTGACCTTGCCGCACTTACCCCTGGCTCAAAACCAATTACATCTCTAACTTTTCCCACTTCTGATGAAAGATCACTGATCTGAAAGGTCAACTCTTTTCCCTTGCTCCACAGATTCTGTCTGACCTGCTAAGTGTTTGCTGCATTTTCTGCTTTTATTTTGAATTTTTTTGTTAATTTAGGAACACAGAAGCGGCTGAATATAACACTCAAAGCTTTATATCCACAGAGAGCTGCCACATTCTTATAACCAGAGTTAACTATAATGTTTTGCAGAAGTTATAATTTCACCTATTCGAAAGCATGTTGTTGTAAAGACTTAACATTCCACAAGGAACAACGAGTAACATTGTTCCATTGCGCTACATAGAAGCATGAGATCTATTCCAACAGTTTCTTGAATCTATGCAATACTTATTTCAGGAGTCTACAGGTTAATTTCAGGAGTCTACAGATTGAAATTCATCCATAGAAGGGGTGCAGTTAACATTCTCCAGTAGTACAGAAGGTTTACACTTTCTCGGACACCACAATAAGGTGGAGGTGTCATTCCTCCTCCCCTTCCAGGAATATAAAAAGGCTAGCCCCTCCAGTAGCTCCCACTCCCTCAATAAAAAGGTCTCTGACCCTCCTCCCATTAGCTGCTTTACCAGGAAATGAACTATGTAGCGGCAGTCTCACATCACTGCATACTTGCCAAATTTGTGGCTGAAAATAATGGCATCTTATTTATTGGTTATTTAAATATTTCCCCAAAATTAACCGAACAATACATTCCTTATTCTACTCAGGGACAGTATCCTACCTAAAGAAATTGGGAGTTTGTTGTGGTGGATCCCAATTGATTGTATCCATTCTTCCCCTGTCTCTATCAACACAGTTTGATAACTGCAAATTTCATTAGAATAAGCACATGTTTGAGTTTGTGAAGAAATTCACTGATAATTGAAAATTGGAAAGAAAATGGGCGACATGGATCATAATCGGGGTATGGGGGTGTACCTATACAACATGGACTGCAGCGGTTCAACAAGGCAGATCACACCACCTTCTCAAGGGGTAATTGGGGATGGGCAATAAATGCTGAACTTTTGAAAAAATGAACTCTGGTAATTAATTTATAATAAGCTAATGATCCTTAGATATCTCACACTTCAAGGTAACTAAGCTGTTGAGTGACTTGCCAATGCACTATCAGACATTTCCTCTTTCCTTCCTTCTGTAATGCTGAAGTAATCTGGAAGCTAAGCAGTAGTTAGTAATTCCAAACCTAATGGTTTAAAGTTTTCCAGTGCTCCTACCCATGTCACTCAGTCAACTTCTTCAATAGTGGGTCCAGAAGCATTGCTAGGATTGGAGGTACTGCCAGCCCCCCCAGGCATACCAGCACAAGGACAGCGAAAGAATTTAGCTATTGGCTTGCAAACTTTCTCCAGCTCCTTCTGCTGGTGCTCAAACTCATCCTTCTCTGCTGCCTGGTTTCTTTCCAGCCAGCTAAGGACTTCCTGACATTTCGCAAGGATTTTACTCCTTTCCTCATCAGTGATTTTTCCTTTCAGCTTCTCATCTTGTACCACTTGCTTCACAGCATATATATAAGTCTCTAGGGCATTTTTGGCAGCCACTTTTTCACGGTTTGAATCATCCTCGGTCCTGTAGTGTTCTGCATCCTGTACCATGCGCTCAATCTCATCTTTGCTCAGCCGTCCCTTGTCATTAGTGATGGTGATCTTGTTTTCTCGCCCTGTGCTCTTGTCCACAGCTGAAACATTCAGGATACCATTGGCATCTATGTCAAAGATCACCTCTATCTGTGGCACTCCACGCGGAGCTGGTGGGATATTAGAAAGGGCAAATTTGCCAAGCAGATTGTTGTCTCTGGTCATTGCCCTCTCACCTTCATAAACCTGAACGAGGACGCTGCTTTGATTCTCTGAATAAGTGGTGAAGATCTGAGTCTGCTTGGTGGGGATAGTAGTGTTTCGTTTTATGAGGGGAGTCATGACACCTCCAGCTGTTTCAATACCTAGAGACAGGGGAGCAACATCCAACAGCAACAGGTCCTGCACATTTTCAGACTTATCGCCTGTTAAAATAGCTGCCTGTACAGCAGCACCATAAGCCACAGCTTCATCTGGGTTGATGCTCTTGTTCAGCTCTTTCCCATTGAACAATTCTTGAAGCAGTTTTTGGATTTTAGGGATCCTCGTGGAGCCTCCGACAAGAACAACATCCTGAATCCGAGTCTTGTCAATTTTTGCATCGCGAAGGGCTTTTTCAACAGGGTCCAGTGTGGCTCGGAACAGATCGTTGTTCAATTCCTCAAACCGGGCCCTTGTGATGGATGTATAGAAATCAACCCCTTCGTACAGCGAGTCAATCTCAAGACTGGCTTGTGTACTTGAGGATAGGGTCCTCTTGGCACGCTCGCAAGCCGTACGCAGACGTCTTACTGCTCTCTTGCTCTGGGCGATATCCTTTTTAAATTTCCGTTTAAATTCTTCCATGAAATGGCTTACCATGCGATTGTCAAAATCTTCTCCTCCCAAATGAGTATCACCAGCAGTGGACTTGACTTCAAAGATACCTTCTTCAATGATAAGAACAGAAACATCAAATGTTCCACCTCCCAAATCAAAGATGAGGACATTATGCTCACCAGGTCCTGTTTTGTCTAGTCCGTAAGCAATGGCAGCTGCAGTTGGTTCATTGATAATCCTCAGCACATTTAACGCAGCAATGGTTCCAGCATCTTTAGTGGCTTGTCTTTGACTATCATTAAAATAAGCTGGCACTGTGATCACAGCATTCCTCACGGCAGTGCCCAGGTATGCTTCTGCGATCTCCTTCATTTTTGTCAGCACCATAGAGGAAATCTCCTCAGCAAAGAAAGTCTTCTGTTCTCCTTTGTATTCCACCTGAACTTTGGGTTTCCCTCCTTCACTAATCACTGGGGAAAGATGAATGAAGACATTTTTAATAAGTGAAATAAATCTCTTTCCATTTCTTAACAGAATATTTGTAATCTTTTAATGTCAAATACTTCCCTACCAAATAAACCTGTTGGACTTTAACCTGGTGTTGTTAAACTTCTTACTGTGTTTACCCCAGTCCAACGCCGGCATCTCCACATCATCAAATACTTCCCCTCACAGGTAAATGGTAAGGCATACTCGCAGACCACCCCTGCCAATTCTAATTTATAACCATCTAGGTATGGTGTGGACAAGAACGCAAAGCAGCTGATCTTCAGAGATTAGATGCTTACAGCAACATGACCCATTATGTTTGTGTTCTTTCCAAAACTAATCTCATTGGACTGCATTTTCCCTCTGTTATGGTTCAGGTTAGAAACTCCAAAGTGTTTTATGAAGCTCACCTGAATCATCAGTTTTGCAACTTGAATTTGACTAGGATAAGCATGATATGTTCCAGCTCAGGTGTGATTCCAAAGACCCACTAGGGAGCTTTTATCAAAGTTTATTTAAGAATATAGCTAACATGTATTGTAAGAAATTTAGCAATAACTTTTATCAATTACAAACAAGAAACAAAACAACTACTACAATGTATAACCCTTAACAAATGTATCTAATATGTTCCAATCAAACCAATCACATGGACAAAAGACCTTTTTCACAGGTTTAACATAGCATAGACTAATGCTCATGTGATACTGGATTTGGGACCTTTGGACAAAGTCTGTAGTTCTCTGGATTCACTCCGAACAGTTTGAAGACAAGGCAGCTTCCCAAAACACCAGAGAGATTCTGGTCCAGCCCCCAACAACACCAGATTTTCACCCTTCATGAAAACAAGACAATTTCCAAAAAAAAAGGGAGAGAGGGAAAACACTTCTTTTTAGCTTGCTGTCCCTTCTAAAATTTAAAACTCAAACCTACAGCTGCAAACTGAAACTGAAATTGAATCTGACACCTGACCTGCCCAGTTTTTTTCTTCTCCCAACAATTACATCACCTAAGGCTGTGAGCATAAATTTTTTTTTTTAATTCTTAAAGGTACAAAAACATCACACCTCCATCCTTAAGAAAGAAAATTAACCATCAACATTCAAAGATAGTTTCATTTTTCAAACCCCTTCAGTTTCACAGTACTCGTACTCTGCGATAAGTATACATACATTTTACAAAATCAAAACATGCAAACATAATAGTAATATAGTCCATTTCAGTTTTTGTCTTCCACCATTGAACACTTTTTTAAAGTCACATTCATGACAAAGCATCCTCCCCAAAATTCTCCTTTAATCTTTAATCCTGCGTTGATTCCAAGTTCAAATTCAGTTTGTTATTGTGATAAATTAGCTCTGGTAATGTCCTCACAGAACTAGGCAGGATCAGCAGGATAACACATTACATGGGTGTAGTCAGCGGCATTTAGAAAGGTAATTTTATCTGTGTCCTCTTTCTTGTTCATTGGCCTTAGCTCCTCCTCTGTCAAGCAATTTGACTCCTTTGTTTGCTCTGGATCTGTACCATCATTTTCTGCACACTCTTTGACAAAGACACATGGCAGATTGTCTTTCTTGGTGTCAGAACCCATTTTGACCATGGTTCCAAATAGCTACTGTAATGTATTTGAACACTAGCAGTGTACAGTGCGGTTTCACTGGGCATCCACATCTCTGCACGCTGTACACAATCATTATGCCAGCAGTTCATTTTAGATGATGGTACAATTTTGGCAAACAGTCTGATTCCACCTTGTTGTCCTTTCCTTTGATCCACATTAATATGATACTTCCACTCCTCAATCTCCTTTTTTAGATCACACATGACCGTTGATTCATCCACACTTTCCTTTGCATGGATGATGTGCTGTTTCTGATGGTCCTGCAATTTATGTTCAGGCAATTTGAACAACTCAGGAACATGTTCCAAAACAGCCAACTTGTCTTGTATCTCTCTCTCTACACCTGCTCACTTTCTTTGTTCACATTTGTGTCCATTAACTGGTTTTCCTTCTTCAGTTTTGTGTGATTGGTCGAGACTTTCAGCTGCTGCATCTCAGACTCAGTAAACATGACCATCAAAATTTAATAACACCTTTATAGAGTCCAGGCCAATAAAAATGTTTTTGTATTTGAGGCTGAGTTTTCCTTACTCCCAAATGACCTCCTACTGGTATCTCCTACGCTACTCGCAATATCTCCTTTCTATACCCTACCGGCAATATCACTTGATGAACTTCTGCCTACTTTTCATCCGAATATGTAAAGGTCTCCATTTCCTCATTAAGACATCATTTTTAAGGTAATAACATTCTAGTATACACTCAGATTCTTCTTCTATGTATGCTTTCTGATACAACTGTTTTATTTCTGTATTTTTCTGTTGTAACTCTGTCTACTTTCCCGAACTAAAAATATCCACCTCATCCACTGGATTTGGGACCTTTAGATGAAGTCTGTAGTTCTCTGGATTCACTCCAAACAGTTTGAAGACAAGGCAGCTTCCCAAAATACCAGAGAGACTCTGGTCCAGCCCCCAACAACAAGAGATTTTCACCCTTCAGGAAAACAAGATAATTTCCAAAAAAAGGGAGAGAGGAAAAACACTTCTTTTTAGCTTGCTGTCCCTTCTAAAACTTCAAACTAAAAACTCAAACCTGCAGCTCCAAACTGAAACTGAATCCCTGTCACCTGACTGCCCACAGTTTTTTCTCTCCTCCAAACAATGAAATCACCCAAGGCCATGAGCATGAATAAAAAAAACTCTTAAGGTACACGAAGATCACATCGCTGTATAAACCCAGCTTCAGACATTCATACATTTTTTTGTTGAAAGATGTCGGGCCCAACCAGTTCCTTTAATAAAGCATTCAATCTCTAACAACTCTCTGCATGTTGAAAGTCGACAATTTTTCTCCTCATTAGCACTGGCTTGTGTAACATGACATCCGCTCCTTAGCCAGTTCCCCAGGGGGGAAAGGTTCAGTGGGGATGTGCGGGGGAAGTTTTTTTACACAGAGAGTGGTGGTGACCTGGAATGCACTGCCATGTGAGGTGGTTGAGGCAGATATGTTAGCGGCATTTAAAACTTAACTGGATAGACACATGAACAGATGGGGAATAGAGGGTGGGTCTAGATAGGACAACGTGATCGGTGTAGGATTGGAGGGCCGTAGGGCCTGTTTCTGTGCTGTTCTTTGTTCTTTCTCTACTCATTCAATCAACATATAAACTAGAAGCAGGAGTAGGCCATTTGGCCCTTCGAGCCTGCTCTGCCATTCATTTTGATCATAGCTGATCATCAAACAGATTTAACATCTGTTAAATCTCTTAGTATCTTATGCACCTGCACTCACACTTTCTGGGAATCACGCATTTTAAGAAAGAGGGTTTTTCTACTTCACTGTATCCATCAGCACCTGCCATTAGTGCAAAGTCCCATTTCTGTTTTTCCTTCCAAAGTAGATCACCTCACAGTTCCACATTAAAATTGCATTGTCACTAAACTGCCTATGTCCTGCTAAACACGGCATGGTGGCACGTCTCCTCCCCATGCTCCATTTGCTTTCCTGTATCTCTGACCCCCTCCAACCCTCTAACTGGAGACAAGCTGGAGAGATCGCCCCAGAGTCCTGATCCATCGACCCACATCACCAAATCAGATGATCTGGTCATTATCACATTGCTGATTGTGGGGTCTTGCTGTGCACAATTTATTTTTTACATTACTGGAGTGTCGTAGAGTCACAGAGGTTTACAGCATGGAAACAGGCCCTTCGGCCCAACTTGTCCACGCTGCCCCTTTTTTTAACCCCTAAGCTAGTCCCGAATACCTGCGTTTGGTCCATATCCCTCTGTACCTATCTTACCCAAGTAACTGTCTAAACGCTTTTTAAAAGACAAAATTGTACCTGCCTCTACTACTATCTCTGGCAGCTTGTTCCAGACACTCACCACCCTCTGTGTGAAAAAATTGCCCCTCTGGACCGTTCTGTATCTCTCCCCATAAACCTATCTCCTCTAGTTTTAGACTCCCCTTCCTTTGGAAAAAGATATTGACTATCTAGCTGATTTATGCCCCTCATTATTTTATAGACCTATATAAGACCCTCGTCAGACCCCACTTGGAATACTGTGCTCAGTTCTGGTCGCCTCATTACAGGAAGGATGTGGAAAAGATTGAAAGGGTGCAGAGGAGATTTACAAGGATGTTGCCTGGATTGAGTGGCATGCCTTATGAGGATAGGCTGAGGGAGCTCGGTCTTTTCTACTTGGAGAGACGTAGGATGAGAGGAGACCTAATAGAGGTGTATAAGATGTTGAGAGGCATAGATCGGGTGGACTCTCAGAGGCTTTTTCCCAGGGTGGAAATGGCTACGAGAGGACACAGGTTTAAGGTGCTGGGGGGTAGGTACAGGGGAGATGTTAGGGGTAAGTTTTTCAGAGGATGGTGGGCGAGTGGAATCGGCTGCCGTCAGTGGTGGTGGAGGCAAACTCAATAGGGTCTTTTAAGAGACTCCTGGATGAGTACATAGGACTTAATAGGATGGAAGGTTATAGGTAGGTCTAAAAGGTAGGGATATGTTCGGGGGCCGAAGGGCTTGTTTTGTGCTCTGGTTTTTCTATGTTTCTTTCTATGTTTCTAAGATCACCCCTCAGCCTCCTACACTCCAGAGAAAAAAGTCCCAGCCTCTCATAACTCAAACCATCAAGTCCCGGTAGCATCCTAGTAAATCTTTTCTGCACTCTTTCTAGTTTAATAATATCCTTTCTATAATTGGGTGACCAGAACTGTACACAGTATTCCAAGTGTGGCCTTACCAATGTCTTGTACAACTTCAACAAAACATCTCAACTCCTGTATTCAATGTTCTGATCAATGAAACCAAGCATGCCGAATGCCTTCTTCACCACTCTGTCCACCTGTGACTCCATTTGAGCATGAACCTGTGTCCCGAGATCTCTAAGTTCTATAACTCTCCCCAACGCCCTATCATTAACTGAGTAAGTCCTACCCTGATTCAATCTACCAAAATGCATCACCTCGCATTTATCTAAATTAAACTCCATCTGCCATTCGTAAGCCCACTGGCCCAATTGATCAAGCTCCCGTTGCAATCCAAGATAACTTTCTTCACTGTCCACTATGCCACCAATCTTGGTGTCATCTGCAAACGTACTAACCATGCCTACTAAATTCTCATCCAAATCATTAATATAAATGATAAATAACAGTGGACCCAGCACTGGTCCTTGAGGCACACTGCTGGTCACAGGTCTCCAGTTAGAAAAACAACCCTCCACAACCACCCTCTATCTTTTGTCATCAAGCCAATTTTTTTATATCCATTTAGCTACCACACCCTGGATCCCATGAGATTTAACCTTATGCAACAACCTACCATGTGGTACCTTGTCAAAGGCCTTGCTAAAATCCATGTAGAAAACATCAACTGCACTGCCCTCATCTACCTTCTTGGTTACCCCTTCAAAAAACTCAATCAAATTTGTGAGACATGATTTTCCACTCACAAAGCCATGCTGACTGTCCCTAATCAGTCCTTGCATCTCTAAATGCCTGTAGATCATGTCCTTCAAAATACCTTCTAGCAACTTACCCACCACAGATGTGAGGCTCATCAGCCCGTAGTTCCCAGGCTTTTCCCTGCAGCCCTTTTTAAACAAAGGCACAACATTTGCCACCCTCCAATCTTCAGGCACCTCACCTGTGACTATCAATGATTCAAATATCTCTGCTAGGGGATCTGCAAATTTCTCCCTAGCCTCCCACAACGTCCTGGGATACACTTCATCAGGTCCCAGGGATTTATCTACCTTTGTGCCCTTTAAGTCTTCCAGCACCTCCTTCTCTGTTATATGACATCACTATTTATTTCCCAAGTTCCCTAACATCCATGCTTTTCTCAACAGTGAATACTGATGAGAAATATTCATTTAGGATCTCACCCATCTCTTGTGGATCCATACAGAGATGACCTTGTTGATCCTTAAGAGGCCCTACTCTCTCCCTTGTTACTCTTTTGGCCTTTATGTATTTGTAGAAGCTCTTTGGATTCTCCTTTGCCTTATCTGCCAAAACAATCTCATGTCCCCTTTTTGCCCTCCTGATTTCTCTCTCAACACTACTTCTACTCCCTCTATACTCTTCAAGAGATCCACTTGATTCCAGCTGCCTATGCAGGTCATACGCCTCCTTCTTCTTGACTCGGGCCTCAATATCCCGAGCCATCCAGGATTCCCGGCTTCTACCACCCTTGCCCCTCACTCTAAGAGGAATGTGCTTACCCTGAACACTGGTTAACACACTTTTGAAAGCCTCCCGCTTACCCTTTGCCTTCCCACAGACTCCTCCAATTAACTGTTGAAAGTTCCTGCCTGATACCACTGTGGCCCTGCCCCAATTTAGAATTTTAACTTTTGGGCCAGACCTATCATTCTCCATAGCTATCTTAAAACTAATGGAATTATGGTCACTGGTCCCAAAGTGATCCTTCACTAACACTTCTGTCACCTGACCGTCCTTATTTCCCAAGAGGTCAAGTTTTGCCCCCTCTCTAGTCGGGCCATCCACATATTGAATGAGAAACTCCTCCTGAATGCACTCAACAAATTTCTCTCCATCCAAGCTCTAATACTATAGCTGTCCCAGTCAAAGTTGGGAAGGTTAAAATTCCCTACTATTACCACCCTATTTTTCTTGGGGCTATCTGTAATCTCCTTACATATTTGCTCCTCAATTTACTGCCAGCTTTTTGGGGACCTATAGTGCAACCCTATCAAAGTGATTTCCCCCTTCTTATTTCTCAGTTCTACCCATATAGACTCAGTGGGTGAACCCTCGGATATATCCGCTCTCAGTATTGCCGTGATGTTTTCCTTAATCAAAAGTGCAACTCCCCCTCCTCTCTTACCTCCTGTTCTATCTTTCCTATAGCATCTGTACCCTGGAACATTGAACTGCCAGTCCTGTCCTTCCCTTAGCCATGTTTCAGTAATTGCTATGATATCCCAGTCCCACGTACCCATCCATGCACTGAGTTCATCTGCCTTGCCTGTCAGGCCTCTTGCATTGAAATAAATGCAGTTTAATCTGGACTTCCCTTGCTCTCTGTCTTGCTTTTGCCTGGTCTGTCTGGTACTACGATTACTGACACTGCCTTTACTGTTTAATGTGGTCTCTTTAACTTCTGTGCTGTCCTCAACCTTCTCTTCCGTCTCCTTACTGCTTTGGGTCCCACTCCCCTGCCAAACTAGTTTCAGTAAGGGCGGCACGGTGGCACAATGGTTAGCACTGTTGCCCTCACAGCACAGTAAGAAGTCTCACAACACCAGGTTAAAGTCCAACAGGTTTGTTTGGTAGCACAAGCCACAAGCTTTCAGAGCGCTGCTCCTTCATCAGGTGAGTGGGAGTTGTGTTCACAAACATGGCATATAAAGACACAAACTCAATTTACAAGATAATGGTTGGAATGCGAGTCTTTACATGTAATTGCCTGCAGAAGGCAGAGAGTGGCTGTGGAGGGGTCTTTCTCTGCATGGAGGTCAGTGACCAGTGGAGTGCCCCAGGGATCTGTTCTGGGACCCTTGCTGTTTGTCATTTTCATAAATGACCTGGATGAGGAAGTGGAGGGATGGGTTGGTAAGTTTGCTGACGACACCAAGGTAGGTGGTGTTGTGGATAGTTTGGAGGGATGTCAGAAGTTGCAGCGAGACATAGATAGAATGCAAGACTGGGCGGAGAAGTGGCAGATGGACTTCAACCCGGATAAGTGTGTGGTGATCCATTTTGGCAGATCCAATGGGATGAAGCAGCAGTATAATATGAAGGGTACCATTCTTAGCAGTGTAGAGGATCAGAAGGACCTTGGGGTCCGGGTCCATAGGACTCTTAAATCGGCCTCGCAGGTGGAGGATGCGGTCAAGAAGGCGTACGGCGTACTGGCCTTCATTAATCGAGGGATTGAGTTTAGGAGTCGGGAGATAATGCTGCAGCTTTATAGGACCCTGGTTAGACCCCACTTGGAGTACTGCGCGCAGTTCTGGTCACCTCATTACAGGAAAGATGTTGAAGCCATTGAAAGGGTGCAGAGGAGATTTACAAGGATGTTGCCTGGATTGGGGGGCATGCCTTATGAGGATAGGTTGAGGGAGCTTGGTCTCTTCTCCCTGGAGAGACGAAGGATGAGAGGTGACCTGATTGAGGTTTACAAGATGTTGAGAGGTCTGGATAGGGTAGACTCTCAGAGGCTATTTCCAAGAGCTGAAATGGTTGCTACGAGAGGACACAGGTTTAAGGTGCTGGGGGGTAGGTACAGAGGAGATGTCAGGGGTAAGTTTTTCACTCAGAGGGTGGTGGGTGAGTGGAATCGGCTGACGTCGGTGGTGGTGGAGGCAAACTCGTTGGGGTCTTTTAAGAGACTTCTGGATGAGTACATGGGATTTAATGGGATTGAGGGCTATAGATAGGCCTAGAGGTGGGGATGTGATCGGCGCAACTTGTGGGCCGAAGGGCCTGTTTGTGCTGTGGCTTTCTATGTTCTATGTAATCAAGTCTTAAAGGTATAGACAATGTGAGTGGAGAGAGGATTAAGCACAGGTGAAAGAGATGTGTATTGTCTCCAGCCTGGACTGTTAGTGAGATTTTGCAAGCCCAGGCAAGTCATGGGGGTTACAGATAGTGTGACATGAACTCAAGATCCCGGTTGAGGCCGTCCTCATGTGTGCAGAACTTGACTATCAGTTTCTGCTCAGTGATTCTGCGTTGTCATGTGTCGTGAAGGCCGCCTTGGAGAACGCTTACCCGAAGATCAGAGGCTGAATGCCCATGACTGTTGAAGTGTTCCCCAACAGGAAGAGAACACTCCTGTCTGGTGATTGTCGAGCGGTGTTCATTCTGTCGTAGCCGTCACAGGCATTCAGCCTCTGATCTTCGGGTAAGCGTTCTCCAAGAGGGCCTTCACGACACACAACGCAGAGTCGCTGAGCAGAAACTGATAGCCAAGTTCCGCACACATGAGGACGGCCTCAATCGGAATCTTGGGTTCATGTCACACTATCTGTAACCCTCACGACTTGCCTAGGCTTGCAAAATCTCACTAACAGTCCAGGCTGGAGACAATGCACAGCTCTTTAACCTGTGCTTAATCCTCTCTCCACTCAAATTGTCTGTACCTTCAAGACTTGATTACCTGTAAAGACTCGCATTCCAACCATTATCTTGTAAATTGAGTTTGTGTCTTTATATGCCCTGTTTGTGAACACAACTCCCACTCACCTGATGAAGGAGCAGCGCTCTGAAAGCTAGTGGCTTGCGCTACCAAATAAACCTGTTGGACTTTAACCTGGTGTTGTGAGACTTCTTACTGTGCTTACCCCAGTCCAACGCTGACATCTCCACATCATAGCCTCACAGCGCCAGGGACACGGGTTCGATTCCCGGCTTGGGTCATTGTCTGTGCAGAGTCTGCACATTCTCCCCATATCTGCATGGGTTTCCTCCCATAGTCCGAAAGACGTGCTGGTTAGGTGCATTGGCCAAGCTAAATTCTCCCTCACTGTACCCGAACAGGCGTCAGAGTGTGGTGACATAGGGGATTTTCATAGTAACTTCATTGCAGTGTTAATGTAAGCCTACTTGTGACACTAATAAATAAACTTTAAAGTTGAAACTTTTTATCAGCCTTGCTATTTGAAAAAACCCTTATTTTTGCATTTTAGGCAAATTGTTATCTTGTGATCCCTAAGCCCAACTCCAAATCATTAGTGTAAACACCAGGAAGCAAGAAAATGGACGTTACACTGGTTCTGAAGGTACACTAAGTCCAACTCTTCTCCCAAGCTGGCAACTAGCTCATTGCCTCTTGGCCACCAACAGATTTTCTGTCCATGGTTCATTCTTCTTGCACCATGTACTTAAAATTTTACAACAAACCTCTGTGGGACATTCTCAAAATCTTTCTTAAAACTTCATGTAAATATCAGCTTTTATTGCACCACTTTCCCATATGTTACTCTCATCTGTCACTGTTTCAAGAACTGTAGGGGACCTAATAACAGCAAAAACCCCAGAGTTAGCGAGGAAAAGGAGGAGTGGAAGAGAGTGGAAGAGGAAGACCTCAAAGTGAATTGAAGAATGTTTGTGGAGAAAGGAAATGAGGTTTTGCTTTTGGCTAACTTGTGTTTGAAGTGTTTCATAAATCTTTAATGTTCAGATCAAGAATTGCATTATTTCCTGAGGCAATTGGGGGGGGGGGGGGGGGGGCGGGGGAGGGGGGTACATTTCTATTTTTGATTGTGATCCCGTTATGTCATGTAACATCATGCTCAGAGTACCATCTAAAGATGCAGTATTATTGGAATGTTATCACCACACAAAATTTTTAATAAATGTGGAGGTGTTCATATCATGGAGGGATCCACTGTCAATGACAGAGCTTCCTTGAGATGAACAAAGACTAATGTCAGGGGAGTCTTGTTGTGGAAAACCTCGTGTCTCATGGCACTGTACACCTTGCCCTTCCAGTAGCCATCAGAATCATTGTAGCCTTGAATTTCTTCACTTCTGGCTTCTTCCAAAGAACAGCTGTGGGCTTTGGTGGTATATCGCAAATGGCTGCATCTCAAGTTCTTGATGTCCTCTTTGCAGTACTTCCAATTCCAGACATAGGGTGCCTCACAAGAACAAAGGGTTTTGTCTCCAACACTTGATTTGTGCAGATGTAGGAGGGACATCATCGATTGATGGCCATCAAAGCATTTAATGACCGGCTTGTGAGATTTATTAATAGGAACTGCTTTCACTTGCTCAACATTCAATTGGTCTGTGACCACAACAAGAGTTCTGTCTGTGCGCTCACTTTCCTGACAGCTGCCATGGGTCCTTCATCACCCTCCAGCCCAGGGTGCAGAAGCTTTCACTCCACCAACTAAACTCCATGGATCCATTCTAAGGGACGAATGATAGCCGTTGAAGAGATAGCTATTTACCCTTTGCAAGAATCCAACACAGGGGCAGAGCTATTACAATTATAGCCATCTGCTCACTAAGACAACCAATGTGCAAGCCATCAAGCTTCTGAAGATGTGATTTTGGCGCTTGGACCAGTCGGGTGACAGTCGGGGGGTGGCGGGGGGGGGGGGGGGGGTGGCGGCATAGTGCTTAGCATTGCTGCCTCACAGCTCCAGGAACCTGGGTTCAATTCCGGCCTTGGGTCACTGTCCGTGTGGAGTTTGCGCATTCTCCCCATGTGTGCATGGGTTTCCTCCAGGTGCTCCGGTTTCCTCCCACTGTCCAAAAGATGTGCAGGATAGGTTGATTGGCTATGCTAAATTGCCCCTTAGTGTCCCAGGATGCATAGGTTTGAGGGATTAGCGGGCTAAATATGTGGGGTGACGGGGATAGGGCCTGGATGGGATTGTTGTTGGTGCAGACTCGATGGGCCAAATGGCCTCCTTCTGTACTGTAGGGATTCTATAAACAAATACAGTACACTCCTTTGATGTTCTCCAGAATGATAGTGGTCTGCTATATTCTCAAAAACATTACTCTCCAGAGAGGTGCAGACCTTGAAGAGGATGCAGTTCATAGGAGGAGGAGGATGAAGAGGAGGAGAAAGATGAAGACCCAGAGTTGCTGTGAGGTGGCAAAAGAATCCTTTAGAATGTCCTGTGATCGTCTTTTATGTACAGATGGTTTACTTAAATTGTATCAAAGAATGATTAGTATCAAACATACAAATTCAGCTAAAAAACGTTGTTGTCTGTGCCTTAAAACGCACCAAGTTTCATTCTTCTATCACTTTCTGCTCGCTGAACTACACTGGTTTCTGGTTGGCAATGTCTCAATTTTCAAATTCTCATCCTTATTTTCAAATCTTTCCTTGGTCTCTCCCTTTTCTATCTCTGTAACCTCCTCCAGCCACACATCACATCATAATCTTTGTGCTCCTATAGTTCTGGTTACTCAAGTATTCCAGATTTTAATCGCTGCACCATTCAGCTGTTTACAATTGTCAAGATGTGGAGATGCCGGCGTTGGACTGGGGTAAACACAGTAAGAAGTTTAACAACACCAGGTTAAAGTCCAACAGGTTTATTTGGTAGCAAAAGCCACACAAGCTTTCGAGGCTCTGAGCCCCTTCTTCAGGTGAGTGAAGAAGGGGCTCACCTGAAGAAGGGGCTCAGAGCCTCGAAAGCTTGTGTGGCTTTTGCTACCAAATAAACCTGTTGGACTTTAACCTGGTGTTGTTAAACTTCTTACTACAATTGTCAATGCAGGGGATTGTTAAAACTCTATATAACTGCAGGTTGTTAAGGCGCTACATCAATGCAGGGGTAGTTAAGGCGCTGTATCAGTGCAGGGGGTTGTTAAGGCGCTGTATCAGTGCAGGGGGTTGTTAAGGCGCTATATCAGTGCAGGGGGTTGTTTAGACGCTATATCAATGCAGGGGTTTGTTGTTGACGGAAGCAGCTCCGGTGCCGGCGGCCATTTCATGCCCTTCCCATCCTCACCCCGCTCACCGGTGAAAGGCCAGTGCTTCATGTCGGTCTGCACCATCGGGTCATCGAAGGTGCGACCGATCAGCCTCTTGGCGTCGAAGACGGTGTTGGTGGGGTTAATGGCCACCTGGTTCTTGGCGGGGTCGCCGATCAGGCGCTCGGTGTCGGTGAAGGCCACGTAGCTGGGAGTTGTGCGGTTTCCCTGGTCATTGGCGATGATCTCCACCTTGCCGTGCTGAAATACACCGACGCACGAGTAGGTGGTGCCCAGGTCAATGCCGACGGCCGCCGCCGAACGGTCCGCCATGGCGCCCGACTGAGACGCTGAGGGGAGCGCGCTGGGCAGATGGCCGTTTCTCCGCTGGCGCTCTTTTATACCCGGCCCGCCGCCGTTTTCCTCACACCTCATGCACCGCGGGCCAATCAGAGCGCGGCATTTGTCCAGCCCTGTTCGTAGAGAGATGACGCTGCGGGACGCCAGCCAATCAGAGCGCAGCGCTACGGTGCGAGGGCCGTGACGCCTGGCACGTGGGCCAGCCGCGCTTGCGCGGTAGGCCTCAGGCTCCGACCAATCAAAACAAAGGGCGCGTCGGCCAGCGCGTTTGATTGGAGAGTGGGGTCGGGGTGACGTCACCAACCGCCAGCGGCACGCGCTTCGCCAGGCCGACCTTTGAAAAGCCCCTGGATGCGCGCCTGGCACCTCATAATATTCAGGGCTGTGGCTCGCGTGCTGGCAAGTGGGATGAGGTGGACAGCTCGGGGCTTTTAATGGGTCCGTGCAGACTCAATGGGCTGAAAGGCCTCTTCTGCACTGTAGGATTCTGTGAGAGACACGGCCCTTCGGCCCACACTGCTCCATATTGACCAACTTCCCCAAACTGAACTGGTCCCATTTGCCCACATGTTTTCCCTTTCCCTCTAACCCCATCCACGTACCTGACCAACTATCTTTTAAATGTTGTAATTGTGCCCGACTCTACCACCTCCTCTGGCAGCTCATTCCATGCACGCACCACCCGCTGTGGGAAAACATTGCCCCTCAGGTCCCTTTTAAATCTTTTCCCTCTCACCTTAAACCTATTCCCTCTAGTTTTGGACTCCCCCACCCTGGGGAAAAGACCTTGGCTATTCACCTCATCTATGCCCCTCATGATTTTATAAACCTCTATAAGGACACCCTTCATCCTCCTATGCTCCAGGGAAAAAAGTCCCAACCCATCCAGCCTCTCATAATTCAAACCTTTCAGTCCCGGTAACATCCTTGTAAATCTTTTCTGCACCCTTTCCAGTTTAATAACATCAATCCATTGGGCGACCAAAATTGTACGCAGTGCTCCAAATGTTGCCTTACCAATGCCTTGTACAGTTATAACACAACGTCCCAACTCCTGTAATCAGTGCTCTGACCAATGAAGGCAAGTGCGCCAAACACCTTTTTCACCACCCTGTCTACCTATGATGCCACTTTCAAGGAACCATGTACCCGCACCCCCAGGTCTCTCTGTTCGATAACACTCCCAAATGCCCTACCATTAACTGTGTAAGTCCTGTCCTGGTTTGTCTTACCAAAATGCAACACCTCGCATTTATCTTGAATTAAACCCCATCTGCCAATTCTCCGCCCACTGACCCAGTTGATCAAGATCCCGTTGTAGTCTTAGATAATCTTCTTCACTGTCCCTTGCAACAACAATTTTGGTATCATCTGCAAACTTACTAACCATGCCTCCTATATTTTCATCCAAATCGTTTACATAATTGACAAACAGTGGGCCCAGCACAATCCCTGCAGCACACTGCTGGTCACAGGTCTCCTGAAAAACAGTCTGAAAAACAACTCTCTACACCCTCTGTGGCAAGCCAATTTTGTATCCAATTGGCTAGTTCTCCCTGGGTCCCATATGACCTAACCTTACTGACCAAACATGCAGTACCTGGTCGAAGGACTTGCCAAAGTCCACGTAGACAAGATCTTCCTCACTGTTCCCATCTATTTTCTTGGTCACCCCTTCAAAAAAAACTTATCAAATTTGTAAGACACAATTTCCCACGCACAAAGCCGGGCTGACTATCCCTAATCAGTTTTTGCCTTTCCAAATGCATGCAGATCCTGTCTCTCAGAATCCCCTCCCACAACTTACCCACCACTGGCATTAGGCTCACTGATCTGTAATTCTCTGGCTTTTCCCTGCCACCTTTCTTAAATAACGGCACAACATTTGCCTCCCGCCAGTCTTCCGGGAACCTCACCCGTGGCTATCAACTTGGTTAAGGGCGGCGGTGGATTTTGATTGGCATCTCACAGGAGCGGCATCATCGTCCGACTGGCCAAACAGGTAAGCAATTAGCGAAGCATGCTGAGCGGAAGGTGGCGGTTTGAATGGTTACAGATACTGCTGGATACAATGATGCCATGTGCTGAGTGCATATGGGAAATGGACAGAAATGGAACATTTTCCAAGGAGCATTCTGGAAACTTGCTAATTCCTCCAGCTCCTTGAGCATGTCCACTTTCCAATAGTTTACTGGAGAGATCAACAGGAAAAACACACCTTGGAAAGTATGTTGCCCTTGAATAGGACTGCATTGATGCCCAGACTCCAAGGGATAACCAAAGGGGAAAGATTTATCAAATGAGAGTTATATTCCCTGGTAGTTAGAAGTTTAAAGCCGAGCTTAAACTGTGGATCACAGAATTGTTACAGTGCTAATAGGAGGTCATTCAAACCATTGCATCTGCACCAGAGAGTCTCATTACCCCGCCACCTCCCTGTAACCCTGCACAATCTTCTTGTTCAGATAACAGTTTAATTCCCTTTTGAAAGCTTTGATTGAACCTGCTCTCAGGCAGTGCATTCCAAACCTTAACCACTCATTGTGTGAAGAAGTTTTGTCTCATATCGCTTTTTTTTTTGTAAATCACTTTAAATCCATGCCCTGTCTTTCTCAATCCTTCAACGGGTGGGATGTTTCTCCCTATCCACACTGTCCAGCCCTCTTCTGATTTTGAATAATTCTACCGTATCTCCTGTCAGCCTTCTTTTCTCAAAGGAAAACAATTCCTACTTCTCCAATCTATCTTCATAACGGGAGTTTCTCATCCCTGGAATCATAATCTTGAATCCTTTCTGCACTCTCTCCAACACCTTCGCATCCTTCCTAAACTGCAGCACCCAGAATTAGACAATATTCCAGAGGTCAAACTAGTGTTTTATAAAAGTTCAAAATAACCTTGCTCTTGTATTCTATGCCCCACCATCCATTAACCACTACTAAAACCAAGGATGCTGTCCATTTTTAAATTCTCTCTCAACCAGTCCTGCCACCCTTAATCACTGATGCAATTATACGGCCAGGTCCCTCTACTCCTGTGTACCCTTTAGAATTGTACCTTTTATATTGTTTCTTCATGTTCTTCCTACCAAAATGAACAACTTCACGTTCCTCTGCATTGAACCTCGTTGTCACTTGTCCACCTATTCCACCAGCTTGTTCCTCTGCCTTTGAAGTTGTGCACTCTCCTCCTCACATTTCACAATACTTGCAAGTTTCAGAGCACCTGCAAATTTTGAAATTGAGGTCTGCACACCACATATTGAGGACTGGCCCTGGGGAACTCCACTGCAAATCTTCCTCCAGTGTAAAAAACATTCATTAACCACTACTTGTTTCCTGTCACTCAGACAACTTTGGAATCGATGTTGCCACTGTTCCTTTTATTCCTTCAACTATAACTTTGTTCACAAGTCTGTTGAGTGGCACTGTATCAAACACCTTTTGGAAGTCCACGTATGACACATTAACTGCATTTCCCTCATCAACCCTCTAATACCTCTTCAAAAACTCCACCAAGATAGGTTTTCCCTGAACAAATCCGTGCTGGCTTCACTCAATTAACTTGCATTTGTTGATTACTATTAATTTGGACCCTAATTAAATTAGCTGCCAGTTTCTTTTCACACTCTCTTTTTGCTTCTTTTATTTGCTATTTCATTTCCCTTTGAACCTTCTACATTCAGCTTGGTTTTCAGTTGCATTTTTGAGTTGACATTATCATGAGCAAACATTTTCTTCTTTAATTTCCATCTCTTGTCATCCAGGCAGCTCTGGATTTAAAAGCAAAATACTGTGGATGCTGCAAATCTGAAATAAAAACAGAAAATGCCGGAGAAACCAGTCTGAGGCTATCTCAGCCAACATTCACATAAACCGCCGCAGCTCATCATCACTTTTCAAGGGCAATTAGGGAATGGCCACCAAATACTGGCATCATTACTGACACTCATCCACAAAAAGAAGCTTGCTTTCTAGTTCAGGGTGACTGGATGATCATTAATGGGCTCATTCTGTACTATCCCATCAAACATGCACAGCAATGACTGATCACAAACACAAAACCTTCACTCTGCTTATGTCCCCACAGATCCGCTGAGAGTTTCCAGCATTCACTGTTTCTATACCAAAAAGTAGTGTAGAGATGAGAACATAATTGAAAAGTCTAATAGAATAATGGCCTTTATCTTAAACAGTTGGAATACACAGTGGATAGATAACATGATGCTGCAGTTGTATAAAGCACTGTTCAGACTCTACAGATCAGGAAGGCTTTGTTAGCCCCTGAGAAAGTGCAGCACAGATTCACTAGAATCGCACTGACAATGAAAGGATGGAAGTACTGGTCACATAAATTGGACTTGCATTTCCTTTGGTACATAATAAAGATACGCTCTGATTGATTTAATAAGGGTTTGTTAGATAGAGAAACTTATTCCTCTTGTTGGGGGAAGGTCTCCTAACTTTAAATCTAGTGCTTCTTTTCAATGTGCAATAGCTTTAATTATTTTTGCATAGCCACAGACAAGCAATATTTAAACAAGACCTACACACACATAACTTAGCAGTTGTATTCTCTCTCCACAGATGCTGCCAGACATGCTGAGTTTAGCCAGCATTTTTTGTTTTTATTAGCAGGTACATTGTTTGAGGTACAGATCAGCCAATGATGTAATTACAAAATAGATCGAGCTCAAAGAATTTAATGATCTATTCCACTTCCTTTGTTCAGAAAACTCCCGGGGGCAAGTACCATAAGAATTAAAATAGATAACAAATAAACTGCCATTAAATACTGCTATGAAAGCCACAACATGAATTAGATCTTTTTAATATTCAGAGTATAAGACCATAAGACATAGGAGCGGAAGTAAGGCCATTCGGCCCATCGAGTCCACTCCACCATTCAATCATGGTTGATTTCAACTCCATTTACCCGCTCTCTCCCCATAGCCCTTAATTCCTCGAGAAATCAAGAATTTATCAATTTCTGTCTTGAAGACGCTCAACGTCTCGGCCTCCACAGCCCTCTGTGGCAATGAATTCCACAGACCTACCACTCTCTGGCTGAAGAAATTGAAGTCAGTCAGAATTCCACAGACCTACCACTCTCTGGCTGAAGTATGTGAGCATCATCGCTGGCTAGGCCAGCATTTATTGCGCATCCCTAATTGCCTTTGATAAGGTGGTGGCGAGCTGCCTTCTTGAAACGCTGCAGTCCATGTGGTCTAGGTACAGCCTCAGTGCTGTTGGGGAGGAAGTTCCGGGATTTTGACCCCTGATAGTAAAGAAACGGTGATGTATTTTGAAGTCAGGATGGCGAGTGGCTTGGAGGGGAACTTGCAGGTGGTGTTGTTTCCATATATCTGCTGCCCTTGTCCTTCTAGATGGTAGATGCCATGGGTTTGGAAAGTGCTGTTGTAGGAGCCTTGGAGAGTTGCTGCAGTGCATCTTGTAGATGGTATACACTGCTGGCACTGTGCGTCGGTGGCAGAGGGAGTGGTCCTTGGTGATGGATGGGATGCCAATCTAGTGGGCTGTTTTGCCTTGGATTGAGTTTGAGTATTGTTTCATCTGCACTCATCCAGGTGAATGCAAAATGTTCCAGTCTTAGTGAGGGAGTCCATATAAGGTCATCTCCGGGTCAAATAGAGGCAGATAATTAAAGGAGTGGAAATGCAGCTCAGGGTCAAACCTGATGCTAAAGTTGTGAACAGTCTGGTTCAGATGTGAATCTAGTGAATGGTACAACATGACGTCAATATAGTTGCTGGTTTTGCTGGTGGAATGTTATGTGGGATGGAGAAAGTGTGAAGATGGAGGAGTGAACTGAGAGCACATTGGAAAGAAATAAGAGAAACAGGACTCCAGCATTGGTTAGTGTTGCTGCATACATACGGAACAGTTTTATTAAAAATGGAATAAAAAAATTAAAGAAAGATTTAACCATCTACTTTCAGGCTCTTTAAACAGTACATCAATTCACAATTAATTTTTCATATTGCTTCTATAAGGCATTTTTGAGGCCCAGAAAACTTTGGGCCTCACTTTGCTGGGAGTTTTCTATAGGCCGCCCAATAGTAACAGGGAGGTGGAGGAGCAGATAGGGAAACAGATCCTGGAGAGTTGCAATAATAGCAGAGTTGTTGTGATGGGAGACTTTAATTTCCCAAACATAGATTGGAATATCCGTAGGGTAAGGGGATTGGATGGGGAAGAGTTTGTTAGGTGTGTTCAGGAGGGTTTCCTGACACAGCATGTGGACAAGCCTACAAGAGGAGAGGCTGTACTTGATTTGGTATTAGGGAATGAACCTGGGCAGGTGTCAGATCTCTCAGTGGGAGAGCATCTTGGGGATAGCGATCATAACTCTATCTCCCTTATGCTTGCATTGGAAAAAGAAAGGATCAGGCAAGCTAGGAAAGTGTTTATATGGAGTAAGGGGAAATATGAAGACATGAGACAGCAAATTAGAGGAGTAAATTGGAAGGAGGTATTCTCGGGGAAATGTACTGAAGAGAGGTGGTAGTTTTTCAAGGAATGTCTGTCTAGAGTTCTACAGGACAACGTTCCGAGCAGACAGGGAGGTGTTGGTCGGTTAAAGGAACCGTGGTGCACGAAAGCTGTGCGGGACCTAGTCGAGAAGAAAAGGAAAGCGTACAAAAGGCTGAGAGCTTGGTGAAGATAGGGATCTAGATGAGTATACGGCTTGTAGGAAGGGACTAAAGAAGGAAATTAGGAGAGCCAGAAGGGGTCACAAGAAGGCCCTGGCAGGTAGGATTAAGGAGAACCCTAAGGCGTTCTATAAATATGTGAAGAGTAAAAGGATGAGACGTGATGGAATAGGGCCTATAAAAGGTGAAGGCGGAAAAGTCTGTTCGGAACCAGTAGAAATGGCAGAGGTGCTCAATGAGTATTTTGCCTCGGTTTTCACAGAGGAGAAGGACCTGGGTGGATGTACTGCGGGCGTGCGGTGGACTGAAAGGATTGAGTATGTGGACTTTAACAAAGAGGTTGTGCTGGAATCTTTGAATGGCATCAAGATAGATAAGTCGCCGGGTCCGGATGGGATGTACCCCAGGTTACTGTGGGAGGCGAGGGAGGAGATTGCAGAGCCTCTGGCGATGATCTTTGCGTCATCGATGGAGACGGGAGAGGTGCCGGAGGATTGCGGATGTGGTTCCTATTTTCAAGAAGGGGAATAGGGATAGCCCAGGTAATTACCGACCGGTGAGTCTAACCTCAGTGGTTGGTAAACTGATGGAGAAGATCCTGAAGGACAGGATACATGAGTATTTAGAGAGGTTTAGTATGCTCAAGAATACTCAGCATGGCTTTGTCAAGGGCAGATCGTGCCTTATGAGCCTGGTGGAGTTCTTCGAAAATGTGACTAAACACATTGACGAAGGGAAGGCGGTAGATGTGGTTTATATGGATTTTAGCACGGCGTTCGATAAGGTCCCCCATGCAAGGCTTCTAGAAAAAGTGAGAGGGCATGGGATCCAAGGGGCTGCTGCCCTGTGGATCCAGAACAGGCTTGCCCAAAGGAGGCAGAGAGTGGGTATAGATGGATCTTTTTCTAAATGGAGGTCGGTCACCAGTGGTGTGCCCCAGGGATCTGTTCTGGGACCCTTGCTGTTTGTCATTTTCATAAATGACCTGGATGAGGAAGTGGAGGGATGGGTTGGTAAGTTTGCCGACGACACGAAGGTTGGTGGGGTTGTGGATAGTCTGGAGGGATGTCAGAAGTTACAGAGGGACATAGATAGGATGCAAGACTGGGCGGACAAGTGGCAGATGGACTTCAACCCAGATAAATGCGTCGTGGTCCATTTTCGTAGGACAAATGGGATGAAGGAGTACAATGTAAAGGGAAAGGCTCTTAGTACTGTAGAGGATCAGAAGGACCTTGGGGTCCGGGTCCATAGGACTCTAAAATCGGCCCCGCAGGTGGAGGAGGTGGTTAAGAAGGCGTATGGTGTGCTGGCCTTTATCAATTGAGGGATTGAGTTTAGGAGTCCGGGGATAATGATGCAGCTATATAAGACCCTCGTCAGACCCCACTTGGAGTACTGTGCTCAGTTCTGGTCGCCTCACTATAGGAAGGATGTGGAAAAGATTGAAAGGGTGCAGAGGAGATTTACAAGGATGTTGCCTGGATTGAGTGGCATGCCTTATGAGGATAGGCTGAGGGAGCTCGGTCTTTTCTCCTTGGAGAGACGAAGGATGAGAGGAGACCTAATAGAGGTGTATAAGATGTTGAGAGGCATAGATCGGGTGGACTCTCAGAGGCTTTTTCCCAGGGTGGAAATGTCTGCTACGAGAGGACACAGGTTTAAGGTGCTGGGGGGTAGGTACAGGGGAGATGTTAGGGGTAAGTTTTTCACACAGAGGGTGGTGGGCGAGTGGAATTGGCTGCCGTCAGTGGTGGTGGAGGCGAACTCAATAGGGTCTTTTAAGAGACTCCTGGATGAGTACATGGAGCTTAATAGGATGGAGGGTTATAGGTAGGTCTCGAAGGTAGGGATGTGTTCAGCACAACTTGTGGGCCGAAGGGCCTGTTTGTGCTGTAATTTTTTTTAAAAACCTGTCACTTACAACTTGTGTTTTATCTCCCTAACCCAGGAATATTATCAATTGAATTGGTTATCCGTAATCAACAACATAGCAGGATTGGGGTGGCATACTGCACTGGGGAGATGGATTAGAGAGAGAAGGGAAGGGAGAGAGGGATACAGATAGGGTGACATACAGGAGTTCTGGATCAGAGAGGGGGCGGAAGACACATGGTTGATGGAGAGGGAGGAAGAGACAGAGAGAAAGACCATGAGCAAACTGCCTCTGCAAAGCAGCAACACGATTGCTCTGCACCCAAGACTTCTTTCATAATAATGGTTTTGTTCCAAAAGACAGAGTGGGTTGGGAGTGGTTATAGCACTCGGATTGGGAAGCTCCAAGATAATCGCCTTGGTGCTGGGAGATTAGAACCAGATGGTTTTTTTGCACCGGTCAGCAAATACTTGCTGAATCAGCCACAATGACACCACAGAGACTAGAGTGGAGGAGAGAGAGAGGGAGGGAGGAGAAAGGGAGGAAGGAGAGAGGGGGAGGGAGGAGAGAGAGGGAGGAGAGAGAGGGGGAGGAGAGAGAGGGGGAGGGAGGAGAGAGAGGGGGAGGGAGGAGAGAGGGAGGAGAGAGGGAGGGAGGAGAGAGGGAGGGAGGAGAGAGGGAGGGAGGAGAGAGGGAGGGAGGAGAGAGGGAGGAGAGAGAGAGAGGGAGGGAGGAGAGAGGGAGGGAGGAGAGAGCGGGAGGGAGGAGAGAGCGGGAGGGAACAGAGAGGGAGGAGGGGGGAGAGAGAGGGGGAGGGGGGAGAGAGAGGGGGAGGGAGGAGAGAGCGGGAGGGAACAGAGAGGGAGGAGGGGGGAGAGAGGGAGAGACTGAGGACAGAGAGGGTCAGCTATTCATCTCCTTACCCTTTTCAAATTGTTTCCAGAATCATGGTTGGTGTGCCCATTTATTAACTGACAGGATGATACAGGAGGCCATTTGGCCCATTATGTCCACACTCTGAAAGACTGATCCAATCAGTCCTACTTCTCTCACTCTGTCCCCATAACTCTGAAAATGTCCTCTTTCCGATCAGAATTCACTGCAGAAAACTGTCTTGTTTCCCTCCCTGGTTCATTGTTATCCTCAATCCGTGTCCCTGGTCCCTGACTTCCAGTCACCAACCCGCAATCTCTGATCATTGATTCTCAGGTCCGTGGACACTGACCCTCTTGCCTCTGGTCACAGTTTCTATTCACTCTTGTCAAAACCCATTTGTAATTTTGAACAACTCTCTCAAATCTGCCCAGAACCTTCTCTGCTCCAAGGAGAACTCTGCCTTCTCCAGTCTCTGTGTCCAACACCCAGAGGGAACTGCTGGACACAGATGCGTCTCTGTTACGTGTCACTCAGGAGTATTCACTAACAATTTGTTGGATTGTATAGCAGGGCCACTCACTAACAGAGAAAGGAAATCAGTTCATCAGAGCCGGAAATGGTGGAGAATCATGAACAAAAAATTGGATTTCTGGAGCCATGTGCAAAATGAAAATAAAGTAAAGAAAGCACCTTCCGGATCTGTGAGACACCGAGTAACCGGCGAGATAATACTTGTTTAGTCTGAAGATTATAGTATGGAACTGACGTGAGCGGTGTCAGTGAGCCCTCTCAGCGAGTGAGTGGTCAAATGTGAGATACTGAGCCAAACGATCCCATAATATCCTGAGTGAGCTGGTCTCACAGGTTGCTGATGGTGACAATGGGTGAGAGTGTCAGGAGGTGAGGATGGTGAAGAATGCAGCTAGACTCCTGCTGATAAAGGTGGCTGGGTTTGAGGAGGAGGAAATGCTGCCTTTAGTCTCCGATAGTTCCACCAACAGACAGCCGTGTCATTGTACAGGTGGGGGGGGGGTAAGAGCTGCCTGGGTACCCCAACAAGCATCAGCACCCAGGGTGGCGGGCGGGCTGGGGAAGTTGTTTGCAATGAGGAAAGAGATTCCAATTCTTGACAGGTCCAGTGAAGAACTTAGCCCATCATCATCATCATCGTGGGGGAGGGGGGGTTGTTTGGGGGTTGGAGGAGGGTCACTCACATTTTCTTGGTGTGGCTGCTCAGATGGTGCATTGTCAGCTCTTTCTTCAGCTTGAACTTGTCCCCGCACAGGGTGCAGGCGTGGAGGTGGACATCAGTGTGACGTTCCAGCGACTCTCCATCCCCAAACACCTGGAAACAAACCTCGCAAATGACCTCTCTGCCCGCAAGGTGGGACACCATGTGCCGCAGGTGGTCATGCTTCCGGTAGCTGCCCTGGCCACACCTGGGGCAGACGTAGCGGGCATCGCCTCTGTGCATGTCGAGGTGGAGCCGGAGCAAACGCTCCCGCAGGAATTCCTTGCCACAGATCTGACAGGCAAACTCCTTCTCCTTGGTGTGGGTGGTGAAGTGTTCCCGAAGGTGGCATCGTTGGTAGAAAGCCTTCCCACAGAGGTTGCAGACATGTTTCCGCCGATCCACATGCTCAGATGAGGCCTCGCGGGCAGGCTGTCCAAACATGCAGCGGGAGACATGCTCGACCCACAGTTTCTCCTGGTCAAAGGCTCGGGCACACTGCGGGCACTGGAAGTTGCGGCCTGTGTGCCGGTACATGTGCTCCTGGAGCTGCCAGCGTTGCTTGAAGCTTCCCCCACATACCTGGCAGGTGAACCGGCTCACTTCATGCCCAGGGCTCTCGGGTGAGGGACCCTCCGTAGATGCTGCAGCCGAGGAGGGGAGCAGTTCCCCTCCAGCCTGCCAGGTGTACAAGGTGTCATGTGCTCCCAGGCATTGCTCAGCATGTTCCTGCAAGCGACCCCCCTTTACCAGGATCCGGCCACACTTACCGCAGGCGCACACACTTTCCACATGATGTGCCACGTAGTGAGCAGATCGCTCACTCTCGGGCAATGCCACACCGCACAGCTCACAGGCTGGCCCCAGAGGACTGTCCCCCTCTCTCTGTGGCTCCATCTTCAAGACACCCTCCAGTCCGTCCTCCTCTTCGTCCTCCTCCTCCTCCTCTTCCTCCTCCTCTTTCTCATCCACTGTCCAGCCAGATTGACCCTTGCCCTTCTCCACTGTCCGTTGATGGCTACTGCCCACAGCTGCCCTCCTCTGGGTGGGGAAGCTGTTGTAGACTTTGCCAGCTTCCTCAAAGGTCATTCTGTCTTCCTTCTCCTCGTCAGAGGGGAGGTCGGCATCATCCATCACCTGAACCACGGTGATATCACCGAGGTCGACAGCTGCCGTGTCCTCGGGCTCACTTTTCACCAGGTGACTGTTGGTTGCAGAATCCAGGAGGTCCCCCTTGGAGTCAGTGTCATTTTCTGAGCTCTCCTCAGTTGGGATCTCGGAGGAGTCTGCCCGTCCCCCAGGGCCTTCCTCGCCTGCCCGTTCAATCTTGTCAGAGCTGCTCTCCTCCCCCGCTCCGTCGGTTCGGGGGGGCGCGCGTCTGCTGTTGCATGTCAGTGCATGCTCGTTGAGGAGCTTCTCACAGCTGAAAACAAAGCCACAACAGTCACAGGTGTAACGCTTCCCAAAACGATGGTGCAGCCTCCCCTTCAGGCCCGTACGGCTCTGCTTGCGGGGAGGGCTGGAGGCCTGCTTCTTGGGCAGGCAGTCCACGCTGGAGGGCAGCAGCGGGAGAGGGGGCAGGAGGGGCAGAGGGACAGTACAGGCCTTGTTAACCTCGGGACTCGGTTCCCTGCGGGTCCTCTTGGTCGCGTCCAGTGGGTCATCATACATACGGACCCCGAACATCATGGAGTCTTTGGGGCAGCCAAAAGCCAACGGTGGTGACTGCACAGACTTTCCATTGCTCTCCTGCAACTCATCCAAGCTCTTTGGCACGTAATAAAGCTGCAGGAAGGTCATGGCTGACCGCAACTCCTCAAAGTCAGAAGGCACTCCCACCAGCCTGCCCAGGTACATGATCTGCAGAATGAGGTCAAAGCACTCAGCACTGATGTTGACATTGCTCAGACTCAGGTTCCCTGTTAGTTGCTGCTGGCTGATGAACATCATTCGGAAATAGGAGCTGCAGGCAGTCAGCACTGCCCGATGGGCCCGAAAGTAAATGTCATTGATAATGATACAGCAATCACACAGGAAGCCCCATTCTCTCTGGTTGTTCAGCTGCTGCAGGACGTATTCACTATGGCTCAACCGTGACATCCTGGATTACCAATCCCAACCAGGATCCTAGAAAGAAACAGAAATTTGGATCACTGAACAGCAAAGCACAGGAAGAGCCCATTCAGCCCATTAACTCCATACTGGCTCTTTCAGAGTCTCACTCCGCTGCTCTGCACCCATTCATTTGCAACATTTAACCAATTTGCCTTCAAATGCAATGATTCAATCTGCATTTCAAATCCTGAACCAGGGCTCTGAAACTGGCCATCCCATATCCACACCCAGTTCCTTCACATCTAATTTACGATTCTCAGCCTTCCCCAGTTGGAACACATTAAGATGAAAAAGGCCTTTAAAGTAAATGTGCGATGGAATTAAGGGGAAAAGTCACAATTCCACAAATAAAAACAATAGACTCAGAGACAGACTTTGTAAAATACACAAACTGGATGTAAATGATTGAGAATTTAATAAACTCAACCTGACAACATAGGGTCTGTGGACTTCAACAGAAAATGCAGCAGACTGTACACTTTTTTTCTGTAAATTAAAGAGACCAGCATTATCAGCTCTAGAGGTACAGTGACTCCCCGGCCGTAGAGGTCCAGTCACACAACTGTCATCAAGGTCCTGTCACACTATGACTGCAGATTATTCCTTTTCTTTGAGGAGCAGGTTTTTAGGATTGTGACTATTATCAATGCTAATACAGCATAGGGCCTCAACCCTAGAACCATTCCCATGAATCCTTTTTGCATCCTCACATATCCTCCGCTAGACCTAAGATGTAGGAGCAGAAGTAGGCCATTTAGCCCATCGAGTCTGCTGCACCATTCAATTAGATCATGACTGATCTGATCTGACAATTCTCAACTCCACTTTCCTCCTTATCCCCATAACCCTTGACTCCATTACTGATTAAAAATCTGTCCATCTCAGATTTCAACACAACAGCCCAGCCTCTACATCCCTCTGTGGTAAATTATTCCACAGATTCACTACCCTCGAGAGAAGAAATTCCGCCTCACCTCTGCCTTAAATGGGGCCACCCCCTTACTCTGAGATTATGCCCTCTGGTCCTAGACTCTTCCATGCGGAGAAACAACCTCTCAACATCTACCCTGTCAAGCCTCCAGGGAATATTATATGCGTCAAATGTGGTGCCCAGAATTGGACACAGTATTGTAGTTGAGGCTGAATGACTATTTTAGAAAGCACAGGGGATAGCAGCTCCTCGTCTTGTGAAAGCATTGACTCAAATGTGCCATTGATAGTCATCAGCTGGCTGAATGTCCTGTGCCTGATCCCAAAATCCCAAACCACCAATTAATGCAAGACAGGTGGAATATCTTCCAGTGTTTGTTGCATTACACAACGCACCTGTATTTCCGGGGGAAGATATTGGTGTCATGGTATTGTCACTGGACTAGTAATCCAGAGACCCAGGCTGATGCTCTGGGTCAAGGCAACTAAAGACATAGCCACCAATGGTGGAGCAGATAAAATGGGAATAAAGAACAAAGAACAAAGAAAATTACAGCACAGGAACAGGCCTTTCGGCCCTCCAAGCCTGCACCGACCATGCTGCCCAACTTAACTAAAACCCCCTACCTTTCCGGGGACCATATCCCTCTATTCCCATCCTATTCATGTACTTGTCAAGACACCCCCTTAAAAGTCACTACCGTATCCGCTTCCACTACCTCCCCCGGCAACGAGTTCCAGGCACCCACTACTTTCTGTGTAAAAAATCTGCCATGTTGAAGATATAAGAACATAAGCACTAGGAGCAGAAGTAGGCCATCTGGCCCCTCGAGCCTGCTCTGCCATTCAATAAGATCATGGCTGATTTTTTCGTGGACTCAGCTCCACTTACCTGACCACTCACCATAACCCTTAATTCCTTTACTGTTCAAAAATTTATCTATCCTTGCCTTAAAATATTTGGGAGTGTTGTGAGGTTGGAGGAGGATATAGAGATAGGAGAGGGTGAGACCATGGAAGGGTTTGAAAATAAGGATAAGAGTTTTTTTTAAAATCAAGGTGTTGCTTATTCAAGTGCCAATGTAGGTGAGCGAGCACAAGGAGTTTGGCTAACTGAGACTTGGTGTGAGCTGGAACATGAATAGGAGAGTTCTGATATCTGTGTTTGGGGCAGTGGGTGTGGGTAAAAAGCATGTGGGTTATTTGCATATATTTTCCAAAGAGCATGTTCAAGACACCTGCACTACTTCCAGCTCAAATTAAATCTCATTTTAGCAACATACCCAAAACCTAACCAATCACCACGGTTACAGGTTGCTCAATGGAGTGTCACTGGGTTAAACATTCCTGACTCACAACAACCTGCCAATCTTAGCCAGGGCAGTGGAATTAAAGTCTAATCATCAAGTCAAGGGAGAGTGGCCAAGACTTCTCCACCAGGATAACTATACCTCCAAACCTACAGAATCAATCTGGAGAATTCAGGGATGAAAGATTAATCTCCCAGACACTCCCACAAATGAACAAATTATTCCAGCTGAGAACAAACTGGTGACTTATTAAGGGTGAACATAACTTCTTTGTTTAATGCCTCTGACCTTTTACAGTCTGCCCTACTGCCTCCCTAGACAAATATTCACCTACAGAACGTGCAAATCAAATGATATCCAAAGGCAACAACTGGGGCAGTAACAATTCGAGCGACTTTGTCATCTCCCAAATACTCCATAAGGCACAAGATTCCTCCAAACGCAAGGGTCCAGATGCAACCGTGTAGTGCGGACACCCGTGCTTTATGAGACATCATCCAGGAAACTGCAGCCCACTTGATCAGCACCCCATCACCACCTTCAACATTCACTCCCTCCACCACTGACACAGTGGCAACAGTGTGTACCACCTCCAAGAGGCACTGCAGTAATTCACCAAGGCTCCTCCAACAGCATATAAAGATGTAAATTCGGAGCAGGAGTAGGCCACTCAGCCCCTCGGGCCTGCTCCACCATTCAATAAGATCATAGCTGATCTGATTTTAACCTCAACTCCACATTCATAGAAGCATAGAATCCCTACAGTGCAGAAGAGGCCATTCAGCCCATTGAGTCTGCACTGACTCTCTGACAGAGTATCTTACCCAGGCCCTCTCCCCCATCCTACCACCAGAACCCCACACATTTTACCGTGGCCAATCCACCCAACCTGCACATCTTTGGACTGTGGGAGGAAACCGGAGCACCCGGAGGAAACCCACGCAGACACGGGGAGACTGTGCAATCGCCACAGTGATCCAAGATCGGAATTGAACAGTCCATGGCGCTGAGAGACAGCAGTTCTAACCACTGTGCCATCGTGCCGACCCCCGATAGCCTTTCGCTGTTTTGTTAATCAGGAATCTAACTAGCTCTACCTTGAACATATTCAAGGGCTCTGCCTCAACTCTGCCTTTTTGAGGAATAGTGCTCCAAAGACTCGCACCCTCTGAGAGAAAAACTTTTTCCTCAGCGCTGTTTTAAATGGACAACCTCTTATTTTTAAACAGTGAACTTTAGTTCTAAATTCTCCCACAAGAGGAAACATCCTCTCCACATCCACCCTGTCCAAGATCCCTCAGGATCATATATGTTTCAATCAATTTGCCTCTTATGTCTCTAAACTCCTGTGGATACAAACCCAGCCTGTCCAACCTTTCCCCATAAAACAAACTGCCCATTCCAGATATTAATCTGATAAACAATCTCTGAACTGCATCCAATGCATCTGCATCCCTCCTTAAATAAGACCAATACTGCACACAGTACTCCAAATATGGTCTCAATAGTGCTCTGTATAACTGAAGCATAACCCCCGGACTTCCGTATTTAATTCCTCTCCCAATAAATGATAACATTCTATTAACTTTCCTAATTACTTGCTGTACTTCTATACTAGCCTTTTATGATTCATGCACTAGGACACCCAGAGCCCTGCAATCTCTCCCCATTCAAATAATAGGCTTATTTTTCTCATCAAAGGCTTTGCTGAAATCCATATAAACTACATCAACTGCACTATCCTCATCCATACACCTGGTCACCTCCCCCAAAAGTTTGCAATCTCTCCTCCGTCACAATCTCCCCAGTGCAATGCCAGGGCCCGGTTGCAACGCTCCCTGCGCCAGGGCCCGGTTGCAACGCTCCCTGTGCCAGGGCCCGGTTGCAACGCTCCCTGTGCCAGGGCCCGGTTGCAACGCTCCCTGTGCCAGGGCCCGGTTGCAACGCTCCCTGCGCCAGGGCCCGGTTGCAACGCTCCCTGCGCCAGGGCCCGGTTGTAACGCTCCCTGCGCCAGGGCCTGGTTGCAACGCTCCCTGTGCCAGGGCCCGGTTGCAACGCTCCCTGCGCCAGGGCCCGGTTGCAACGCTCCCTGTGCCAGGGCCTGGTTGCAACGCTCCCTGTGCCAGAACCCGGTTGCAACGCTCCCTGTGCCAGGGCCCGGTTGCAACGCTCCCTTGCCAGGGCCCGGTTGCAACGCTCCCTGTGCCAGGGCCCGGTTGCAATGCCCCAGTCCCCCAGCTGAATTGCAATCTCTCTCCGGTTGCAATGCCCCTGTCCCCCGGCTGGGGTTGCAATATCTCCCCGGTTGTAATGTCCCAGTCCCCGGGCTGGGTTGCTATATCTCCCCGGTTGCAATGTCCCAATCCCCAGGTTGGGTTGCAATATCTCCCCGGTTGTAATGTCCCAGTCCCCGGGCTGGGTTGCAATATCTCCCGGTTGCAATGCCCCAATCCCCAGGCTGGGTTGCAATCTCTCCCCGGTTGCTGTGCCCCGGTCCCCGGGCTCCGTTGCAATCTCTCCCCGGTTGCTATGCCCCGGTTCCCGGGCTCCGTTGCAATCTCTCCCCGGTTGCAATGCTCCGGGCTGGGTTGCAGCTCTTACCCTGGCTGGGTGTAGATGGCTGTCCTGCTGCCGGTGCCTGAGCAAGGGGCTGTGAGCCGGGTTCTGTACCGGGCGGTGTGGGCAGTGGAAGCCGGGACTCGCTGCTTTTTCCCCGGGACAAGCTGCAGCTTCTGCCGGGCTCGGGGCCTCAGTCACAGGAAATGAGCCAGGGTGTCTCCTCCCAGCTCAGCCCAGTACACAGGCTGCTTCCTCCCACAACTCTCCTCGGATCAGACAACACAGCAAGAGGCCATTTGACCCATTGCCCCTGTGCCAGCTCTTTGTTGGAGCTGGCCAGTAAATGGCACACTACTCCCCCATAGCCATACAAACTTTTCTCTTCTAATATTGATCTAATTTCCTTTCTGATAATTACCATTGACTCTGCTCCCAATGCCCTACATACATTCTCCTGCTTTTTAAAATATATTTTTTAATGTTTTTGCATTATTGATGCAGTTCCTCTCAAAACCAGTCAAGAAGATGCCAGTTTCTTTCTCTTTCTCTCTCTCCCCTGTCCTGTCGACACTGTAAGAGTTTTAACAACACCAGTTAAAGTCCAACAGGTTTATTTGGTAGCAAATACCATTAGCTTTTGGAGCGCTGCTCCTTCGTCAGATGGAGTGGAAATCTGCTCTCAAACAGGATACTGGCCAGGATTCCCTGATCTCGTTTGCCCTGCCACCGCTGCCAGCGAGAATGGAGAATTTGGCGCTCAGCGGGACAGAAGAATCTCAGCCACGGGCGAAGTTGGAGAACTCCGGCCACCAAAGGGGTTTTGGTGGAGTAAATAATGATAAACCATTTCCACTGGCAGAGCGATCGATAACCAAGGGCTTTAAAATCATTGAACCAGAGGGAGGATGGAGAGACTTTTTTTGAATCCTCCAAGTTGTTGTGATTGGGAATGCACTGCCTGGAAAGGGCAGGGGAAGTAGATTCAATGAAAACTTTCAAAATAACTTGTTTTTCTTCTTTATTATTTCATGGGATGTATTTGTTTGCCTATCCCTAATTGCCATTGAACTGAGTGGCTTGTTCGGCCATTTCAGAGGGCTTTCAGAGTCAACCACATTGCTGTGGCTCTGGAGTCACATGTAGGCCAGACCGGGTAAGGACGGCAGGTTTCCTTGCCTAAAGGACATTAGTAAACCAGATGGTTTTTACAACAATCGATGACAGTTGTCATGGTCACCAATACTGAGACTCGGTTTCAATCCCAGATTTATTAATGGAAATCAAATTCCACCAGCTGCCGTGATGGAATTTGAACCCATTTCTTTACACCCCCAGACATTAGCCTGGGCCTCCGGATTACTACTCTAGTGACATTGCCGCTACCCAACTGTCTCCCCAAATTGCAGGGCTATGGAGAAAGAACAGGGGAATGAGACGAGTCAGATAATATTATCATTCCAGTCTGATTTCGGAATGAAATGTTCATGTGCTTACAAACATAGAAACACACATACCGACATACAAACATACTCTAGGTATGTATACCTAAGTATCCAAAGTGCCACATCACTCACTACTGCACCACAGTCAGTGTATTGAGCTAACAATCTGTCAGTCTGCAGTGTATACTGTGATCTGAGAAGTACAACGAAGCTCCAGCATTTGCATTTAAATTGTGATTATTTTCAATGTCTCGGAACAACAAGAACTGACACCGGCACAAATGGGCTGAATGGCCTCCTTCAGTGCCGTATCACGCTATGATTTTCCTGAGAAGACAGTTCCATAGATACTGGTCAAGTGAGGGAATACAGAAGAAAGGGCAGCATCAATCATCTCTTCTACCACCAATCATTTTGATGAAGCTAGCCTACTCATTTACCCTTGAAATCTTACATAGAAGCTGGAGGAGGCATTCAGCCCCTTCAGCCTATTCCATCATTGATTTGTATCTGATCTGTACCACAACTCCACCTTGCTTTATATCGCTGGATACCTTTACTCAACAAAAATGATCAATCTCAGTTTGGAAAGCTCTGATTGACCCAGAATATTCACACCTTTTCAGAGGAGAGAGTTTCAGAATTCCACTGCCCTTTGTATGAGAAAGTGTTTCCTGAGCTCACCCTGAATGGCCTGGATTGAATTTTAAAATTCTGCCTCCTTCTTCTGGACACTACCCACCAGAGGGAATAGTTTCTCTGTCTCCATCACATCAAATCCCTTTGTGATTTTCAAACTCTCCATTAAATCACCCTTCAACCTCATAAGGTCAAGGAAATTAATCCAAGTTACTTCCTTCCCTTTGCTAATATTCAGTTTTCTTTAAACAACTTTTTCATAGAATCACAGAGTCCTAAAGTGCAGAAGAGGCCCTTTGGCCCATTGAGTCTGCACCGACGCATGAAAGGCCCTGACCTGCCCACCTAATCCCACTTGCCAGAATTAGGCACATAGTCTTGAATGTTATGGCGTGCCAAGTACTCATCCAGGTACTTTTTAAAGCATGTGAGGCATCTCGCCTCCACCACACTCCCAGGCAGCGCATTCCAGACCGTCAATTACTGGGAGACACCTCCCTGTGACATCACTCAACCTCCAAAAACAAGTTACATTTATATAACACCTTTAGTCTAATAAATCATCGCAATGTACTTCATGAGAGCATTATAAAACACTGAGTCACACGAGGAGATATTAGAGCAGATGATGAAAAGCGATAGCTGTTAAAGGGAGAGAGAGAGACAGAGGTGGAGAGAGGGAATTTCAGAGCCTAGGGCCCAGGCAGCAGAGGGCACGGCTGCCAATGGTGTGGAGTTTATAACTGGGAATGTGCAGGAGATATCACTCCCTGTGACATCACTGTCACTGAGATACTCGCTCCCTGTAAGCACAGCAAAGTGTTTCACAAAGTTAACAGAATTGTAGCTCATGAGATAGGAGATTCCGTGTTAAACTTGGATATAAAATTTGCTTAAGGTCAGAAAGCAGCTAGTGGTGATAAATGGTTATTTTTCAGGCTGGAGGGGGGTTAGATAAGGTTCAGTCCCAGGACCACTGTTTTTCCTGACTTGAGTACTGGAATAAAGAGTAAAATGCCAACATTTCTTGATGATACTAAACTCACAGGTGTGGCAATGAGGATGATACAAGTCAACTGTAACTGGACATCAATAGACTAGCTGAATCATAGAATCCCGACAGGGCAGAAGGAGGCCATTCAGCCCATCAAGTCTGCACCGACTCTCTGACAGGGCATCTTACCCTGGCCATATCCCCTAACCCCACAGATTTACCCCACTAATCCCTCTAACCTACACATCTTGGGACACTAAGGGGCAATTTAGCATGAACAATTCACATAACCTGCACATCTTTGGACTGGGGAGAAACATGCAAACTCCATACAGACAGTCACCCAAGGCTGAAATTGAACCTGCAGGTAGAATTTATTACAGAAAACTGTGAGGTGATGCATTTTGACAGAAGGGATTGGAAGAGGCAATATAAACTTAATGGCAAGATTAAAGCAAAATACTGTGGATGCTGGAATCGGAAACAAAAACACAAAATCCTGGAAAATCTCAGCAGGTCTTTCAGCATCCGTGGGGAGAGAATAGAGCCAATGTTTCAAGTCTGGATGACCCTTTGTCACGAGGTGACTGGGAGAGAGGAGGTTAGCTTAAAAATAAAAGGGGCTTGTATACAGTGTGAGAGGGAGGATAGGCAGGTGATGGAGAAGGGGAGCGCTCAGACCGAAGGGTTGAGATGTGTGTATTTTAACGCAAGGAGTGTAGTGAACAAAATGGATGAGCTTAGAGTGTGGATCACTACTTGGAAGTGTGATGTGGTGGCCATTACAGAGACTTGGTTATCTCAGGGACAGGACTGGATACTTCAAGTGCCGGGTTTCAGATGTTTCAGGGGGGACAGGGAAGGAGCAAAAGAGGTGGGGGAGTGGCACTGTTGATCAAGGATAGTGTCACGGCTGTAGAAAAGATGGATGCCACAGAGGGATTGTCTACGGAATCTCTGTGGGTGGAGGTTCGCAACAGGAAGGGGTCAATAACTTTACTGGGTGTTTTCTATAGGCCGCCCAATAGTAGAACATAGAACATAGAACAGTACAGCACAGAACAGGCCCTTCGGCCCACGATGTTGTGCCGAGCTTTATCTGAAACCAAGATCAAGCTATCCCACTCCCTATCATCCTGGTGTGCTCCATGTGCCTATCCAATAACCGCTTAATTGTTCCTAAAGTGTCTGACTCCAGTATCACTGCAGGCAGTCCATTCCACACCCCAACCACTCTCTGCGTAAAGAACCTACCTCTGATATCCTTCCTATATCTCCCACCACGAACCCTATAGTTATGCTCCCTTGTAATAGCTCCATCTACCCGAGGAAATAGTCTTTGAACGTTCACTCTATCTATCCCCTTCATCATTTTATAAACCTCTATTAAGTCTCCCCTCAGCCTCCTCCGCTCCAGAGAGAACAGCCCTAGCTCCCTCAACCTTTCCTCATAAGACCTACCCTCCAAACCAGGCAGCATCCTGGTAAATCTCCTCTGCACTCTTTCCAGCGCTTCCAAATCCTTCTTATAGTGAGGTGACCAGAACTGCACACAATATTCCAAATGTGGTCTCACCAAGGTCCTGTACAGTTGGAGCATAACCCCACGGCTCTTAAACTCCAACCCCCTGTTAATAAAAGCTAATACACTATAGGCCTTCTTCACAGTAGCAGGGATGTGGAGGAGCAGATTGGGAAGCAGATCCCGGAGAGATGTGATAATAACAGAGTGGTCGTGATGGGAGATTTTAATTTCCCAAATATCGATTGGAATATCCCTAGGGTAAAGGGTTTAGATGGGGAGGAGTTTGTTAGGTGTGTTCAGGAGGGCTTCCTGACACAGTATGTGGATAAGCCTACAAGAGGAGAGGCTGTACTTGATTTGGTATTAGGGAATGAACCTGGGCAGGTGTCAGATCTCTCAGTGGGAGAGCATTTTGGGGATAGTGATCATAACTCTATCTCCTTTACATTAGCATTGGAGAGAGATAGGATGAGTCAAGCTAGGAAAGTGTTTATTTGGAGTAAGGGCAATTGTGAGGCTATTAGGCAGGAAATTAGAGGCATAAATTGGAAGGAAGTTTTTTCAGGGAAATGTACAGAAGAAATGTGGCAAATTTTCAAGGAAAATTTGTCTGGAGCTCTGCACAGCAACGTTCCAATGAGACAGGGGAGTTATGTTAGGTTACAGGAACCATGGTGCATGAAAGCTGCAACGAACTTAGTCAAGAAGAAAAGAAAAGCCGACAAAAGGTTCAGGGAGCTGGGTAAGGTTAGAAATCTAGAAGATATACGACTAGTAGGAAGGAACCTAAGAGGGAAATTAGAAAAGCAAGAAGGGGTCATGAGAAGGCCTTGGCAGACAGGATAAAGGAAAACCCCAAGGCATTCTACAAGTATGTTAAGAGCAAGAGGATAAGATGTGAAGGAGTAGGACCTATCAAATGTGACGGTGGGAAAGTCTGTATAGAACCGGTAGAAATGGCAGTGGTACTCAATGAATACTTTGCTTCAGTATTCACAGTGGAAAAGGATCTTGGTAGTTGCAGTGCAGATTTGCAGTGGACTGAGAAGATTGAGCATGTGGACATTAGGAAAGAGGATGTGTTGGAGCTTTTGAAAAGCATCAAGTTAGATAAATCGCCGGGACCGGATGGGATGTACCCCAGGTTACTGTGGGAGGCAAGGGAAGAGATTGCTGAGCCTCTGACGATGATCTTTGCGTCATCAATCAAGACGCGAGAGGTTCTGGAGGATTGGAGGATTGCGGATGTAGTTCCGTTATTCAAGAAAGGGAGAAGAGATAGCCCGGGAAATTATAGACCAGTGAGTCTAACCTCAGTGGTTGGTAAGTTGATGGAGAAGATCCTGAGAGGCAGGATTTATGAACATCTGGAGAGGAATAGTATGATCAGAAATAGCCAGCACGGCTTTGTTCAAGGCAGATCATGCCTTACAAGCCTAATTGAATTTTTTGAAGATGTAATTAGACACATAGACGAGGGAAGAGCGGTCGATGTAGTTTATATGGATTTCAGCAAGGTGTTTGATAAGGTGCCCCATGCAAGGCTCATTGAGAAAATGAAGGGGCACGGGATACAAAGGGACATTGCTTTGTGGATTCAGAACTGGCTTGCCCACAGAAGGCAAAGAGTGGTTGTAGATGGGTCTTTTTCAACATGGAGGTCGGTCACCAGTGGAGTGCCCCTGGGATCTGTTCTGGGACCCTTGCTCTTTGTGATTTTTATAAATGACCTGGATGAGGAAGTGGAAGGATGGGTTGGCAAGTTTGCTGATGACACAAAGGTTGGTGGGGTTGTGGATAGTGTAGAGGGATGTCAGCAGTTGCAACAAGACATAGATAAGATGCAAGACTGGGCGGAGAAGTGGCAGATGGACTTCAACCCAGATAAGTGTGTGGTGGTTCATTTTGGCAGGTCGAATAGGATGAAAGAATATAATATTAAGGGTAAAGGCAGTGTGGAAGATCAGAAGGATCTTGGGGTCCGGATTCATAGGACGCTCAAAGCAGCGTCGCAGGTAGAGGCTGTGGTTAAGAAGGCATATGGAATACTGGCCTTCATCAATAGAGGAATTGAGTTTAGAAATCGGGAGATAATGCTGCAGCTGTATAGGACCATGGTCAGACCCCACCTGGAGTACTGTGCCCAGTCCTGGTCCCTCATTACAGAAAGGATGTGGAAGCCATAGAAAGGGTGCAGAGGAGATTTACAAGGATGTTGCCTGGATTAGGTGGCATGCCTTATGAGGACAGGTTGAGAGAGCTAGGTCTTTTCTCCTTGGAGAGGTGAAGGATGAGAGGTGACCAGATAGAGGTGTATAAGATGTTGAGAGGTATTGATAGAGTGGATTCTCAGAGGCTTTTACCCAGAACTGAAATGGTTGCCACAAGAGGTCACAGGTTTAGGGTGCTGGGGAGTAGGTACAGAGGAGATGTTAGGGGTAAGTTTTTCACTCAGAGGGTGGTGGGTGCATGGAATCGGCTGCCGGTAGTGGTGGTGGAGGCAGATTCGATAGGATCTTTTAAGAGAATTTTGGATAAGTTCATGGAAGTTAGTAAGATAGAGGTTTATAGGTAAGCCTAGTAGGTAGGGACATGTTTGGCGCAACTTGTGGGCCGAAGGGCCTGTTTGTGCTGTTACTTTTCTATGTTCTATGTTCTATCCCAGGACGAGAGGTCATAGTCTTAGGATAAGGGGTAGCAAATTTAAAACAGAGTTGAGGAGAACTACTTCTCCCAAAGGGTTGTGAATCTGTGGAATTCACTACCCAAAGAGCAGTGGATGTTGGGACAGTGAATAAATTTAAAGAGGAGTAATACAGATTTTTAATTGGTAATGGGTTGAAGGGTAATGGGGAGAAGGCAGGAAAATGGGGATGAGGAGCATATCAGCCATGATTGAATAGTGGAGCGGACTTGATGGGCCGAATGGCCTAATTCTGCTCCTGTATCTTATGAACCAATTGGTCTCCCAAAGTGAAGCAGACAGTCGCCTCAGATCCAATGGCAGGAGCTTGCATGTCACAGAATCACAGAATCTTTACATTGCAGCAGGAGGCCATTTGGCCCATCGAGTCTGCACTGGCTCTCTGAAGGAGCATTCAACCTCGTCCCTCCCACGGACCGCAATCAGAAAGGATAGTTGTCTTCAGCCCCATACTATACTCCTTGTACATTTATGACTGCGTGGCCAAATTCTGCTCCAACTCCATTTTCAAGCGTGCTGATGACACCACCGTAGTGGTTCGGATCTCAAACAAAGATGAGATGGAGAACAGGAACGAGATAGAGACTCTGGTGAACTGGTGCGATGACAAAAATCTCTCCCTCAATGTCAGTAAAATGAAGGAGATAGTCATCAACTTCAGGAAGCGTAGTGGAGGACATGCCCCTATCTCCATCAACGATTATGAAATGGAAATGGTCAAGAGCTTCAAGTTTCTAGGTGTTCAGATCACCAACAACATGTCGTGGTCCCTCCACACCGATGCTTACATAGAACATAGAACAGTACAGCACAGAACAGTCCACCAATGCCTCTACTTTCTCAGAAGGCTCAGGAAAATTTGCATGTCCACTACGTCTCCCACCAATTTTTACAGAAGCAACATGGAAAATATCCTTGCCGAATGTATCACAGCTTGGTATGACTCCTGCTCTGACCAAGACGGCAAGAAACTACAAAACGTTGTGAACGTAGTCCAGTCCATCATACAAACCAGCCTTCCATCCATTGACTGTCTTGGAAAAGCAGCCAGCATAATTAAGGAACCCACGCACCCCGGGACATACTCTCTTACACTTTCTTCTGTCAGGAAAAAGATACAAAAGTCTGAAAACACGTACTAACTGATTCAAGAACTTTTAGACAGTTACATGGATAAGATGGGTATAGAGGGGATATGTGCCAAATGCGGGCAATTGGGATTAACTTAGGGGTTTAAAAAAAAGGCAGCATGGACAAGTTGGGCCAAAGGGCCTGTTTCCATGCTGTAAACCCCTCTGACTCTAAGAACTTGGAAGACAACCAATTTGGAAGATAACCCCTCCAATCCAGAAATTAGTGGAGTGAACTCTCTGCAGAGAGATTTGGACAGGCTGAGTGAGTGGGCGAGGATATGGCAAATGGAGTATAACGTTGAGAAATGCGAGGTTATACACTTTGGAGGAAATAATAACAAATGGGATTACTATCTCAATGGAAACAAATTAAAACATGCTACCGTGCAAAGGGACCTGGGGGTCCTTGTGCATGAGACGCAAAAGCCCAGTCTGCAGGTACAACAGGTGATCAAGAAGGCAAATGGGATGTTGGCCTATATCGCGAGGGGGATAGAATATAAAAGCAGGGATGTCTTGATGCACCTGTACAGGGCATTGGTGAGGCCGCAGCTGGAATACTGTGTGCAGTATTGGTCCCCTTATATGAGGAAGGATATATTGGCATTGGAGGGAGTGCAGAGAAGGTTCACCAGGTTGATACCGGAGATGAGGGGTTTGGATTATGAGGAGAGGCTGAGGAGATTGGGTTTGTACTCGTTGGAGTTTAGAAGGATGAGGGGGGATCTTATGGAGACTTATAAGATAATGCGGGGGCTGGATAGGGTGGAGGCGGAGAGATTCTTTCCACTTAGTAAGGAAGTTAAAACTAGAGGACACAGCCTCAAAATAAAGGGGGGTCGGTTTAAGACAGAGTTGAGGAGGAACTTCTTCTCCCAGAGGGTGGTGAATCTCTGGAATTCTCTGCCCACTGAGGTGGTGGAGGCTACCTCGCTGAATATGTTTAAAGCGCGGATGGATGGATTCCTGATCGGTAAGGGAATTAAGGGTTATGGGGATCAGGCGGGTAAGTGGTACTGATCCACGTCAGATCAGCCATGATCTTATTGAATGGCGGGGCAGGCTCGAGGGGCTAGATGGCCTACTCCTGCTCCTATTTCTTATGTTCTTATGTTCTTATGAACCTTCTCTGAACAGCTTCTAATGCAATTATATTCTTTCTCAAGTAAGGAGATCAAAACTGTACATGTTGCTCCAGATGTGGTCTGAAACCATGGCCTGTAGCCATGTAGAGATTCTAGTTCAAAGGCAGGGATGCACCACAACACCTGCTTGAAAGGGAAATGGATGTACACTTGAGAGAAACATCACCATTGACCAGAAACTGAACTAATCCAGCCATATAAATCCTGTGACTTAAAGAGCAAAGTTTAAAGTTTTTAAACGTTATTCATTTATTAGTGTCACAAGTGGACTTACATTAACACTGCAATGAAGTTATTGTGTAAATCCCTTAGTCGCCACAATCTGGTGCCTGTTCGGGCACACTGAGGGGCAATTTAGCATGGCTGAGGCACCTAACCAGCACGTCTTTCGGACTGTGGGAGGAAGCAGGAGCACTCAGAGGAAACCCATCCAGACACAGGGAATACGTGCAGACTCCACAGAGTGACCCAAGCTGGGAATCGAACCAGGGTCCCTGGCACTATGAGGCAGCAGTGCTAACCACTGTGTCACCTACTGTGTCACTGTGGCTGGGTCAAAATCCAGGAACTCCCTTTCTAACAGCACTGTGGGTGTACCCACACCACATGGACTACCGTGGGTAAAAGGCAGCTCATCACCACCTTCTCAAGAACTGTTAGGGATGGGCAATAAATGCTGGTCCAGCCAATGATGCCCATGTCTCATGGGAAGCAGATGCGGGAATGGGACTGGATTGCTCCACAGGGGGACAGCATGGATAGGATGGGCCGAATGTGCTCCTCCTGTGTGGCATCGTGGCGTCATGGATGTGAGGGTTCTCCCAGTGACGCCACAGGGAGAGTGTCAGTTTCCCGCTGACGTCACCGCGCGCGGGAGGGGGTTCCCGCTGACGTCACCGGGAGGGTCCTGCTGCAGGGATCGTGGCGGATCCGGTAAGGGAGCGAGTGGATCCCGAGAGATCCAGGACTGGGAGGGATCCGGCACCGGGCGGGCGGGGAGAGAGAGAGAGAGAGAGAGAACCCGTACCTGGGGGAGCCGTTACTCAGAGCCAAGGCCGCGCACAGGCCCTCATCCCCGGGCACTCCCGTTGCCCCAGGCCCGGGTCGCCGACCGCGGAAGGACAGCCGCAGTCGTCCGAGATCCAGCGGCCTCCGACCCGGCGAGTGGGGTGGCTCTGTGTCTTTGGAGAGAGGGGAGTGTGCGGCTCTGTGTCCCTGGGGGGAGGGGGGAATGTGAGCTCTGTGTCCGGGGGGTGGATGGCGGTGGGGTGGTGCTCTGTGTGGGGTGGGGGTGGGGGTGGGGGGAGGTAGAGTGGGAGTTCTGTGGAGGGGGTGGAGTGGGAGTTCTGTGGAGGGGGTGGAGTGGGAGTTCTGTGGAGGGGGTGGAGTGGGAGTTCTGTGGAGGGGGTGGAGTGGAGTTCTGTGGAGGGGGCTGGAGTGGAGTTCTGTGTGGGGGGGTGGAAGGGTTGGAGTGGAGCTCTGTGTGGGGGGAGGGTGGAAGGGTTGGAGTGGGAGCTCTGTGTGGGGGGGGAGTGGGAGCCCTGTGGGGGGGTGGGGGGAGTGGGAGCTCTGTGGGGGGGGGGGGGGGGTGGGGGGAGTGGGAGCTCTGTGGGGGGGGGGGGGTGGGGGGAGTGGGAGCTCTGTGGGGGGGGGGGGGGTGGGGGGAGTGGGAGCTCTGTGGGGGGGGGGGGGTGGGGGGAGTGGGAGCTCTGTGGGGGGGGGGGGTGGGGGGAGTGGGAGCTCTGTGGGGGGGGGGGGTGGGGGGAGTGGGAGCTCTGTGGGGGGGGGGGGGGGGTGGGGGGAGTGGGAGCTCTGTGGGGGGGGGGTGGGGGGAGTGGGAGCTCTGTGGGGGGGGGGTGGGGGGAGTGGGAGCTCTGTGGGGGGGGGGTGGGGGGAGTGGGAGCTCTGTGGGGGGGGGTGGGGGGAGTGGGAGCTCTGTGGGGGGGGGGTGGGGGGAGTGGGAGCTCTGTGGGGGGGGGGGGTGGGGCGAGTGGGAGCTCTGTGGGGGGGGGGTGGGGGGAGTGGGAGCTCTGTGGGGGGGGGGTGGGGGGAGTGGGAGCTCTGTGGGGGGGGGGTGGGGGGAGTGGGAGCTCTGTGGGGGGGGGGGTGGGGGGAGTGGGAGCTCTGTGGGGGGGGGGTGGGGGGAGTGGGAGCTCTGGGGGGGTGGGGGGAGTGGGAGCTCTGGGGGGGTGGGGGGGGTGGGGGGAGTGGGAGCTCTGGGGGGTGGGGGGGGTGGGGGGAGTGGGAGCTCTGTGGGGGGGGGGGTGGGGGGAGTGGGAGCTCTGTGGGGGTGGGGTGGGGGGAGTGGGAGCTCTGTGGGGGGGGTGGGGGGAGTGGGAGCTCTGTGGGGGGGGGAGTGGGAGCTCTGTGGGGGGGGGGAGTGGGAGCTCTGTGGGGGGGGGGGGTGGGGGGAGTGGGAGCTCTGTGGGGGGGGTGTGGGGGGAGTGGGAGCTCTGTGTGGGGGGGGGTGGGGGGAGTGGGAGCTCTGTGTGGGGGGGGGTGGGGGGAGTGGGAGCTCTGTGGGGGGGGGGTGGGGGGTGGGGGGAATGGGAGCTCGGTGGGGGGAGTGGGAGCTCTGTGGGGGGGGGAGTGGGAGCTCTGTGGGGGGGGGCGGAGTGGGAATTCTGTGGGGGGGGGGGGGCGGAGTGGGAGTTCTGTGGGGGGGGGCGGAGTGGAAGCTCTGTTGGGGGGGTCGGAGTGGGAGCTCTGTGGGGGGGTCGGAGTGGGAGCTCTGTGGGGTGGGGTGGGGGGGGGAGAGTGGGATCTCTGTGGGGGGGGAGGGGGGGCGAAGTGGAGGCTCTGTGTCCCTGTGGTTGGGGGTGGGGGGTGGAGTGGAACGGAAACTGTTCTCATTCATCAGAATGAGAGGAGTGCAGAGATCTGGGGGAGGAATGTGCGGCTGGAGGAGATTACAGAGAGAGGCAGGGGTGAGGCCATGGAGAGACTTGAAAACAAGAATGAGAGTTTTAAGTTTGAGGTTTTGTTTAATCGGGTGTCAGGGTAGGCCAGCTTCATGTTCATGTGGGCATCACTGGCAAGGCCATCCCTAGTTGCCTCTTGAGTTGCCTTGAACCCCTGTAGTCCGAGGTGTACGTACAACCACAGTGCTGTTAGGAAGGAAGTTCCAGGATTTTGACCCAGTGACAGTGAAGGAACGGTGATATATTTCCAAGTCAGGATGGGCATAGAGTTTGACAACGTGGAAAGAGGCCCTTTGGCCCATTGTGTTTGTTATGGCCATCAAGTACCTATCTATTCTAATCCCATTTTCCAATACTTGGTCCGTAACCTTGTATACTGTGGTATTTCAAGTGCTCATCTAAATGCTTCTTAAATGTTGAGAGGGTTCCTGCCTTTACCATCCTTTCAGGCAGTGAGTTCCAGATTCTCACCACCCTCTGGGTGAAAATGTTTTCCCTCACATCTCCAATAAACTTCCTGCTCCTAACCTTAAATCACTGCCCCCTGGTTATTGACCTCTCTACTAAGGGGAAAGGTTTCTTCCTATCTATGACCCTTGTAATTTTGTACACCTCCATGAGGTTCTCCCCTCAGCTTTCTCTGCTCCAAGGAAAACAGCCCCAGCCTATCCAGCCTCTCTTTGTAGCTCAAACGTTCCAGCCCAGGCAACATCCTGGTGAATCTCCTCTGCATCGTCTCCAGTGCAATCACATCCTTCCTATAGTGTGGCGACTGCACACACTACTCTAGCTGTGGCCTAACCAGTGTTTTATACAGCTCCATCATAACCTCCCTGCTCTTATATTCTATCCCTCAGTTAATAAAGGCAAGTATCCCCCATATTCCTTCTTAATCATTTTATCTACCTGTCCTGCTGCCTGCAGAGAGCTTTGGACATGCACACCAAGGTCCCTCTGGTCAACTGTACTTCTTAGTGTCCTACCATTCATAGTATGTTCCCTCACCTTGTTAGTCGTCTCAAAATGCAGCACCTCACACTTTTCAGGGTTAAATTCTAATTTCACTGTTCTGCCCATCTGACCAGTCTGTGTATATCTGAGTGGCTTGGAGGGGAACTTCTTGGTGGTGGTGTTCCCATGTGTCTGTTGCCCTTGTCCTTCTAGATGGTGGAGGTCAAAGATTTGGAAGGTGCTGTCGAAGGAGCCTTGATGAGTTGCTGCAGTGTATTTTGTAGATGGTACACAGTACTGCCACTGTGTTAGTGGTGGAGGGAGAGAATGTTTGTTGTGGTGGATGTGGTGCCAATTATTAGGGCTGCTTTGTCCTGGATATTGTCGAGCTTCTGAAAGGGGGTTCCATTGACCAGAAACTGAACTTAACCAGACATATATACTGTGACTGCAAGAGCAGGTCAGAGGCTGGGAATCCTGTGGTGAGTTATTTGCACCCAAACCCTGTCCCACCATCTACAAGGCACAAGTCAGGAGTGTGATGGAATAATCTCCACTTGCCTGGTTGGTAGCTGTGACCAGCATACCCTTCTATTCTTTTACTCTCGCTCTATGTTTTTAAAACTCTACTCTTTTAAACTCTGACCTTGTATTGATTTGATCTTTCTCTACACCCTAGCTATGACTGTATCACTACATTCTGTACCCTCTCCTTTTCTTCCCTATGTACGGTATGCTTTGTATAGCACGCAAGAGACAATACTTTTCATTGTAAACAAATACATGTGACAATAAATCGGATCATAAAATCACAACACTCAAGGAGCTCCACACCATCCAGGACAAACTAAACCGCTTGATTGGTACCTCATCCACCCCAGATCATTTATTAAATGCTCACTCCCTCCAGGCAATACAATGTGTAATTTGGTTCAAGTCAGGACACAGGCAGTAGAATTTTGGATGACGGGGTGCAACCCTCCTGGGTGTGCTGCCCAGGAATAGTCACATTTATAGATAATAAAGTCATGGATATGGATTTCAGCAGCTGATGAAGTAGGTGGTCTTGGAGATGGAGTATATGAAGTTGGCAGCACACCTCCGGGTTAACTGGGGGACTGAAGTGGCAAACTAAAAATGTGTACTTGTTTTGACAATGTCAGAGCAGATTTGGGACTGGTGATGGGGGAAGGGTTACTGTATTGTGTTACAGCCGCAAGCACAGGGCTCTGAACCGATGTAGCCTAACTGCTACCTTCATACACTTGCAATGTGGTTTCTCAGCCCCCCAGAAATGGGCTAGTTAATCTCACCACCCTGCGTGCTATAACCACAGCAGCAACCGATGGAAATTCATGCATTACGAGGCAGGATGCTTTATACTTTACCTGCAAGCCTGCAACCCTTTGCATATTTCCCTCCTCGTTGTTTGAAACCTGTTGCAGTGCCCTGGTGACTTACAAAAACAGATTGAGACTTCTGGCTGTTTGGAATATCACTGAGTGCGAAAGGGCTGAAGATGTAAATCAATTTCATGGACTTTCACCATTTCCTGGTCTCGGCCTAGCTGATCTCTTGTTTATTTCTAGGCTTTAACCCAAAATCTTCTCCTGTCTCAATGGTCTACAATTTATACCAAATAGTTCTGAGTGGGTTAGATGCAGGAGACTCTCATTCTGCTCCCTGTCCCATGCAGATACCAGGACTAATAATCCAGGAAGCGTGAATTCAAATCCCACTGCGGGCAGTTTGAGAATCTGAATTGAGTTTAAATACTTTGGAAATGATGATTTGTTCTCAGTGAGGCTGTCAGAGTGTCCAAAAAATCCAACTGATTCTTTGTGTCCTTTCGGGAAGGAAATCTGCCATCCTTACCTGGTCTGGCCGACATGTGACTCCAGACCCACAGCAATGTGGTTGACTCTCAAATGGGCTCTGAGGTGGCTGAGCAAACCTCTCAGTTGTGTGAAATGGAGGGAAGTGGAGAAATAACAATTGATACTGGCGATGCATGCACGCACGCACACGCTCATACACACACACACACACACACATTCTCACTCACACACTCACATCACACACTTTCACCGGCACGCACACGCGCTCACACGTGCACACATGCGCACACGCGTGCGCGCACACACTCTCGCTCATACACATTCACACGCGCTCTCACACACACACACTCTCTCTCACATTCACTCACTCACTCACTCTCACTCTCACACTCACACACACTCACTCACATTCACACACTCACTTGTACTCACACTTGGAAAAAAAAAATTGATACAGGCGATGCCCTTTTGGCTAAGATCAAGTGTAGTATGGATAGGATGCTGCGCTTGGTTGAGGTCATTAGGTTACATTGAAGCTTCATATGTTTCATATGAAGCAATTTTTAAAAGCGGCATCTCGGCCTTTTGGCTAAGATGCAAATGAGCTCAAGTCTTGGAGGAGGAACCTCCCCCTTCTCCAATCAGCTTGGCTCATGTAGATCAGGCCCAGGACAGGGTGATTTTGGTCGCTCGCCCTGTCTTGTCAGCCTGGATCGGAAATGTCTCAACTTGTTGAGACTCTGAATTGGACTTGATTTGATAGAATTGGAAAAGTATAAAAAAAAATTGATACTGGCGATGCCAGAGACTCCACAAGAGAATTTTGAAATATTCAGATTATTAAATAATTTCAAGCCAATTCTCAGCTCTTTCCATGAGCCCCTTCCATCTCTTGTCTTCCAGAAACACTGACGTCCCCGGGGGAAGGTCTGACTCTGGACCACTTACTGATCCTCACCAGGTGTGACATAGTCAGTGGACCACTCAACACACGGACATTTGCCTATTTCATTGGCCGCTGGTTTATTAGTTACTGGAATGAGGGCCACAGTTTAAAAATGAGGGTTTCTCCCATTTAGGACCAAGATGAGAAGAAATGTTCTCTCTGAGGGTGTGAACCTTTGGAACTCCTTTCCTCAGAGTGGCGGAAGCAGGGTCACTGAATATTTTTAACGCAGAGCTAGATAGACTTCCTTGTTTATCAAGAACCCAAGGTTAGGGACAGGCGGGAATGTGGGGTTGAAGTTGCAATCAGATCAACCGTGATCTTACTGATTGTGGAAGGGTTCAAGGGGCCGAGTAGCCTACTCCTGCTCCTAATTGGTATGTTTGGACATACAGCTTCTTCCCTGCTGCCATCAGACTTTTGAATGATCCCATCATATATGAAGCTGATCTTTCTCGACACACTATCTGTGACTGCAGCACAATATCCTGCACCCTCTCCTTTCCTTCTCCCCTATGTACTCTATGAACGGTATGTTTTGTCTGTACGTGCAAGAAACAATACTTTTCACTGTATCCCAATACGTGTGACAATAATCAATCAAATACCTATGTGGACGTTTACTGGATAGGCCAGAACACAGCAGTGTCAGTCTGTAGATCTGTTTGATGGATCCTAATGCTGTATTTCACCACTTCCTTTCCTTCAATATTAGAAAGACAGACTTTTGTTATTATAATTGTGTTTCGCACCTCTGAATGTCCCACAGTGCTGTCATTTTCAAGCATTGCCATGTAGTAATAACCAGATAATCAATTCTGGTTTAGATTTTGACTGAGGGATTAATATTTACCCCAGGACATTGGGGAGAACATTCTTCCAAAGAGTTTCAGGGACGTTCTCACCGGGACGTTGTCACCAGGACGCGTGCCCTGCCAGCAATTGCCCCTTCCTGAGGCCGGGAGTCACGTGTAGGGCAGATTGGAAATGGACTGTAAGTTCTCTAATCTGAGGGACACTGGTGACGATTGGCCATCCTCCTTGGTTAGTTCTCCTGCTCGCTCACTCAAGTGAGATTTATTGAATTAGTTTCACGTGTTCCTGCGGTGGGATTTGAACCCACACCTCCCAGCTGCTTGCCCTATACCAGAGTCACTCGGTTCCAGTGTTGTGGGAGGGCAGGCTGCTTTCTCCAGAGAGAGCTTGTTAATCAGCCTGTTTTCTATCCGATAGGAGCTGCATCATGGATGTAGCTAACCATGGTCTGGTGCTGCTGCAGCAGTTGAATATCCAACGGGAGTTTGGTTTCCTGTGTGACTGCACAGTGGCTGTTGGAGACATTCACTTCAAAGCCCATCGAGCTGTGCTGGCTGCATTTTCCAACTACTTCAAGATGATCTTCATTCATCAATCGAGGTAAGGCCCCCCACTTAGCGGACTTGCATTTATATGGTGACTTTCACAATTGAGGGGACATCCCAAAGTCCCACAGCAAGGAAATGTGGTTAGCAGGTGCGTGTACAGCAAGCTCCCACATAGCAGTGTCCATGGATACCAGGGAGAACTCTGCTCATCTTGAAAATAACGGCCATGCGATATTATATGTCTTCTAGAGAAGCACCTCAGTTTTAGCGTCTCCTATGAAAGACAGCATAACATCTCTGACAGTGCAGCACTCCCTCAGCACTGACCCTCTGACAGTGCGGCACTCCCTCAGCGCTGACCCTCTGACAGTGCGGCACTCCCTCAGCGCTGACCCTCTGACAGTGCGGCACTCCCTCAGTACTGACCCTCTGACAGTGCGGCACTCCCTCAGCGCTGACCCTCTGACAGTGCGGCACTCCCTCAGCGCTGACCCTCTGACAGTGCGGCACTCCCTCAGCACTATGCTGGGAGTGTTGTGATCCTGTCAAGTTTAAGTTTATGGAAAAACACAGTGGGAATTGATGCCTTGGCTTCTTTTTTGTTCAACAGTGACTACATCAAAGTGCAGCCCGTGGATATCCAGCCAGACATCTTCAGCTACCTGCTGCACCTCATGTACACGGGCAAGGGCCCGAAACAGCCTGTGGATCCAAACAGACTGGAGGAGGGCATCCGTTTCCTGCATGCCTACAACCTGGTCCATGACCCGGGTCACACCGGCCAAGTCTTTGTCCAACACCCTGACGTGCTGCCACTGCAGTCACCCAACCTTTACGGCATTCAGATATCCGGCTCCCAGAAGTTGGCCATGCGGGACCTGCAGCCATCAGGCACACGCAGTGGGCCCTCTGGCCAGGGCTCTGACCCACTGTGCCAGGTGTCGGTTGGGGTGCCATCTAACATTCCAGAGCATCGCTACGCCCGTGCTCCTGTGATGTCAGCGAGCAGCCAGGACTCAGCAGTTCAGCCAGTTTCAGAGGATTACAGCTCGACCCTCTCAACAGGGTCCCGGAGCGGCACCTCAGGGGGTCTGCAGGTCCCTGGCCTCAATTTCAAACGGGGCAAGCACCACAAACTCTACTCGTGCCACTACTGTGGAGAGCGCTTCAGTGTGAGGAGCAGCTTGAGAGATCACCTGTATTCCCATGCCAGTGGCACTCTCCCCCATGGACCTTCCTCAGAGAACAGGACCCCTGGAGACTCTCAGGAGATTGGTGAGGAGGCAGAAAAACCAGAGGGGATCCAGACAGTGGGCAGCGACCCCCTCCTCCCACCTCTTGACCAGCAGGATGGTAACAGCCTTGACGAGCAACCCCCTGTGGGCCTCACCCTCACTATCGATGCCAGTGGGGACACTGTGGAGACCAGCAGCAACTTTGGCATCGCCAAGCGGAGGAAGTTTGCCTGCAGCGTTTGTGGTCGTGAGTTTCTGTAACCCCAATTGAGGGGAAGGTGGGGGGGTGAGGATGGGGTAGGGGTGACATTGTCACTGTTGGGGGTGGTTTCACAGAGTCAGGAACTGTCAAGTGTTTGGGGAGGTTTGTAGGGGGGTGGATGGGCTCTGGAGGGGAGGGGGAGCGTTATTGTAAACTGCGCCAGTTTGAATTCTATCTCCATCTAGGCACCTCTCCACAGAACTCTACACCTCTCAATGTGCTGAAGCTTGCAGTCAGCCCAGCGCGTACTCTCTCCGATTTCTCCAGATCCTTGCCTTCCTTATCTCTGTAATCTCTGCCAGCCCCACATCACCATGTGAGATCTCCACGTTCCTCTAATTCTGACCTCTGGAACATCCTCAATTTTAATCGCTCCACCATTAGTCCTCTGGTAGGAGTTCAGCTGCCTGAGTCCTGAGCTGTTGAATTTGCTCCCTGATCCACTCCACTCTACTCTCTCTCTCTCTCTCCCTCTGCACACCCCCCCCCCCCCCCCCCCCCTCCCTCTCCCTCTCTTCCTCTCTCTTTAGCCAAGCTCATCTACCCTGAGATGTCAAATTTGGGATTGTCAAACTTCCTGGGACGATTTAAGATGGTACAGAGCTATTTAACTACACGTTGTCCTCGTTCTTGCTGTTGTTTCTGATTCGGGAGTTCCTCATTCCCAATGTTCTGCAGTTTGAGACCTGCCTTATAGTTGCAGCTACCTCTGTCTCTGAATCGCAGCCTGAGGGATTTGTCAGCACTTGAACAGGCTTTTGCCAATCACTCTTGGAACTCCACATTTGAAGTTTTGCCATTCAGTTTCGAATCTTACAGCACAAAGTGGCCATTCGGCCCATCGTGTCTGTTAGACCTTTGAAAGAGCTAGCCAATTAGTCCCACTCTCCTCTCTTCCCAGAGCCCTGCAAACTTTCCTCCAAGTATTTACCTGATTTCCCCTTTTGAGAGTTCCTGTTTCCACCACCCTTTCAGGCAATGCCCTCCAAATCATAATAACTCTGTAAAAAACACATTGGGTTCCTGCCCCACGTATTCTATCAATACTTCTGATAATTTTGGATACCTTTACCAAATTTCCTCTTCACTTTCTCCTAATCCTAGCTTCTCCACTTCTCTAAGGTCTCTGGTACCATTCTTGTAAACATCCTGTGACCCTCTCGGTTTGACAGAGTTCTGGGGCAGTTTCAGCCTGAACACACTCAATGACTGCTAGGACTGTGACTCAAACCCTTTATCCCTCTTTATTTTGTGGTTGACATTGCTGACTGCCATTCTCCTGTAATACCTCTTTGGTGTCATGGTGAGACTGTCTTGCCTTGGGCCCAGACAATCCACCTACCAGCACTGTAGGCAGGGCCATTTTCCAAAGTTCCACCCTTGTCCCTTTTCCCTTCCTTCCTTGGAGTCAGCGTTCATGAGTATGCTGATCTTTCCCAACTCTGTACCACCTATCGCACCCCTATTGTCTGCCATCAAGTATTGTAACGTCCTCCACACCAGCATTGTGAAGACAGAAGCCTTTGTCTTCAATCCCCGCTGGAAACTCCACTAACCAGCCACCAACTACATCCCTGTCCCTGGCAACTGACTGAGGCTGAATCAATGTGTTCATAACTTTGATGTCATACTTGATTCCAAGAAGAGTTTCTGACTAAAACCTCTGTAATATCATCCAGCTTCAGCCTCTCTCAGCTCCCTCATTCTGAGACTAGACTATTCCAGCCCCACCCTGACTGGACTGTCACCACCCACACACACACTGTAGACGTCAACTGGTTCAAAACTGCTGCCGTGTCCTAACTCAGCCCTGTGCTCGCTGACCGACACTGGCTCCCAATCCAACGACAACTCTGAAAATTCCCATCCTTGTTTTCAAACCCCTCTGCAATCACACCCGTTCCCTATCTCTGCATTTTACTCAGCCTCACAACCCTCCCAGATCTCTGCTCTCCTCAAATTCCCGCCTCTCGAGCATTTCTGATTTCAATCGCTTCACCGTTGATGGCCAAGCTCCAGCTGCCTGGGTCCCAAGCTCTGGAACTCTCTCTCTAAACCTCTCCACTTCCTTCAAGACAATCCTTAAAGCCTCCCCTATTCCCTGTCCTGATGTCTGTCTGTGTGGCTCGGTGTGAGATTCTGTCTGTTGATGGTTCCTGTAAAGCTCCTTTGATGTTTAATGTTATTGAGTGTTTACTGTAGAGAAGCAGGTGCTCTGCCCAGCTGCGCTGCTGGTGTTCATGCTCTACGCACGTCTCCTCCTCACCTCACCCTATCACAATATCCCCCAATTCCTTTCTTCCTCGTGTGTTTATGCGACTTCCTCAAAATGCATGGACTCTCTTTTGGAGAGTTGGTGCAGACTCAGTCCCTACAGTGCAGAAGGAGGTCATTCGGTCCATCGAGTCTGCAGCACCAACAATCCCACTGAGGCCCATCCCCATAACCTCACGCACTTACTCTGCTGATCCCCCTGACACTAAAGGGAAATTTAGCATGGCCAGTCCACCTAACCTGCACACCTTTGGCATGTGGGAGGAAACTGGAGCACCCGGAGGAAACCCACGCAGACACGGGAAGAACGTGCAAACTCCACACACACACTGACCCGAGGCTGGAATTGAACCCAGGCGCTGTGAGGCAGCAGTGCTAACCACTGTGCCACCATGCCGCCCTCAATGGGCTGAATGGCCTCTTTCTGCACTGAAAGGAATCTGTAAGGATTCTGTGGCACTCGCTCAGTTCCACACTGTGTGTGTCAGTCCACTGAGACATCACAAGATGGGGCAGCACGGTGGCACAGTGGTTAGCACTGCTGCCTCAAGAAGGGGCTTGGAGCTCCAAAAGCTTGTGTGACTTTTGCTACCAAATAAACCTGTTGGACTTTAACCTGGTGTTGTTAAGCCTCACAGTGCCAGGGACCCAGGTTCGATTCCCAGCTTGGGTCACTGTCTGTGTGGAATTTGCACGTTCTCCCCGTGACTGCATGGGTTTTCTCCAGGTGCTGCGGTTTCCTCCCATAGTCCAAAGATGTGCGGATTAGGTGGATTGGCCATGCTAAATTGCCCCTTAATGTCAGGGGGACTAGCTACAGTCAATGCATGGGGATAGGGCCTGGTGGGATTGTGGCCGATGCAGACTCAATGGGCCGAATGGCCTTCTGCAGTGTAGGATTCTATGATTCTATGAAGACCAATATGCTGAGTGAAGTTGGGGAAGAGCGAACTCATTTTAATTGAAATTGTTAGTAAGATAAGTTAGTTTAGAGGCGCTGGGGCGGTAATGTCACTGGATTAGTAATCCAGAGGCCCAGACTAATGTTCTGGGGACCTGGTAGAATTTAAATAAATTAATAAATCTGGAATGGAAAGCTAGTCTTAGTAATAACCATGATGCTATCATCATTATTGTAAAAACCCATCTGGTTCACTCACATCCTTGAGGGAAGGAAATCTGCCATCGTTACCTGGTCTAGCCTACATGTGACTCTAGGCAATGCGATTGGCTCTGAAATGGCCTCAGAAACGGCCTCAGAAACTACTCAGTTCAAGGGTAATTAGGGATGGGTAATAAATGCTGGCCCAGCCAGCGACGCCCATATCCCATGAAAGAATGGGGGGAAAAATTTTAAACAGGAATTTCTATCGTTTATAAGGATAGGGGACATTTGGCATTTGTGGAGAGTGAGACAGTTAATGTTTCTGGTCAGTGATTTCCAGAAGGTTCCAACAGCATTCTCAGAATAAGAGGTTCGTGTGGCTCAGTGAGTTGTGTCCCTGCCTCTTGAGTAAGAAGCTGGAGAGTAACCACCTTGTTAATCCTTCCAATACTACCCCCTCCTCCCCTTAATCCTTCCAATATTCCCCCCCCCGTTAATCCTTCCAATGCTCCCCCCGTTAATCCTTCCAATGCTCCCCCCGTTAATCCTTCCAATGCTCCCCCCGTTAATCCTTCCAATGCTCCCCCCGTTAATCCTTCCAATGCTCCCCCCGTTAATCCTTCCAATGCTCCCCCCGTTAATCCTTCCAATGCTCCCCCCGTTAATCCTTCCAATGCTCCCCCCGTTAATCCTTCCAATGCTCCCCCCGTTAATCCTTCCAATGCTCCCCCCGTTAATCCTTCCAATGCTCCCCCCGTTAATCCTTCCAATGCTCCCCCCGTTAATCCTTCCAATGCTCCCCCCGTTAATCCTTCCAATGCTCCCCCCGTTAATCCTTCCAATGCTCCCCCCGTTAATCCTTCCAATGCTCCCCCCGTTAATCCTTCCAATGCTCCCCCCGTTAATCCTTCCAATGCTCCCCCCGTTAATCCTTCCAATGCTCCCCCCGTTAATCCTTCCAATGCTCCCCCCGTTAATCCTTCCAATGCTCCCCCCGTTAATCCTTCCAATGCTCCCCCCGTTAATCCTTCCAATGCTCCCCCCGTTAATCCTTCCAATGCTCCCCCCGTTAATCCTTCCAATGCTCCCCCCGACCACCCCCCCTGTTATTCCCCAAAGCAATGAAACAATAAATACAAAGATTATTGGAAGAAGTAAAAGCAAGATGCTGCAGAAACTGGAAATCTGAAATAAAAACAGACAATGCTGGATAAACTCAGCAAGTCTGCAGAGGGAAACAGAGTTGTTATTTCGAGTCCAATCGGATTCTTCTACAGATGCTGCCGAGTTTATCCAGCACTTTCTGTTTTTTTTATTACTTTTATTTGTTTGTTTATGGGATGTGGGTGTCACTGGGTGGATTTATTGCCCATCCTTGAGGGCATTTAAGAGTCCACCACATTGTTGTGGATCTGGAGTCACATGTAGGCCAGACCAGATAAGGACAGCAGATTTCCTTCCCTAAAGGACATTAGCGAACCTGATGGATTTTTGCAACAATCGACAATGGTTTCAGATTTTACTTCCAGATTTTTATTGAATTCAAATTTCACCATCTGCCACGGTGGGATTTGAACGCAGGTCCCCAGAGCATTACCCTGGGTCTCTGGATTACTAGTCCATTGCCTCTGTGACGAGCGGATGAATTCATCGCGGTGTCTTTGGGCCAATATTTTTCCCACAATAATCATTGTGCTGTGACTATTGTCTCCTTCTGCAGATTCACCCGACAACGAACCCATCAGTATTTCTCCATCATCCTCATTTCTCCCGCCGGGGAGCGAGGAGGTATCGGCCGGCAAGCACCAGCAGGAGGCGAGCGAGAGCCGGGATGGCCAGGTGGTGGAGCTGGAGGCTGCCTTCCGCGAGGTCTTTACGCAGTACGACTCGGCACAGGCACATGCCCACTACAAGTGCCAGCGTCTAGGCTGCGAGCGTGTGCAACCGGACTGCAGGAGGGGGGACAAGTTTGTTCACAAGTGGCTGTCGGACAGGGATCTGACGTACTGCGAGCAGACGGGGGTTTATTGGCTGCTGTACGAGGAAAGTCAGGGGATGTTCTGCTACTTGTGCCGTCGGCATGACACCCAGAACAAGCAGAACAAGACCAAGGTATTCAACGGCACGCCCGCTGTGCGTTACAAGAAGTCTGCGCTGCAGGTGCACGCAGAGTCACAGCAGCATGCAGCAGCCGTGCATGCGGAGCTGGCGGGTCGCATGTCGGAGCGGGAGATGGCCGAGAAGGAGAAAGAGGAGGGGGCGGCTCTCCACGCTCTCTTCCTGGCTGCTTACTGGCTGGCTCGCGAGGACCTGCCCTCTGCCAAGCTGCTGTCGGTGTTGCGGCTCCTGGCTGAGGCTGGCCTGAAGGGGGCCACCCAGTTCCGACGCTCGGACACCCTCCAGGAGGTCTTCCTGTCATTGGGCCAGGTGATACGCAGCCGGCTGCTCAGCCGGGTGAGGCAGGCCGGCTGCTACGGGCTGCTATCTGACCAGGTGGCCACCTCGACAGCTGCTGATGCCAAGGACTCTGCCGCGCTCATGGCCTTCGTGCAGTACGTCGACCCCAAAACTGCCGAGGTGTTGACCAACTTCCTGTTTGTGCAGACAGCGAGGCGGCGGCCGGAGTCTGACCTCTCTGAGGAGCTGGCCGGACTGATCAGTCGGACAGTGGCCCGGCTCGAGCTGTCTGTCCAGCGAATGGCCTCGTTGGTGACCGATGGAGGTGAGGTGATGACCGCTGAGAGGGTCGGAGTGGCCGCGAGGCTCCGAGAACTCAACCCCTCTCTCATCGCTTTTCACTGCCTCTGTCACCGGCTAATATTGGCTGGAGCCTCGGCCTGTCCGGACTGCCACTACCTGCTCCGGGTCGAATCCTACCTGGAGCAGCTGTGGGAGCTGCTGGAGAAATGCCCTCGCCTAGCTGAGGCCTACCTCAGTGTGAGGCTGGACAAGGCTCTGCCCAGCGGCAGGCTCAGGGGAGAGCTGCTCCACAGGCTGAGGAGGGCCTGTCGCAGGAGGCGAGTGTCCTTTGACTCCTCGGTCGAGGGGGCTTACAACGACTACGGGGCCTTGCTCCAGGCCCTGTCTCACCTGCAAGGCACAGACGCTGCAGCCTGTGGCCTACTGGGCCAGCTGAGGAGTGTGCGCTTTGCTGGGGCTCTGTACATCCTGCGGGAGGTCTCTCCCATTCTGGCCGGCCTCAGTAAGGTGTTCCGCAAGGGAACAGTGAATTACTTCACCCTGGAGCCTTCCATCAAGTACACGGTCTACAAGCTGAATGAGGCTGCAAGCTCCAGGGAGGCTCTGACCAGGCTCAAAGCCGATCTGCTGCCCACTGGGCGCCTGGCCTCGACTGAGCTGGCACTGCCCAGCCCAGAGCAAGAGGCTGAGCTTGGCTCTCTGCTCGATGCCTATGTGACGGCGGTGAAGTTAGATCTCCAGCGTCGGTTTGGCGGATCCCTGTCCCTGGTCTCTGCTTTCTCTATCTTTAACCCACTGCTGGTGCCGGCACCGGAATCGCCAGACTTTGCCGATTACGGTCAGCCTGAGATCAGGACGCTGGCTGCCCACTTCCACCGGGATGTCGATGGAGGTGAGGTCAAGGTGGGCCAGCTTCTGAGTGAGTGGGGAAAGCTGAAGTTTGACCTTCACACCTGGAAAAACAACGTGCCGGACTCGGTATTGACGGATACCCGGGTGACGGTGACCGAATGGTGCCTCCGCCGCCTCTTCACCCTCAAAAGTGAGCTGTACCGCTCGTGTGCCACCCTGCTGCCACTTGCTGAGGTCTCGCTGTCAATGCCCATCACCAGTTCCTGGTCCGAGCGGGGGTTCGGGGCGCTCAGGCGGATCACTGCCCGCCTCCGAGGGGGCCGCACTGACCTCCTCGACAGCCTCATGCACATCAGTGTCAACGGGCCCGACTTTGGCACTGTTGACTGTTCCCAGATAGTCCAGGAGGCAGTGCTCCTGTTTCTCCAGCAGAGGCGTCGCAGGTTTGGCGGAGGAATGGTGGGAGGGGGATTGTTGGTGCCGGAGAAGCCCCCCCTGTCCTCGGCCAAATGGGAGGACGCGAGCCAGCCATGTTCCTCCGAGGTGTCGGACATACAGAGTGAGCAGGAGCTGGAGCAGTTGCAGCAGGAGCTGGATGAGACAGTGAACAGTCTCCAGCTTCCTGTCAACAGTGACTCCGAGGACAGCCTCTGTGACTGAGCCCCCTCCCAAAGACAGAGGAAACATGAGCAGACCAAACAGGAACAGGCTATTCGGCACCTCGAGTCTGCTCCACCAGTCAATCAGATCACGGCTGATCTGTATTGGATTCTGCCCTGTTTATTGGTGTAAAGGTTCCGCTCACCATATCCAAGGGGCCGGGGCCACCACCCTCTGTTACAGTATGGAATAACCCGAGGGTTCGGACTGTTACCAAACCTGACTGCAGTTTCAGGCCGAGGTTTTCGGACACGTTAACTGTGGGTTATTCCTGAGCACTGTGCGTCAGGCGGGAGAGGCTGCACCTTCTCACCCGCAATGATCTGCTGACAGCCCCTCACCCCTTCTAACACAGCCAAATCATGTGATCTTTACTCCTCATTCATGGTGCTATTTGTAACCTCCATCTCCAGGCCCCCTTCTCTGATATTCTCTCTCAGATGTGTGAGAGAGAGCGGGAGAATGTTGCTGCCACCGTGAAGCAACTCTGAGCCATTCTGGAATGTGATTCTCAACAATACACTGCATTCAGCGCAGCTTTTCAAAATGCCTTTAGAATCCTGTAGATTAGTTAATAAATTTTTTAACTGTTTAGTATGAGACTTTTTTTTACTGTAGATGCATTTTAAAAGTGAAAATAAATTAAACATAATTTTCAGTGTTTCTAAATTCATTTCACTGACTCTCACTGGGGTACAGGGTCCCCGCTCTCCTGAAGGTGCTGACTCTCACTGAGGTACAGGGTCCCCGCTCTCCTGAAGGTGCTGACTCTCACTGGGGTACAGAGTCCCCTCCTCTCCTGAAGGTGCTGACTCTCACTGGGGTACAGGGTCCCTCCTCTCCTGAAGGTGTTGACTCTCACTGGGGTACAGGTCTCCCCTCCTCTCCTGGAGGTGCTGACACTCACTGGGGTACAGGATCCCCTTCTCTCCTAAAGAACAAAGAAAATTACAGCACAGGAACAGGCCCTTCGGCCCTCCAAGCCTGCACTGACCATGCTGTCCGACTTAACTAAAACCCCCTACCCTTCCGGGGACCATATCCCTCCATTCCCATCCTATTCATGTACTTGTCAAGACTCCTCTTAAAAGTCAGTATCATATCCGCTTCCACTACCTTCCCCGGCAACGAGTTCCAGGCACCCACCACCCTCTGTGTAAAAAAAAAAAAAAATCTGCCTCGTTCATCTCCTTTAAACCGTGCCCTTCGCACCTTAAACCTGTGCCCTCTAGTAATTGACTCTACCACCCAGGGAAAAAGCTTCTGACTATCCACTCTGTCCATGCCTCTCATAATCTTGTAGACTTCTATCAGGTCTCCCCTCAACCTCCGTCGCTTTAGTGAGAACAAACCAAGTTTCTCCAACCTCTCCTCATAGCTAATGCCCCCCATACCAGGCAACATCCTGGTAAATCTTTTCTGTACCCTCTCCAAAGCCTCCACATCCTTCTGGTAGTGTGGCGACCAGAATTGAGCACTATATTCCAAGTGCGGCCTAACTAAGGTTCTATAAAGCTGCAACATGACTTGCCAATTTTAAACTCAGTACCCCGGCCGATAAAGGCAAGCATGCCGTATGTCTTCTTGACTACCTTCTCCACCTGCATTGCCACTTTCAGTGACCTCTGTATCTGTACACCCAGATACCTTTGCCTATCAATACTCTTAAGGGTTTTGCCATTTACTGTATATTTCCTATCTGTATTAGACCTTCCAAAATGCATTACCTCACATTTGTCCGGATTAAACTCCATCTGCCATCTCTCCACCCAAGTCTCCAACTGATCTATATCCTAGATATAGATCAGTTGGAGGTGCTGACTCTCACTGGGGTACAGGGTCCCCCTCCTCTCCTGAAGGTGCTGACTCTCATGGGGGTACATGGTCCCCGTCCTCTCCTGAAGGTGCTGATTCTCATGGGGATACAGGATCCCTCTCCTCCTTTCCTGAAGGTGCTGACTGTCACTGGGGTAGAGGGTCCCCTCCTCTCCTGAAGGTGCTGACTCTCACTGGGGTACAGGGTCCCCCTCCTCTCCTGAAGGTGCTGACTCTCACTGGGGTACAGAGTCCCCCTCCTCTCCTGAAGGTGCTGACTCTCATTGGGGTACAATTCCCCTCAAATATCAAAGAAAATTACAGCACAGGAACAGGCCCTTCAGCCCTCCAAGCCTGCACCGACCATGCTGCCCGATGGCCCCCTACCCTTCCGGGGACCATATCCCTCTATTCCCATCCTATTCATGTACTTGTCAAGACGCCCCTTAAAAGTCACTACTGTATCCGCTTCCATTACCTTCCCAGGCAACGAGTTCCAGGCACCCACTACTCTTAACTCAATGGTACCAAGTTGAATGAGATGGAATGAAAACTGAAAATGCTGGGAAAACCCAGTAGGTCTGGGAGTATCGCTGGAGAGAGAAGGAGTTAACAATTCGATTCCAATAAGACATCTTCAGAACACTTCTTGGAACTTGTTCTTTTTCTCAGGAATCATGCTGGAGTCAAAAAATTGACACTCTCTCCACAGATGCTGCAAGACCTGCTCGTGTTTTTCCAGTAGTGGTTCAAGAAGACAGCTCGCTGCCACCTCAAGGGCAGTTAGGGATGGGCAATAAATGCTGGTCTAGGCAGCAACCCCCACATCCTGTGAAAGAATTTTGAGGTATATTCCAGATTCAACAACCTGTGTGAAGACATTGCTTCTCTAATTGTCTTACCAATTATTTTATATCTGTGACAGTTCCTGAATGATTTGCCAAAGCTAATGGAGCAAGTAGAGAGAAACCATCAAACTGTTCCAGTTTTAAATACCTTTATTAAATCTCCTTCTTCTTCATCTGGATTAGATAAAACAAATGTGATCAATGACTGCAGGAGATCCAAAGGCATCAGCATGAAGCCAGACAAATGTCTAGACCAGTCTCTGGGGTGGATTGTTAGGCTGGATGTGAGAGTTAGACTCTATAGAAAGAGGCTGAGAGGTGGAGAACAGATTTTGAAGCGTGGGTTTGGCAGGGTGTGTTCAATCAGCTGGATGGACAAAAAGATAAATGAGTGGTTAGATCAGAGGAGCCAGGTATCAGAAGGGTTGCTCAATACAATTAGAGAGAGAAAGACAGCTGAGTACAGAGATTGGAAGCAAAGCCTTATTCTGACAGCAACTGAAGGAGAAATTGAGGGTAAAAACAGAAGAGGAAGAAGAAAAATTGGATGGGGGGGATAACATTGAGATGTGGACTGAGGGCAGGTTGAAGAAAAGTGATGGCAACAGCCTAACTATTGCTGTAGTGAAAGCAAAGGAATGGTTGTGTGCTCAACGGCGAATAATGCCAGCTTCTCCAGTCTCACCATGTAACTGAAATCCCTCATTCCAGGCAGCTTCCTGCTAAATTTCCTCTGCACACATTCCAGAGCTTTGACATCCTTCCTAAAGTGTGGTGCTTAAATCTCAACATAATCAGAGACTCTCATGGTTTTGTAAAAGGAAAATTGTGTTTGACTTTATTAGAGTTCTTTGAGAAAGCAATAAGCAGCATGGATACAAGGGAGTCAGAGGATGTCCAGAAGATATTGGAGAAGATTCTTGTTTCTCTTCATGCACCTTGTGGTGCACAAGGCAGATTTTCATCTATTCCCATTAGCAAGGTTTTTCCTGGTACAGCTCACTAGTCTGTCACCTGAGGCTTATAGCTTGAGGAGGTGCCATTCTGCATCAAGTGTGGCTGAACAGGAATGTCTCCCCCTCTTGCCGCCAGCCATTGGCATATTTGGAAGGATTTTCAAGTTTACACACTGAACCTATTTGATCACATTATGTATACACCTTCCTTGGCCATCAAGTCTTAGGGTGGGATTAGAGCCCAGAGCTTCTGGCACAGAGGCAGGCTACCCATTGCACCACCAAGACTGCCCATTTGATAATGTGTGGTGGCACGGTGGTTGGCACTGCTGCCTCACAGCGCCAGGGACCTGGGTTCAATTCCCAGCTTGGGTCACTTGGCGCGGAGTCTGCACGTTCTCCCCGTGTCTGCGTGAATTTCCTCTGATTGCTCCGGTTTCCTCCCACAGTCCGAAAGACATGCTGGTTAGGTGCACCTGAACAGGCACCAGAGTGTGGCGACTAAGGGATTTTCGCAGTAACTTCATTACAGTGTTACTGTAAGCCTACTTGTGACACCAATGAATAAACTAAACTAAAACTAAACTACCATGCAAGGTATAGGCAGTAACATGTTAGCATGGATAAAAGATTGGTTAGCTAACAGGAAACTGAGTAGGCATAAATGGGTCATTGTCTGGTTGGCAGGATGTGGCAAGTGGCGTGTCACAGGGATCATTGCTGGGGCCTCAACTATTTACAATTGATATCAATGAGTTTAATGAAGAGACCGAAGGTAACATTGCTAAATTTGCTGATGAAGCAAGTGTTCGTAGAATAGTATGTTGTGAAGTTGACATGAGGAGACTGCAAAAGGGCATAGGTTAAGTGAGTAGGCAAAACTTTGGCAGATGGAGTATAATGTGAGAAAATGTGAACTTGTCCACTTATAGTATATTATTTAAATGAAGAGAGATTGCAGAACTCGGTGAGTTACAGAGGGATCTGGGTGTCCTGGTACATGAATCACAAAACGTTAGTATGCAGGTACAGCAAGTGATTGGGAAGGTGAACAGAATATTGGTGTTTATTGCAAGGGGAATAGTTTATAAAAATAGGGATGTTTTGCTACAGAGGAATTGGGCGAGGTATTAAATGAGTACTTTGCGTCAGTATTCACCAAAGAGAAGGACTTGGTGGATGATGAGTCTGGGAAAGGATGTATAGATAGTTTGAGTCATGTTGAGATCAAAAAAGAGGTATTGGGGTTCTTGAGAAACATTAAGGTAGACAAGTCCCCAGGGCCTGATGGGATATACCCCAGAATACTGAGAGAGGCAAGGAAGGAAATTGCTGGGGCCGTGAGAGAAATCTTTGTATCCTCACTGGCCACAGGGGAGGTCCCAGAGGATTGGAGAATAGCCAATGTTGTTCCTTTGTTTAAGAAGGGTAGCAAGAATAATCCAGGTAATTACAGGCCGGTGAGCCTTACATCAGCATTGGGAAATTATTGGAGAGGATTCTTTGAGACAGGATTTATTCTCACTTGGAAATAAGTGGACATATTAGTGAGAGGCAACATGGTTTTGTGAAGGGGAGGTTGTGTCTCATGAACTTAATCGAGTTTTTCAAGGAAGTGACGAAGATGATTGAGGGTAGGGCAGTGGATGTTGTCTACATGGACTTCAGTAAGGCCTTTGACAAGGTCCCTCATGGCAGAATGGTGCAGAACATGAAGTCACATGGGATCAGAGGTGAATTGGCTAGGTGGATACAAAACTGGGTGTACAGGTACACAGGTCACTGAAAGTGGCAATGCAGGTGGAGAAGATAGTCAAGAAGGCATACGGCATGCTTGCCTTCATCGGCCGGGGTACTGAGTTTAAAAATTGGCAAGTCATGTTGCAGCTTTATAGAACCTTAGTTAGGCCGCACTTGGAATATAGTGTTCAATTCTGGTCGCCACACTACCAGAAGGATGTGGAGGCTTTGGAGAGGGCACAGAAAAGATTTACCAGGATGTTGCCTGGTATGGGGGGCATTAGCTATGAGGGGAGGTTGGAGAAACTTGGTTTGTTCTCACTGGAGCGACGGAGGTTGAGGGGAGACCTGATAGAAGTCTACAAGATTATGAGAGGCATGGAGAGAGTGGACAGTCAGAAGCTTTTTCCCAGGGTGGAAGAGTCAATTACTAGGGAGCATAGGTTTAAGGTGGGAGGGGGAAGGTTTAAAGGTGATGTACGAGGCAAGTTTTTTACACAGAGTAGTGCCTGGAACTCGTTGCTGGGGGAGGTAGTGGAAGCGGATACGGTAGTGACTTTTAAGGAGCGTCTTGACAAGTACATGAATAGGAAGGGAATAGAGGGATATGGTCCCCGGAAGGGTAGGGGTTTTAGTTAAGTCAGGCAGCATGGTCGGTGCAGGCTTGGAGGGCTGAAGGGCCTGTTCCTGTGCTGTAATTTTCTTTGTTCTCTGTTATAGTTGTACAGGGTGTTTGGTGAGACCACATCAGGAATATTTTATACAGTTTTGGTCGTCTCATTTACGAAATGAAGTGGTTCCAAGTGCATTCAAATGATACCTGGGATGAAGGAGTTATATTACGAAGAAAGGTTGGACAAGCTGCTGCTGTATCTATTGGAGTTTGGAAGAATGAGAAGTGATCATATTGGAAGGTCCTGAGGGGACTTGACGGATTTTTTATTCATTCACAGGATGTGGGCGTTGCTGGCTGGGCCAACATTTATTGCCCATCCCTGAAGGCAGTTAGAGTCAACCACATTCGGAGGATGTTTCCACGCGTGGAAGAGACTAGGGGGACACCATTTAAAAATAAGAGGTCTCCCATTTAAAACTAAAATGAGAATTTTTTTCTCTGAGGGGAGAGTTTCTTTGGAATTATTTTCCCCAGAGAGCAGTGGAGGCAGAGCATTGAACATTTTTAAGGCAGAGGTAGACAGACTTGTGGTTAATCAGGGGATGAAAGGTTATCGGGATTGGTCGGAAACGTGGTGGTCAGAATTGAACGCAATGTTCCTGTTGAGGACTTACCTGAGATTTAGCATGATTTTCTTGAATGCTAACAAGACCAGTTGTATCAAACTTGCCGCCACCACTTTCTCGAGGACATTAATTGGAGAGCAATAAATTCTGGCCTTACCAATCTCACCCGCATCCTGTGAATTTTCTTTTGCCACACTAACAATGATGCAGGGATAGCATCTCAAAGTTCCCCTCAGAGTCACACATCATCCTGATTCAAACATTTCTGTGCTTCATTGTCGCTGGGTCAAAATCCTGGAATTCTCGAGCTGACACTATCACCACTGCGGGAGGACCATCACCATCTGCTGGAGGGGGCTTCTCGGGGGTGGGCAAGAAGGGCTGGTGCCTGTGGTGCTTAGAACTTGAGAACGCATAAAGGAGGGTCACCAGAAGTTGACTCGAGATTGGAATTGGGAATTGGTATTTTAACAATATCACTCTTGTTGAGGACTTGCAGAGATTGACAAGGGTAAGTGTGGAGGGGTTTCAGCAATGTGGAGACATCAGAGAAACTGCAATTCTACTGAAAAAGGAGAAAGTTGAAGGATGATTTAATAGAAGTTCAAAATAGGAGTTTTGTTACAGTAGATGGAGAAACTACTCCCAGTGATAGGAGGATTGATAAGAAGCTTGAAATTCCAGGACAAAGCAGCCCGCTTGATTGGCACCCCATCCATTCCCTCCAGCACCGACGCCCAGTAGCAGCAGTGTGTACCGTCTACTAGTTGAACCGCAGAAATTCACCAAAGATCCTTCGACAGCACTTTCCAAACCCACGACTGCTTCCATCGAGAAGGATAAGGGCAGCACATGGGAACACCACCACCTGCAAGTTCCCCTCCAAGCCACTCACCGTCCTGACTTGGAAATATATCGCTGTTCCTTCGCAGTCGCTGGGTCAAAATCCTGGAATTCTCTCCCTAAAGGCATTGTGGGTCAGCCCACAGCACATGGACTGCAGTGGTTCAAGAAGGCAGCTCACCACCACCTTCTCAAGGGCAACTAGGGATAGGCAATAAAATGTTGGCCAGTCAGCGAAGCCCACGTCCCACGAATAAATTTTAAAAAAGTCATTGGCAAAAGAAGCAAGGACAGAATGAAATTTCTTTGCACGCAGCGAGCTGTGATCTGGAAGGTGCTGCTTGAAAGGGTGGTAGAAGCAGATTTATCCTCTGGATTGCTGTGTTCAGTAACATGTCAGTTGCTGCCTCCACTCCCCAGGCTATCTGGGTCAGACAATGGAACTTACCCCTTCCCAACCTGCATCACACTTTCGGAAGGATGTGAAGACATTGGAGAGGGAATGGAAAGATTCACAAAAGTGGGGCCAGGGATGAGAGACTTCAGTTACGTGGAAAGATCGGAGAAGCAGGAGTTGTTTTCCTTAGAAAAGAGTAGGATGAGAAGAGATTTGATGGAGGAATTCAAAATGATGGGGAGTAGATCGGGAGAAGACTGTTCCCATTGATGGAAGGATTGCGAAACAGAGGAGGCCAATTTAAGGTGTTTGGCAAAAGACCCAAAGGTGAAAATCCGCTTGTGTAGCAACTGGAAGCGCACTGCCTGGGAGTGTGGTGGAGACAGGTTCAATCGTAGCTTTCAAAAGGGAATTGGATCATTATCTGAAGACGTTCTTTTCACAATTGTTCACACGGCATGTTTCCACCCAACCCCATTGTTAATGTGTTTCACACAAGCTTACTGTCACATCTGCCATTGGGCAGCTTTCGTTACAGGTTGTCCAGTTGGTGACATCACAGCATCCAGCTGGGCTGCCCCTGGCTGTGGTGGAAGCAGAGAAATCCTCAGAGAGGTTAGTCTCAGTGTCAATGAAACAGTTCTCACATTGTCCTCAGCCCAATGCCTGCACCCATTCTGATGGTGCTGTGACCTCAGCTGGGGTGTAAAGAGGAACAGCTCCCATTGCCTCCCAATCTTCACAGGATTGAAAGACTTCTCTCCCTGGGAAAAACATTGCTCCAGCTGAACTCTGCCCAGTTTAAATACTTGGGAGGACTGGGGACATGTCACAGTATGCGGCAGTTAGAATAGTGCTGCTCATCTTTTTATTCGCTGGCTAGACCAACATTCTCTGCCCATCCCTAATTGCCCTTGGTGAGTGGTGAGCTGCCATCTTGAACAGCTGAAGACCATGTGATGTAGGTACACCCATAGTGCTGTTAGAGAGGGAATTCCAGGATTTTGACCCAGCAACAGTGCAGAAACAGTGATATATTTCCAAGTCAGGATGGTGAGTAACTTGGAGGGGAACCTCCAGGTGGTGATGTTCCAAGGTATCTGCTGCTCTCGTCCTTCTTGATTGTATAGGTCATGGTTTGGAAGGTGCTGCCTAAGGAACCTTGGTGCATTTCTGCAGTACATCTTGTCGATGGTACACACGACTGTCACTGCATCAGTGGTGGAGGGAGCGAATATTGAAGGTGGGGATGGGGTGCCGATCAAGTGGGCTGCTTTTGCTGTCTGGCATGTCTGTACATTTCCACATAACCCACTGTCCTGTTGGCATCTCCATCTACAATTACATGGGAATCTTTTGAGTTCAACTGTTACTAGAACTCATCTCAAAACTGTGCCTCTCGCTGAACCGGCTGGTTGCCAGGTTTAGCAAGGAGGATAAGTCCAGAAGCAGGAAAAGGTTGTGTAGCCCAACACACAGAACCCATTCGTTGATCTCAATCCAACTGACTGACCCACCTTCTCTCACCCCCTCACTGCATGTTAATTATAACAAGAAATTAGTAGCAGGGCAAGGAAAAATCTTTTCACCCAGAGGGTGGTTGCAATCTGGAACGAACTTCCTGAGAGGATGGTGGAGGCAGGTTCGATCGAGGTATTCAAAAGAGAATTGGATTGTCATCTGAAAAGAATGTGCAGGGTTACGGAGGGACTGGGTAGAATGCTTTATCAGAGAGCCAGTGCAGACTCAATGGGCCGAATGGCCTCCTGTAAAGGTCCTGTGATTCTGTGGGTTTTTCTATAACTGATATCTGTAGAAACATTGTTGAAGTGTTGCGATGGGAAATGAAGCGCGAATGGTTTTAGCCAAGTAGCATCTGTAATCGCTGCTTTCTTCCCACCTTCTCAGTCTCTCAGATTGGAACTGTTAGCAGGAATTTGTTATAAAGACACATTTTGTGTACAAATTCAATACTTCTTTTCACAAAGAATTGACTGCTAGATAGATGAGAAGACAATGCTGCCATCAATATAAACCTCTCTAAAGCCCTTGACAAGATGCAGTAAGGAAGGTTTGTTTAAAAGTGTGAAGGAAAATTCACACTGAGCATTTGGTTATCTGACTTGATCTTTCCTCATGTGACTCAGCGTCTCAAGAGATAGGTTTGAAGAAGCATCTCTAAGACAAAAGAGAGGCTGGAAGGGCCCCCAGGCAGCTGAAGGCCCAGCCACCAGTGGACAAGTGATTAAAACTGATGGTGCTCGCCAGAGCAGAACTGGAGGAGTGCAGAGATTTCAGAGGGTTGTGGGACGGGAGGAGATTACGGAGAGAGGGAGTGGCGAGGCCAGGGAGGGACTTGAAAACCAGGATGAGAATTTTAAAGTTGTTTGACCAGGTGCCACTGTAGGGTCAGCAAACACAGGGGTGAAAGGTGAAGGAGATTTGGTGTGAGTAAAGCTGCAGACAGCAGAGGTTGAGTAATCTCGTGTTTATTCAGGGTGAAATATGGGAGATTAGTCAGGAATGTGTTAGAATCATCAAGTTTAGAGAAAAGGAAAGCATAGATGAAAGTTTCAGCAGCAGACGGAGACGAACAATGTTACAGAGGTGAAAATAATTTTAACAAATGTAACATCGGAAGCTCATCAGGGGGTCAAAAATATCCGGCATCTCCACATCAAAAATAACACCAAGCTAAAATGGACTGATTTAACCGCAAACCGTCATCAGGGGTGGAGTCAGTGACACTGTTTGGAGCGGGGATTGAAAACAATGGCTTCAGTCTTCCCAATATTTAATTGGAGGAAATTTCTGCTCCCCCAGTACTGGATGTGGGGTAAACAGTCAGATAATTTAGTGACAGAGGAATGGGGAGAGGTGGGGGTGAGGTAGATGAGGTATCGTCAATGTACCTGAGAAAACTAACAGAGAGCTTTTGGATGGTGTCACCATGGCAGTATGTAGATGAGAAATGGGAAGGGGGTGGGAAGGTCAAGGAAGATCCTTGGGGTACACCAGAGGTAACAGTGTGGGAGCAGGCAGAGAAGTCATTGTCAGTAATTCTCTGGCTCTGATTAAGTAGATAAAGATGGAAGCAGGTGTGAATGGAGAGGGGTGGGAGGAGGATGGTGTGGTCAGCCTTGTTGCAAACAGGTTGAGGAGGGAAAGTTTATCTTTGCCAAACCCACAGAAGAATTCAATTGTAACTTTGATCAGTCGTTTGAGTACCAGGCAGGGTGGAAGCGTGATTGAAGAGATTCAAACATGGAGTTCCAGCAAAGATAGGGATGAATTTGGGAAGCGATATATTCAAGGACATTGGAGAGGAAAGGGTGGTTGGGGATGGGATGATAGGTTGTAAAGACGATGAGGGTTCTAGAGATGGGTTTTTGAGGAGGGGGTGATGTGAGTTCTAGGGGTGGGTTTTTGAGGGGGGTGATGGGGGTTCTGGGGGTGGGTTTTTGAGGGAGGTGATGGGGGTTCTGGGGGTGGGTTTTTGAGGGAGTGGGTGATGGGGGTTCTCGGGGTGGGTTTTTGAGGAGGGGGCGATGGGGGTTCTAGGGGTGGGTTTTTGAGGGGGAGGGTGATGGGGGTTCAAGGGATGGGTTTTTGGGGAGGGGGTGATGGGGGTTCTAGGGGTGGGTTTTTGAGGGGGAGAGTGATGGCGGTTCAAGGGGTGGGTTTTTGGGGAGGGGGTGATGGGAGTTCTGGGGTGGGTTTTTGAGGGGGTGATGGGAGTTCTAGGGGTGGGTTTTTGAGGGGGAGGTGATGGGGGTCCTGGGGGTGGGTTTTTGGGGGGAGGCGATTGGGGTTCTCGGGGTGGGTTTTTGAGGAAGGGGCGATGGGGGTTCTAGGGGTGGGTTTTTGAGGAGAGGGTGATGGGGGTTCTAGGGGTGGGTTTTTGAGGAGGGGGCGATGGGGGTTCAAGGGGTGGGTTTTTGAGGGGGAGGGTGATGGGGGTTCAAGGGGTGGGTTTTTGAGGGGGAGGTGAGGGTTCTGGGGTGGGTTTTTGGGGGGAGGTGATGGGGGTTCTCGGGGTGGGTTTTTGAGGAGGGGCGATGGGGGTTCTAGGGGTGGGTTTTTGAGGAGGGGGGCGATGGGGGTTCTGGGGGTGGGTTTTTGGGGGGAGGTGATGGGGTTCTAGGGGTGGGTTTTTGAGGAGGGGGCGATGGATTTTCTCGGGGTGGGTTTTTGAGGAGGGGGCGATGGGCGTTCTGGGGGTGGGTTTTTGGGGAGGGGGTGATGGGGGTTCTAGGGGTGGGTTTTTGAGGAGGGGGCGATGGGAGTTCTAGGGGTGGGTTTCTGAGGAGGGGGGCGATGGGGGTTCTGGGGGTGGGTTCTTGGGGGGAGGTGGTGAGGGTTCTAGGGGTGGGTTTTTGAGGGGGGGGTGATGGGGTTCTAGGGGTGGGTTTTTGGGGGGAGGTGATGGGGGTTCTCGGGGTGGGTTTTTGAGGGGGAGGTGATGGGATTCTCGGGGTGGGTTTTTGAGGAGGGGTGATGGGGGTTCTAGGGGTGGGTTTTTGGGGGGAGGTGATGGGGGTTCGAGGGGTGGGTTTTTGAGGGGGAGGTGATGGGGGTTCTTGGGGTGGGTTTTTGAGGGGGGGTGATGGGGGTTCTAGGGGTGGGTTTTTGGGGGAGGTGATGAGGGTTCGAGAGGTGGGATTTTGAGGAGGGGGTGTGACGACAGATTTGAAGCAAGGACAGATATTTACATGATTAAAATGGTAATGGTGATTACGTAAAGCGATGATCAGGCCACAGATCAAACACTGTGGGCAGAAGAATATTAAATCCCGAGAGTATCGAGCTTATTGGAGCTGTCAGTGATGTTGTGTGGGTAGAAATCTAAAATATAAAACATACAGTCCTGACCTGGCCTTGCTCGCTATGTTCCAACAGGTGCTGTGAACTCTTATTGTTGTCTTTGTACTGAAATGAATCCATTCATTTCAGTGAATTTGATGAATCAGAGTTAATTTAGTGTTGGAAATGTATCAGAAAGAATTGATTGTGGCTCATTATATGTCAAACAGCGTCAGTGGTGAGACTGGGACACTGTGCTGAATATAGCAATGCTGAGGACGCAAGCCAGACTTTCAAGCACTTTGGCTGCTTTCTCAATCTTGCTTTAGGTTGTGGTGGAAGGAAGGAGTGTTGGCAATGGATTACTCTAAGAACATAAGAAATAGGAGCAGCAATAGGAGAGATGGACCCTCAAGCCCGTTCCGCCATCAATAAGGTCATGGCTCACCTGATATCTGCACTTTCCTAACCCATGCTGAGATTCCTTAATTCCCAAAAAACTAACAATCTCTGTTTTAGATAGACTCAATGATGAGCATCCACACTTATGAATATATGGAATAGGTACAGGAGAAGGCCACTAAGATCATTGCTGATCTGTTTGTGTTTCAAATTCCACGTTTCCATCCACCCCAATAAACTTTTAATCGCCTGCCTAACAAGAATCTATCCACCTCTACTTTAAAAATATTCAATGACCTGCTTCCACCATTCTGAGGCAGAGAGTTCCAAAGTCACACAACCTTCTGAAAGGAAAACATTCTTCTCATCTCTGTCCTAAAAGGGTGACCTCTAATTTTAAAAACAGTTCCCCCTAGCTCTAGATTCTCCCACAAGAGGAAACATCCTCTCCACATCCACCCTGTCAATACCCCTCAGGATCTTGTATATTTCAATCAAGCCTGTATGTTGTCTCCAAAGGAAGACATTAGCTTTATAGAAACGTAGAAATTAGAAGCAGGAGGAGGCCATTTGGCCCTTCAAGCCTGCACCACCATTTATTTTGATCATGGCTGATCATCAAATTCAATATCCTGATTTCCCCCCCCCCCCCCCATATAGAAACATAGAAAACTACAGCACAAAACAGGCCCTTCGGCCCCACAAGTTGTGCCGAACATATCCCTACCTTTTAAGCCTACCTATAACCCTCCATCCTATTAAGTCCCATGTACTCATCCAGGAGTTTTTTTTAAAGACCCTATTGAGTTTGCCTCCACCACCACTGATGGCAGCCGATTCCACTCGCCCACCACCCTCTGTGTGAAAAACTTCCCCCTAACATTTCCCCTGTATCTACCCCCCAGCACCTTGAACCTGTGTCCTCTCGTAGCAGCCATTTCCACCCTGGGAAAAAGCCTCTGAGAGTTCACCCGATCTATGCCTCTCAACATCTTATATACCTCTATTAGGTCTCCTCTCATCCTACGTCTCTCCAAGGAGAAAAGACTGAGCTCCCTCAGCCTATCCTCATAAGGCATGCCACTTAATCCAGGCAACATCATTGTAAATCGCCTCTGCACCCTTTCAATCTTTTCCACATCCTTCCTGTAATGAGGCGACCAGAATTGAGCACAGTACTCCAAGTGGGGTCTGACGAGGGTCTTATATAGCTGCATCATTATCCCCAGACTCCTAACTCAATCCCTCGATTGAAAAAGGCCAGCACACCATACGCCTTCTTAACCACCTGCGGGGCCGATTTTAGAGTCCTATGGACCCGGACCCCAAGGTCCTTCTGATCCTCCACAGTACTAAGAGTCTTTCCCTTAATATTGTACTCCTTCATCCCATTTGACCTGCCAAAATGGACCACTACGCATTTATCTGGGTTGAAGTCCATCTGCCACTTCTCCGCCCAGTCTTGCATCCTATCTATGTCCCTCTGTAACTTCTGACATCCCTCCAGACTATCCACAACCCCACCAACCTTCGTGTCATTGGCAAACTTACCAACCCATCCCTCCACTTCCTCATCCAGGTCATTTATGAAAATGACAAACAGCAAGGGTCCCAGAACAGATCCCTGGGGCACACCACTGGTGACCGACCTCCAATTAGAAAAAGACCCATCTATACACACTCTCTGCCTCCTTTGGGCAAGCCAGTTCTGGATCCACAGGGCAGCAGCCCCTTGGATCCCATGCCCTCTCACTTTTTCGAGAAGCCTTGCATGGGGACCTTATCGAATGCCTTGCTAAAATCCATATAAACCACATCTACCGCTTTCCCTTCGTCAATGTGTTTAGTCACATTTTCGAAGAACTCCACCAAGCTCATAAGGCACGATTTGCCTTTGACAAAGCCATGCTGAGTATTCTTGAGCATACTAAACCTCTCCAAATGCTCATAAATCTTGTCCCTCAGGATCTTCTCCATCAGCTTACCAACCACTGAGGTTAGACTCACCGGTCGGTAATTTCCTGGGCTATCCCTGTTCCCCTTCTTGAAAATAGGAACCACATCCGCAATCCTCCAATCCTCCGGCACCTCTCCCGTCTCCATCGACGACGCAAAGATCATCGCCAGAGGCTCTGCAATCTCTTCCCTCGCCTCCCACCGTAACCTGGGGTACATCCCATCCGGACCCGGCGACTTATCTATCTTGATGCCATTCAAAGATTCCAGCACAACCTCTTTGTTAAAGTCCACATACTCAATCTTTTCAGTCCACCGCAAGCCCACAGTACATCCACCCATGTCCTTCTCCTCTGTGAAAACCGAGGCAAAATACTCATTAAGCACCTCTGCCATTTCTACTGGTTCCATACTGATTTTCCCGCCTTCACCTTTTATAGGCCCTATTCCTTCACGTCTCATCCTTTTACTCTTCACATATTTATAGAACGCCTTAGGGTTTTCCTCAATTCTACTTGCCAAGGCCTTCTCGTGACCCCTTCTGGCTCTCCTACTTTCCTTCTTTAGTCCCTTCCTACAAGCCGTATACTCATCTAGATCCCTATCTTCACCAAGCTCTCTGAATCTTTTGTACGCTTTCCTTTTCTTCTCGACTAGGTCCCGCACAGCTTTCGTGCACCACGGTTCCTTTAATATCAATATATTAAAGGGATCAATATCCCTTGATCCCTTTAACACCAAGAACTATATCTAATTTCTTATTGAAATCACACAATGTTTTGGCCTCAACTGTTTTCTGTGGTTGTAAATTCCACACATTCACCACCCTCTGGGTGAAGAAATTTCTCCTCACCTCAGATCTAGAAGGTTTACCCCTTATCCTCAAATTATGATCCCCTAGATCTGGACTCCCCGACCATTGGGAACATTGTTTTTTAATCTATCCTGCCTAACCCTGTTAGAATTTTATAAGTTTCTATGAGATCCCCTCACTCTTCTAAACTCCAGTGAATATAATCCTAATCCTAACCGACTTAGTCACTCCTCACATGAGAGACCTGCCATTCCAGGAATCAGCTTGGTAAACCTTCGCTGTACTCGCTCTATAGCAATGATACCCTTCCTCAGATAAGGACACCAAAACTGCACACAAAAATCCAGATGTGGCCTCACCAACGCCCTATACAATTGCAGCAAAACATCCCTATCCCTATACTCAAATCCTCTTGCTGTGAAGGCCAACATACCATTTGCCTTCTTTACTGCCTGCTGTACCTGCATGCTTACTTTCAGCAACTGATACACGAGGACACCCAAGGTCTTTCTGAATATCCACCTCTCTCAATTTACACACATTCAAGTCATAATCTGTCTTCCTGTTATTGCTACCAGAGTGGATAACCTCACATTTATCCACATTATACTGCATCTGCCATGCACATGTTCACACACTCAGCCTGTTCAAATCACGCTGAAGCATCTCTGCATCCTCCTCACAGCTCACCCTCCCACCCACCTTTGTATCATTTGCAAATTTGGAGATAATACATTCAGTTCCCTCTTCCAAATCATTGATGTATACTGTGAACAGTTGGGGTCCTAGCACAGATTCCAGGGGAACCCCACTAGTCACTGACTGCCAATCAGAAAAAGACCCGTTTATGCCAACTCTCTGCTTCCTATCTGCTACAGTAAGAAGTCTCACAACACCAGGTTAAAGTCCAACAGGTTTATTTGGTAGCAAATACCATAAGCTTTCGGAGCACAGCTCCTTCGTCCACATCAGTCCTATCTGCTAAGCAGCTTTCTATCCATCTCAAGACATTACTTGCAATCCCATGTGCTTTAACTTTACATAGTAGTCTGTTACGTGAGACCTTGTCAAAAGCCTTCTGAAAGTCTAAATAAACCATATCCACTGGTTCTCCTCGGTCAACTCTACTAGTTACACCCTCAAAGAATTCCAGTAGATTTATCAAGCATGATTTCACTTTTGTAAATCCATGCTGACTTTGTCTGATTATACCGCTGCCTTCCAAATGCCGAGTTATAAATTCCTTGATAATAGACTCTAGCAACTCCCTTCGTACCGATGTTAGGGTCACTGGTCTACAGTTCCCTGTTTTTCTCTCTACCCCCCTTTTTGAATAGCGGGCTTACATTAGCTACCCTCCAATCTGTAGGAACCAGTCCAGAGTCCAAAGAATTTTGGAAAATAACCACCAATGGATCTACTATTTCCAGAGCCACTTCCTTAAGCAGTCTAATGCTTCGTATCAAACACGGCTGCCAACAGCTAAGGGAGAAGATCCGTCACCATCCTCTCAGGGATTGGCAGCAAATGCCAGCAACACCCATACCACAAGATATATAATCTTTAATTACACAACAGCTTATTGTCACTGAGTGCTGCACTCACAACATTGCTTAAGATAATTGGCTTAATTAATTAAATAGGACCTGCAATCATACGTTAAGAATTTTAATTAATCATATTAAAACACAAAAACAATTTTACAAATTGTTGCCTATGTATAATGGAAGTTGCTGAAAAGAGACATCCTGTCAAAGCTTTTTGGCTCGCACTCATCAGGTCAATTGCAAGAATACCAATGTCAGCGCAAACAACAACTTCATACTGTATGAGAAGAGAGTCTGATTGGTGGACTCTGACTGGTAAAGTTGTTGCCATGGAGGATGCACCAGTTAATGGAGTGTTATAATTCAGGTCAGAAACTCCAAAAGTGTTTTATGAAGTCCACCTCGATCATAAGTTTTGCACTTTGAATTTGGCTAGGGTAAGCATGAGATTCTTCACTTCAGCTATGATTGCAATGACCCATTAGGGAGCTTTTATCAAACAAAGTTTATTAAAGTGTACAATTAACGTGTATAGAAAGGCAATTGGCAATAACTATTACCAATTACAAATAAAAAAAACAATCATGATATTATATAAACCTTAACAGCTAAACACTGTTCCAACCAAACAAATCCCAAAAACAGAATCTTTGCCACAGGTTTAACACAGCTCATGTGATATTGGAACTGAATCCTTTGGTTGGAGAATTGAAATCCTGAACTCTCAACCTTGTAACTTCTAGCAGCCCTCTGGATACACCCAGAACAGTTTGAAGTCAGAACAGCTTCCCAAAACACCAGGGAGAAAGAGAGAGAGAGAGACTCCAGGCAAGCCAACCACTAACAGCAGATTTTCCACTCCAGGGAGGCAAGAAACCTTGCTTTCAACTAACCAGCAGAATTTCCAATACCAGGGAGAGAGAAAGAGGAACATTGCTTTCGGTCTGATGTCCACCCTTTTTGAAACTAAAACTGAAAATGAATCCTTAAATTTTCATCTGGGGAGGAATCACCTGACTTTGACCTGTCAATCAATTTCCCCCTCACAATGCAGTCATAAAACATCCCAGAAAGTACCCGAGGCTCAGAGTAAAAATAAACAAAACCCCATTTAAACCATTGAAGCAGCAATAAAAGGAATTCTAGCAACCAGCCCGGCAACAATAAAACCCAAAAGGCCTGCTTACAACTACAGAGAACATGATTTTAAAAAAACATTTCTCAGAGGTACACTAACGTCACTGACAGATCTCTGCCAAACACAGCTTGAAAATTTAAACCAGCAGTTTGACTCTGATTGGTCGTGGCATTGCCCTGAGGAATGAACCAGTCAATGGCTGTCACTGATTTTGTTTCACTGAAACAGGCTTGAAAAGCTTTAGCAAAATGTCTTTTTTCAGCAATACTCAATTCCTGTGCTAACCAAACGTCTATAATGCAAGTTCGCGAAATGACACGAAAACACTGAAAGTATAAAATTCCAGATTGGTTGCCCCCTATCATCGGATTTGGAGTTTCACCATGATGCACTGGGGACCTGTTTAAGGACAGCAGGTCGAACTAGGGTGCAAAGGGCCTTGGTTTGGATGACATGGTTTGTGAGTGTGTTCTCAATTTCAGCCGTGGAGAGTGAATTAAACTGGCTCGAGTCAGGTCATGTCTGTGTTTCACCAATTCTCCCCACCAGGTATTGCTGGTGAAGGGAACAGCACCTCATGGAGGAGAGGGGCGGGGGTAAGGGAAGAAAGGGAGGGGGGGATGTGATTCTAGAAACCTCTGGCCCTAATGTCATCTTCTGTGGTGCAGGATCACATTTGGGATGTCTGATTACACTGTAGGTGCTATGCAAATGCAGCTTGTTATTGGTAGTCCTGCTAGGAAGGACATTACATCCCAGCAGCAGCTGTGTATATTTTAAGAAAACACCCTCAAATCATTTAAATTCAGTTCTGCTTTCTATTGTTTATCACGGGCACTCCACCAGCTGGAGGTTCCCCTTTGAACCACTCACTATCCTGACTTGGAAATATATTGGCCGTTCCTTCACTGTGGCTGGGTTAAAATCCCGGAACTCCCTGCCTAGCAGCACTGTGGGTGTACCTACACCACACGGACTGTGGGGAAGTTAGGGATAGGCAATAACGCAGGCCTAGTCAACAATGCCAAGAATATATTTAGAAAGCAGCAGTTGCCATGGTGAATAATGTTTTGTACATCTTTGTGTAACAGTGACATTGCAAGACTGATTGTATAATTCCTACACCCTAAACCCGGGGACGCGGTGGGAGCAGCCATAGTCATTCCATCCAAATGTCAATCAGACAGATTTCTCTCTGAGAGTAACAGTTTGGAGAGCTGTATGTGAGCAGTGTGAGACATGACGTGGAGAATGTGCAGACCTGGGAGGAACAGGTGGATGGGACCCATGGTTCACAAATCTCTCCATCGCTGGAGGGGTTTCCTCACCTCCTGTTTGTTACAAACTCATTGATAGAGACTGATCACTGCGCTTAGCCAATAATTCCATTCTCACAGTGACTCCCAGGGTGAGGGGAGGTGAATTAGACACATCTCGGTCTTTCTTTCTCTTGCAACTCCTCTTGTTGTCATGGCCATCATTTTATCTATAGTGGGAACATTCAGAGGATCTGTCTGGGTGAAGGATCAGTGAGGATTATTTTAACTGGTGAAATCCATCTATCTGTTGGCTATACACCACACCCAATAAATACAGCCAGAGTTAAAACGACTCCCAATATTTCACTTCTTGCCGGGTATCAGTCATGTTACAGGCTGTGGGGAAGAGTAACTGCGGGATGCCAGGTACCATCACTGATGTGTGGCCAATGTCGTTGAAGAATCAGGAATTTCCAAGGCCATCTTGCTCAACCATGTTGCTGATTTGAGAATGGTTCCCAGTGGGACGAGAGTGAGCAGCCCTCCCAACTGTACTGATCTTTCCAGAGAGTCAGATAGTGACAGCACAAAGAGAGAGGAAGAAAGAAACGCACTGTGGGAGAGCAGAAGTTTAAAATCAGAAGTTGAGTTTTAAGCTTCCTCTCCAATCTCACTCTTGCTTTGTCTCCTGCTTTCCATTCCTCAGGAGTCTACTATGAGTCTAAGCTCTCTGATGTGGGAGGGTTTTCGGCAACATGTTCCATGTTTGTCTCTCCAACCAGCTGTTCCACAGCTGCCTTCATGGCTGACTGTACAATGCAGGAAGCTGTCTGAACCAGCAATGCCTCACGCATCTCTGCTCCTTCACTGAGGCCTGGCATCTCGAGGCTAAGGACAACATCACTCGGAGGATCAACTTCCCATTCACCATCACACTCAACAACATATCTCTTGTCTTCTGACAAGTCATTCCAATTCACCCACCCATGGAGACCACCTTCACCAGAAACATCTTTCTCAGGGGTGTCTGAAGGGTGGAGGGTGTCACAGCTGGGATCTGGGGCAGCAGTGTTCTGAAGCCCCGCATTCATTCCTTCTAAGAAAGCTTCTTGTTTAATAATGCTCAACATTGTCCCGTTTGTGCTTCCTTCTTGCTCAGCGTCCTGCTTTGGATAGGAGCAGATAGGATTAGCATTCTCGTTGCTCAAATCATTGCAACTTTCATATCTGCCTGACTCCTGGATTGGTGTCTGTTGAGAATCCTCAATGGCCAATGGTTCTGGAGGTTTTGCTGAATTATCTTTCTTTGGCAATTGGGTCGATTGCATCTTAACTGTGCTTGGTTTTTGCAAATCACCACTTCCTATCGGAGCAGGGTCAAGCTGAGCTGGGCTTTCCTTTGCTAGCCCTTGTCTCTCTGATTCTGTGTCCACTCCCAAAGTAACTTGAGTGAATCTTTTCTGCAGACTATCTGGAACCACATCAGCCTCAGGGAGGTGCGGTGGGTTGATCTGTGTTGTCCCAGTGTCACTCTGCAGTCCCTGTGCTGTTGTTTGAGGAGAAAGCATCGACTCTGATGGCACAAACTCAAAGTCATGTGAGTGCTGGTCACTCTCCTGTGTGCCATTGATCCACACAGCTTGACCATTGTCCTCAAGCAGTCCTGCCCTGTCCTGCAGTGTTGCTGGGAAAATCCTTTTGATTCCCTCTCTCTCTTCAGTCTTCGCTTGGCTCTCAGGGTGGTTGCTTTTGGAGACACTTGGTAAATGAAGATCTTGGTTTCCATTCAGTGATACAGCCACAGCTTCTAGATGCAGGATTTCTGAATCTCTGTGGGTGTGACTCATGTAGTCTGCATTCCCCTCAGGGTCTTCACTCGGACTCTCGGCTTTCTTCCTCTGGCCTCTGGTCTGCTCTTTGAGAAGCGGTTTTGAGTTGGACAAGATGTTTGTGCCCGATTCCCGGGAATCCTGCAGCATTCCCGTCTCTGCACTTCCATCTTGCTGGCATTGGCTACCCGGGCAATCCACATTCCTCTGGGCGAAACTCCTCCACTCCTTTTTTGATTTCATTAGATATCTGAAGGAGGCCCAGCCCGATGATTTTCTTCTCAGTTTTCCTCGGCCATCAGGTGTACAAGCCTCAGGTTCTTCTTCTGTGCCGGATACATTGGATTCGTTGGCATCTTCCTGTACGTGTGCGCGGAGACCAGGACCCCCTGACACCGAGAGGTTCCATTCAGGGGCTTCTGTCCTGTTCTGGGCGCCAGCAGAGTGGCATGTGGCTTCACTCTCAGCATAACATATCTGAGCAGCAAGGCAGCTCCCCAGCTTCTGGCTTTCACCTTTTGTCTCTGCTTGACTTCCTGGCCCATCATTCTGAGATCTCGCCTCTGCCTCCTTCACTTTGTTTTTTCTGGGTTTTTTGACACAAATCAGAGATCCCCAAGTGGCACTTGACCCCCTCAGTCCCTTCCTTGGTCTCTCGCTTTTTTGTCCTGCTTCTTTCCTGGGCTTTATTTTGTGTTCGACAGGCCCCTTGTTCGACTGGCAGTTTTGCCCTTTGATCTCGAGAAGTGGGCCGTTCAGCTTCGGTGAAGAACAAGGCCACATTGCTTCATTTTCCTCACCTGTAGACCTCTCTCCACCACCACTCTCTGAGTTGTCTTTAAGGATTTTCTCATCAATCCCCGGGGACACAGCCCACAGTGAGTCCTCAGAGTAACTCTTCTTCTTCCAATCTCCAACAGCAGCAGTTTCCTCATCTTCTTGAAGAACATCTGAGGCAACAACTCCAGACTGGTACTTCGGAACGCTGCAACTTCCTGACTGCCCAGCTTTGCTTCCCTTTAGATTAGCTGCCTTTTTATTTTTCATGAGGAATAACTTGGGAGGACCTCCCTTGGTCAGTTTCCTGACTAAGCCAATTTTGCCCTTGCTCTTTGGGCGGGCGCACACATCTCCTTCTTCAGTCGAGGCTGATGAGGTAGTCACATCCATGTTGCTGTTTAAACTCTGGTTTGTCTCTTCAGCACCCTGTATGACAGTTTGGGAATCAGTTACCTTGTTTGGCTTATGGCCACATCATGGGCTCTCTTCAGCCTAAATTAACATCTCAATGATGGCTCGACGTTGAAACAAAGATCTGCAGAAAAAAAACACAAGTCACTAAACAACAGCAAAATACTGCAAATGCTGGGGATCTGAAATAAAAACAGGGAATGTTGGATAAACTCCAGGTCTGGCAGCATCTGTGGAGAGAGAGAGAGAGACACAGTTAACGTTCCAAGTTAATGACCCTTTGTCAGAATATTATTAGCCACATTTAGGATGCTGTGTACCGTTTTGGTGCCCTATAAGGAAAGATATATTGTCACTGGAGGCAGCACAGAGGAGGTTTACTAGAATGATCCCGGGAATGGAGGGACTGCCGAATGGGGAAAGATTAAACAGATTGGGTCTGTACTCCTTGGAGTTCAGAGGAATGGGAGGTGATATGATTGAAACATAGAAGATTCTTAGGGGTTAAGACAGGGTTAATGTTGGGAGGATGTTTCCACTCATGGGAGCGTGTAGGACCAGAGGCAGAGTCACAGAATAAGGGGGGCTCATTGAAGACAGATTTGAGGAAGAATTTCTTAGAGAATGGTGAATCTTTGGAATTCTTTACCCCAGGAAGCTGTGGAGACTGACTCCTTTCCAAGGCTGAGATAGATAGGTTTTTAATCCATCAGAGAATTAAGGGTCATGGAGAGAAGGCAGGAAAGTGAACTTAGTGAGCGTTAGATCAGCCATGATCTTATTAAATGATGGAGCAGGATCGAAGGGCTGAATGGCCTCCTCTTGTTCCTATTTCTTATGGTCTTATAACATCATACAATCTTATGGCACTTGGCCCATCGTGATGTGCCAGCTCTTTGAAAGAGCTTTTCAATTCGTCCCCACTCCCTCCTCCAATTCTTTTCGCAGATCCCCGATAGTTCCAACCCTTTCAAATATTCATTCAATTCCCCTTGAAAGTCATATTTCTGCTTCCAGCGCCCTTTCAGGGTGTGGGGTGGCATGGGCCACCACGTTGATCAGTACCTACAGCGCCCACAGACTCCAACCCTTAAAATAACAACCCACAACAGCACTCTGTAGCTTCATGTGTGTCAGTTGTGGCAGAACGTGCTCCTCAAGAATTTACCTCTTCAACCACCAGCAAAGGTGCACCACGTGAGGACACCTGATGTGGATTGTTTGTTGCCCGTCATCTTTCACAGATGGAAGGATGGTGACAATGACCTTTTCTGGCAGCTTATTCCTGACTGATACACAGTGGCTGCCGTGTGTACTGTCTACAAGAACTCACTGCAGGAACTCACCAAGGCTCCTTAGGCAGCACCTTCTAAGCCCACAACCACTCCCATCTCGGATAAGGGCAGCAGATACCTAGGAACACCACCACCTGGCGGTTCCCCTCCGAGTCACTCACCACCTGGACATGGAATTATATCACCATTCCTTCACTGTCGCTGGGTCAAAGTCCTGGAACTCCCTCCCTAACAGCACTGTGGACTGCAGCGGGTTCGCGAAGGCAGCTCATCACCACCTTCTCAAGGGGCAAATCGGGATGGGCAATAAATGCTGGTCTTGCCAGCGACGCCCACACCCTAATAATGAATTTTAAATAAACTGTGTAAAGTACATTCTCCTCCCAACTCTGATTCTGTTGGTGATTATCTTTAACCTGTGTACTCTGCTTACTGCTCCTGTTGCTCCTGCAACCAATTTCCCTTTATCAAAACCTTTCATGATTCTCAACAGCCTCTTCAAATATTTACAGGAACTAAACTCAGTTCTTTAATATTCTGCCCCCAACTCACAGCTTAATCCCATTTCTCCAAGCAGCTCTCACTTACCCACACTGCTGGCTCACTCTCACCATTTCCATTAACATCAGGCCCCTTATCCCTGCGAAGAGTCTGTACCTGGCACACACAGATCACCAGGTGACTGGCCCACTCACGTATTTATATATACAGCGATATAGATGATAAGCAGCACGGTGGCACAGTGGTTAGCACTGCTGCTTCACAGTGCCAGGGACCTGGGTTCGATTCCCAGCTTGGGTGACTGTCTGTGTGGAGTCTGCACATTCTCCCCGTGTCTGCGTGGGTTTCCTCCGGGTGCTCCGGTTTCTTCCCACAGCCTGAAAGACGTGTGGGTTAGCTGCATTGACCTGAATAGGTGCCGGACTGAGGCGATACGGGGAATTTCACAGTAACTTCATTGCAGTGTTAATGTTAGCCTTACTTGTGACTACTAAATAAACTTATTTTTTAAAAAAGCATTGCAGTAGTGGTGTGGCTATGTTACTGAATTAATCATCAAGGGAAAATGAGTTCAAATCCTGATTTGAATTTAGATTTTAAAAGTCTGGAAATGAAACTCGTCTCAGTAAAAGTGAAGCTGTCCGGTTGTTGTAAAATCCCAACTGATTCACCCAACTGACCCAGGCTGTCCATTAGAAATAATCCCAGCTTTTCCAACTGACCAGAAACATTAACACCTCATGGCCACTGGCAGACTGGACCCTAAATCAGCTCAGTGACAGGAAACAAAGGATAATGATCGCTGGATGTTTTTGTGAATGGAAAACTGTTCCCAGTGGTGACCCACGGTTCAGTGTTGGAGCCCTAACTTTTTGTGTATATATTAATGTTTTAGACTTAAATGTGGGTAACATAATTGGGAAATTTGCAGATGACACAGAAACTGGCCATGTAGTTGATGGTGAAGAAGATAGCTGTTGACTCCAGAATAATATCAATGGTTAGGTTGAGTGGGCAGGGAAGTGGCAAATGGAATTCCATTAGACCATAAGACCATAAGACACTGGAGCAGAATTAGGCCACTCGGCCCATCGAGTCTGCTCCGCCATTCAATCATGGCTGATATTTTTCTCATTCCCATTCTCCTGCCTTTTCCCCATAACCCCTGATCCCCTTATTAATCAAGAACCTATCTATCTCTGTCTTAAAGACACTCAATGACCCGGCCTCCACAGCCTCCTGCGGCAAAGAGTTCCACAATTTCACCACTCTCTGGCTGAAGAAATTCCTCCTCATCTCTGTTTTGAAGGATCGTCCCTTTAGCCTGAGGTTGTGCCCTCTGGTTCTAGTTTTTCCTACTAGTGGAAACCTCCTCTCCACGTCCACTCTATCCAGGCCTGTCAGTATCCTGTAAGTTTCAATAAGATCCCCCCTCATCCTTCTAGACTCCAACGAGTACAGACCCAGAGTCCTCAATTGTTCCTCATACGACAAGCTCTTCATTCCAGAGATCATTCTTGTGAACCTCCTCTGGACCCCTTCCAAGGCCAGCACATCCTTCCTTAGATATGGGGCCCAAAGCTGCTCACAATACTCCAGGTATTCCATCCAGAAATGTGTGAGGTAATGCATTTGGGAAGGGCAAACAAAGTAAGGGAATACTGAATAAATGGGAATGTATTGAGATGTATTCAGGAAGTGAGAGACCTTGGAGTCCACAGGTCCTTGAAATGTTCAGGTGGTCAAGAAAGCACATGGAATGCTTTTCTTTATTGGGTGAGGTACTAAATATAAAAGCAGCAATGTATAATGGAACTGTAGAAAACGCTGGTTAGGAATTATGTGTACAGTTTTGGTCACCACATTACAGGAAGGTCATCAGTGGAGAGAGTGCAGAGATTCACAAGAATGTTGCCAGGGCTTGAAATTTGCAGCTACAAGGAGAGATTGGACAGGCTGCGAGTTGTTTCCCTACAATGGAGGAGACTGAGTGACCTGAGTGAGGTGCACAAAATGATGAAGGGCCTAGACAGGGTAGACAGGAAAGATTTGTTCCCCCCTAGCTGAGAGGTCAGTTACCAGGGGTCAGAGATTTAGGTGATTGGTGGAAGGATTAGAGGGGATATTGAGGAAAATCTTTTCCACCCAGAGGGTGCTGGGTGTCTGGAATTCACTGCCCAAGTTGCTGGTTGAAGCTGAAACACTCAACTCATTTAAAAGGTCAAATCTGTATCTGAGATTCTGGAACCAGCAAGGTTACGGACCAGGGGCTGGAAAACGGGATTAAAATGAGTGGCTTGTTTCTTTTCTGGCTACCACAGACATGATGGGCTGAATGGCCTCTTTCTGCACCGTAACTTTTCTATGGTTAGTGACACGGACATCTGGTCGATGCTTGGACACACATACCTGACTGATTGTCCATGTCCCAAACTAGTACTGACTACCTTACTCGACAAACCCACTTGACATTGTGACCTCGCCCCCTTCTTTAAGGGGGGGGGGCGAGCTCATCTTTAAGTGAGGTCTTCAGACACTTTCCGCCATGCTCTCAGTTACCCCATCAGGAGAACCCACTGAAAGACTCTCTGTAAAACACAGCGAGCTGGGGGAGCTGGATTCGGGACGAAGCCAGAGGGATGGGTTTTAAATGGGAGCCCAGCCTCCCTCTGCTGGTCGGGTTTGGATTCACTCCAGATGATGGAGTTCACAACTCGCCCCCAGAATCTCAGCGCAAATTCATTAAATGCCAAAGTCTTTCAATTGCTTTGAATCCATTAACACTGTCACAGAGAAGCTGAAATGTGACTAGCCCTCCTGCTGGGCTCTGAACGTTAACTCAGTCCAGCCTCAGAATTGGAATTTGGAAATATTTCTGAGAGTTTAATAGGAGAGGATTTCTACAGGAGTCTCTCCCCCGGATGAAAAACAAGTAAGTAGAACAACCTTGTTTAGAAAAACAATGCTAACAGAATGGTTGAAAAGGTGGTACAGTGGTTAGCACTTACACTTACAGTGGTTGGCCTTACAACGCCAGGGACCCGGGTTCAATTCCAGCCTCGGGTCACTGTCTGTGTGGAGTTTGCACGTTCTCCCTGTGTCTGCGTGGATTTCCTCCGGGTGCTCTGGTTTCCTCCCACAGTCCAAAGATGTGTGGGTTAGGTGCATCGACCTGAACAGTTGCTGGAGTGTGGTGACCCGAGGATTTTCACAGTAACCACATTGCAATGTTAATGTAAGCCTCCTTGTGACACTAATAAATAAACTTTAACTTAAAAGCCCTGACCCGAAACGTTGGCTCCATTCTCTCCCCACAGATACTGTCAGACCGGCTGAGATCTTCCAGCATTTTCTGTTTTTGTTTCAGATTCCGCAGTAATTTGCTTTTATTTTGAAAAAGCTATCTAGGTTAGTCCCACTCCTACTATTCCACCCCTGCCCCTCCAACCCCCGACCGTGACACTACTAATTTCTCCTAGAATGCTCTCTTGAAAGTTATTATTGAGCCTGCTTTCACCAGCCTTCCACTGCAGATCACAACAACTCATAAAGTCTCAGAGACTCTTCCAGCACAGAACGAGGTCATTCAGCCATTAAACACCAATCTCCTCATCTTCCTCTCTGGTTCTTTACCCAGTCAGTTCATAGAAACATAGAAAACTACAGCACAAAACAGGCCCTTCGGCCCCACAAGTTGTGCCGAACATATCCCTACCTTTTAGGCCTACCTATAACCCTCCATCCTATTAAGTCCCATGTACTCATCCAAGAGTCTCTTAAAAGACCCTATTGAGTTTGCCTCCACCACCACTGACGGCAGCCGATTCCACTCGCCCCCACCCTGTGTGAAAAACTTCCCCCTAACATTTCCCCTGTACCTACCCCCCAGCACCTTAAACCCGTGTCCTCTCGTAGCAGCCATTTCCACCCTGGGAAAATGCCTCTGAGAGTTCACCCGATCTATGCCTCTCAACATCTTATATACCTCTATTAGGTCTCCTCTCATCCTACATCTCTTCAAGGAGAAAAGACCGAGCTCCCTCAGCCTATCCTCATAAGGCATGCCACTCAATCCAGGCAACATCCTTCTAAATCTCCTCTGCACCCTTTCAATCATTTCCACAACCTTCCTGTAATGAGGCGACCAGAACTGAGCACAGTACTCCAAGTGGGGTCTGACGAGGGTCTTATATAGCTGCATCATTATCCCTGGACTCCTAACTCAATCCCTCGATTGATAAAGGCCAGCACACCATACGCCTTCTTAACCACCTCCTCCACCTGCGGGGCCGATTTTAGAGTCTTGTGGACCCGGACCCCAAGGTCCTTCTGATCCTCTACCGTACTAAGAGTCTTTCCCTTTATATTGTACTCCTTCATCCCATTCGACCTGCCAAAATGGACCACTACGCATTTATCTGGGTTGACGTCCACCTGCCACTTCTCCGCCCAGTCTTGCATCCTATCTATGTCCCTCTGTAACTTCTGACATCCCTCCAGACTATTCACAACCCCACCAACCTTCGTGACGTCGGCAAACTTACCAACCCATCCCTCCACTTCCTCATCCAGGTCATTTATGAAAATGACAAACAGCAAGGGTCCCAGAACAGATCCTTGGGGCACACCACTGGTGACCAACCTCCAATTAGAAAAAGACCCATCTATACCCACTCTCTGCCTCCTTTGGGCAAGCCAGTTCTGGATCCACAGGGCAGCAGCCCCTTGGATCCCATGCCCTCTCACTTTTTCTAGAAGCCTTGCACGGGGGACCTTATCGAACGCCTTGCTAACACAGAACACAGAAACCCTACAGTGCAGAAGGAGGCCATTCGGCCCATCGAGTCTGCACCGACCACAATCCCACCCAGGCCCTATTCCCACATATGTTTACCCGCTAATCCCTCTAACCTACACATCTCAGGACTCTAAGGGGCAATTTTTAACCTGGCCAATCAACCTAACCCGCACATCTTTGGACTGTGGGAGGAAACCGGAGCACCCGGAGGAAACCCACGCAGACACGAGGAGAATGTGCAAACTCCACACAGACAGTGACCCAAGCCGGGAATCGAACCCAGGACCCTGGAGCTGTGAAGCAGCAGTGCTAACCACTGTGCTATCATGCCGCCTAAATCCACATAAACCACATCTACCGCTTTCCCTTCGTCAATGTGTTTAGTCACATTTTCGAAGAACTCCACCAGGCTCGTAAGGCACGATCTGCCTTTTACAAAGCCATGCTGAGTATTCTTGAGCATACTAAACCTCTCTATATGCTCATAAATCTTGTCCCTCAGGATCTTCTCCATCAGCTTACCAACCACTGAGGTTAGACTCACCGGTCGGTAATTTCCTGGGCTATCCCTATTCCCCTTCTTGAAAATAGGAACCATATCCGAAATCCTCCAATCCTCCGACACCTCTCCCTTCTCCATCGACGACGCAAAGATCATCGCCAGAGGCTCTGCAATCTCTTCCCTCGCCTCCCACAGTAACCTGGGGTACATCCCATCCGGACCTGGCGACTTATCTATCCTCTAGTTACTGACCTCCTCCCCACAGTGGAAACCATTTCTCTGAAACAATTTCTGAGACCTATCTGAAAAGGGAGAATGTTACGGAGTTACGGAGGGATGGTGGGGATTGGCACTAGATGACACTCTCATTTAGAGAGCTATTACAGACACATTGGGCCAAATGGCCTCCTTTCTGTAACAATTCTGTGATTTATATAATCTAAACTTTTCATAATTTTAAACCTCTATCAAATCTCCCCTTAACCTTCTCTTCTCTAAGGAGAACTAGCTGAGTCTTTATTCTCCCTGAGTTGTCACACTCTCACTTGGACGCAGAGGTAAGTTTCACTCCAACATCTCACCCAAGGGTGACACAAACAATTAGAGTAGGCAGCACATTCAACCACTGCAGGCATCATGCATGGTCTGAGGCTGGTACTTCTGTGGACATCCAGCTTACAACCCCTTCACCCATGATTCCTGAAGATTATAAGAAATAAACAAAGAACAAAGAACAATACAGCACAGGAACAGGCCCTTCGGCCCTCCAAGCCCGCGCCGCTCCCTGGTCCAAACTAGACCATTCTTTTATATCCCTCCATTCCCACTCCGTTCATGTGGCTATCTAGATAAGTCTTAAACGTTCCCAGTGTGTCTGCCTCCACCACCTTGCCCGGCAGCGCATTCCAGGCCCCCACCACCCTCTGTGTAAAAAACGTCCTTCTGATATCCGTGTTAAACCTCCCCCCCCTCTCCTTGAACCTATGACCCCCTCGTGAACGTCACCACCGACCTGGGGAAAAGCTTCCCACCGTTCACCCTATCTATGCCTTTCATCATTTTATACACCTCTATTAGATCACCCCTCATCCTCCGTCTTTCCAGTGAGAACAACCCCAGTTTACCCAATCTCTCCTCATAGCTAAGACCCTCCATACCAGGCAACATCCTGTAGAAGCAGGAATTGGCCATTCAGCCCCTCGAGCCTGCTGTAACATTCAGGAAGATCGTGGTTGTTCTGATTGTGGCTTCAACTCAGCATTGCCGCCTGTCTCCCATATAAAGATTTTCTTTAAGTTTATTTATTCGTGTTACAAATAGGCTGACATTAACACTGCAATGAAGTTACTGTGAAAATTCCCTAGTTGCCACACTCTGGCCCCTGTTCGGGTACACTGAGGGAGAATTTAGCATGGCCAATGCACTTAACTGGAATGTTTTTCCGACCGTGGGAAGAAACCGGAACACCTGGAGGAAACCCACGCAGACACGGGGAGAACGTGCAGACACCACAGGGCCAGTGACCCAATTGGGAATCGAACCTGGGTCCCTGGCGCTGTGAGGCAGCAGTGCCAATCACTGTGCCACCGTGCCTCCAATCCTCCAATCCTAACAATTAGACTGGACTTTATCGTGCGGTTATCATTTTGAATGACAATACCGTCTCTCTGCTGTAAATCCCAATTTCACCGATGCAGTCAGGTCACAGAAGAGCAGTTTTTTGGGTTTTTTGCACTTTTTTCCTGTAAATCTAAAGAAAATTTATATAAACCCCTTTAATTTGACATTTAATAACTGATGAGGAATTGTAATTCTGAATCCCACAAACAGTCCAATTAGAGTGCTTAATGAATACTTGTTAGATATTCACAGGTAGGTTTGTGTTGCAGGGTTTGTCTTGCTCACCAATCTGAAATCTACAATGTTTATCACCTATTCCCAAAGACAATTTCCATGTTCTAATGGGAATGGCATCTTATAACAATATGCTAATTATCTAAATTAATTAACTTTCATATTTGCAATTTTTGATGAACAAGTCCCTTGTCCATCAAAAACCTATCAAACTCAGCCTTCAATATATTGATTGTCATAGAGTCATAGAGGTTTACAGCATGGAAACAGGCCCTTCGGTCCAACTTGTCCATGCTGCCTTTTTTTAAACCCCTAAACTAGTCCCAATTGCCCGCATTTGGCCCATATCCCTCTATACCCATCTTGCCCATGTTACTGTCTAAATGCTTTTTAAAGGGCAAAATTGTACCTGCCTCTACTACTACCTCTAGCAGCTCGTTCCAGACACTCACCACCCTCTGTGTGAAACAATTGCCCCTCTGGACACTTTTGTATCTCTCCCCTCTCAGCTTAAACCTATGCCCTCTAGTTTTAGACTCCCCTACCTTTGGGAAAAGGTATTAACTATCTAGCTGATCTGTGCCCCTCATTCTTTTACAGACCTCTATCAGCTCACCCTCAGCCTTCTACGCTCCAGAGAAAAAAGTCCCAGTCTAAGTGACCCAGTCTTCACTGCTCTCTGACGGAGAGAACTCTGAAGAGTAACGACACTCTGAGAGAAGAAATTTCTCATCTCCATCTTTAATGAAAGACCTGTTATTTTGAAACTGTACCCCAGAAAGGGAAACATCCTCTCAGCATTCACCCTGCCAATCCCCTCAGAATCTTATGTTTCAATAAGATCATCTCTTCAGTGGGATTTCATTTCTGATGAATTGGATATAACTCCGAGCCACTTCCACCCTCTGTTAGACTAATAACCTGATCACTGACAGATTGCTATTTGTTATTGAAAGAACGCAGAATCTATTAGACATTGAATTAATAAAATTTTAAAGTTTATTTAATAGTCACAAGTAGGTTTACATTAACACTGCAATGAAGTTACTGTGAAAATCCCCCAGTCGCCACACTCCGGCGCCTATTCGGGTACACTGAGGGAGAATTTAGTATGGCCAATCCATCTAGCCAGCATGCCTTTTGGACTGTGGGAGGAAACCGGAGCGCTCAGCGGAAACCCATGCAGACATGGGGAGAACGTGCAAACTCCACACAGACAGTGACCCAAGCCGGGAATCGAACCTAGGTCCCTGGCGCTATGAAGAAGCGCTGTGAACCATTGTGCTACCGTGCCGCCCCATAGATAACACCAACAACAAACGTTCTAGGTGAGGGCTGTCCACTTAAAGATTATACCACCCGACCAGTCCATCAAATCGATTACAGTCTCCTGTGTACAACAGGAAGTATTCAAACATTCAGAAACTAACAAAATGCAAACTGAACAATCCACTGGCTGAATCATCATCCAGAGGAGACAGAGTGAGAGAACGAGAGAGAGACAGAGAGAAAAGGCACAGCAAGAGTCCAGAGAAGGTGAGAGAACGAGAGAGACAGAGAGACACAGAGAGAGAGAGAGAAAAGGCACAGCAAGAGACAGAGAAGGTGAGAGAACGAGAGAGACAGAGAGACACAGAGAGAGAGAGAGAAAAGGCACAGCAAGAGACCAGAGAAGGTGAGATAGATAGAAATGCATGGGAAGAGAAGGGACAGGGTGTAGAGAAAATACAGCTGGAAATGAGTTATTATTAGAAGTTGCAGACTGAGGCAAGAACACAGTCAGAGAAATGAGATTACTATAGAGACAGGAAAAAAACTCAGAAAGTGATATAGATCAGATACAGAGAAAGATTTTATATAAGTTACACTTATATTTCAGCATGACAGATATAGAAATATTACATATATAAATGGAATGAGACAAGGTATATGAGGAGAATACATAGAAAAAGTATGAATAGATCGAATTGTACAGAGCATGCAAGCGCTGGGGAATTTACAGGCAGTGGATGCACACAATGCAGAGAATAGAACACAGAGAACATCTTTACAACAATATATAAATAGATGATATAGAAGTTAAATGGAATGGGTATATAGTATCCAGAGTATCATTACTCATTTAGATTAGATATTTGTAATTGTCGGTTAGAACTCACCATCCACTCTGGTCCACACACGAAGCAGTTTCTTCAGCACTGATCTCGCTCTCGCTCTGACGTACACTTTTGATGCCAAGTGGCTCCTTTCAATAGAAACTAAACACCCCCCTCACTGACCCCCCCCCCCCCTCACTGACCCTCCCCGCCAACCCTCATTGTCCCCCCCCCCCCCGCCACCCCCCCCCCACACCTCTGACAGCAGACGGGCAGCTTGCTATCGTAGTCACGCATGCCAGGCACATCACTCTTATCCCAAACGAACTGGAATCCTATGAATATTGCATGACCAGAATCCGCCTGATTCACAATTCACTGATTAACAGCAGTCTCTGCCTTCTGCAAACAACTCCGACAAATTCACTCAAACCCTCTTGATGCACGGCAAGGCAATTTGGAATTAACAAGAAGCAAGATAATGAACAGTAGTTCGATTAGATGTTATCGGTAATGTAGATGCTTCCAGGAATGTCACTTTGCATTCAATTAATTACTAAATAGGATTCATACTTTGTCAACACATTCATTCCCTATTTTGTGCCCCCTCTCCTGAAGGTGCTAACTCTCCCTCAGCACTCCCTTAGCACTGACCCTCTGACAGTGCAGCACTCCCTCAGTACTGACCCTCTGACGGTGCTGCACTCCCTCAGTACTGACCCTCTGACAGTGCTGCACTCCCTCAGTACTGACCCTCTGAGAGTGCGGCATTCCCTCAGTACTGACCCTCTGATGGTGCGGCACTCCCTCAGTACTGACCCTCTGACAGTGCAGCACTCCCTCAGCACTGACCCTCTGACAGTGCGGCACTCCCTCAGTGCTAATCCTCTGACAGTGCAGCACTCCCTCAGTACTGACCCTCTGACAGTGCGGCACTCCCTCAGTGCTGACCCTCTGACAGTGTGGCACTCCCTCAGCACTGACCCTCTGTCAGTACGGCACTCCCTCAGTACTGACCCTCTGACAGTGCGGCCCTCCCTCAGTACTGACCCTCTGACGGTGCTGCACTCCCTCAGTACTGACCCTCTGACAGTGCGGCACTCCCTCAGTATTGACCTTCTGACAGTGCGGCACTCCCTCAGTACTGACCCTCTGACAATGTGGCACTTCCTCAGTACTGACCCTCTGACAATGCGGCACTCCCTCAGTACTGACCCTCTGACAGTGCGGCACTCCCTCAGTACTGACCCTCTGACAGCACGGCACTACCTCAGTACTGACCCTCTGACAGTGCGGCACTCCCTCAGTACTGACCCTCTGACAGTGCGGCACTCCCTCAGTACTGACCCTCTGACAGTGCAGCACTCCCTCAGTACTGACCCTCTGACAGTGCAGCACTCCCTCAGTACTGACCCTCTGACAGTGCAGCACTCCCTCAGCACTGACCCTCTGATGGTGCTGCACTCCCTCAGTACTGACCCTCTGACAGTGCGGCACTCCTTCAGTGCTGACCCTCTGATAGTGCGGCACTCCCTCAGCACTGACCCTCTGACAGTGCGGCACTCCCTCAGTACTGACCCTCTGACAGTGCAGCACTCCCTCAGTACTGACCCTCTGACAGTGCAGCACTCCCTCAGCACTGACCCTCTGATGGTGCTGCACTCCCTCAGTACTGACCCTCTGACAGTGCGGCACTCCTTCAGTACTGACCCTCTGACAGTGCAGCACTCCCTCAGTACTGACCCTCTGACAGTGCAGCACTCCCTCAGCACTGACCCTCTGATGGTGCTGCACTCCCTCAGTACTGACCCTCTGACAGTGCGGCACTCCCTCAGCACTGACCCTCTGACAGTGTGGCACTCCTTCAGTACTGACCCTCTGACAGTGCGGCACTCCCTCAGCACAGACACTCTGACAGTGCGGCACTCCGTCAGCACTGACCCTCTGACAGTGTGGCACTCCTTCAGTACTGACCCTCTGACAGTGCGGCACTGCCTCAGCACTGACCCTCTGACAGTGCGGCACTCCCTCAGCACTGACCCTCTGACAGTGCGGCACTGCCTCAGCACTGACCCTCTGACAGTGCGGCACTCCCTCAGTACTGACCCTCTGACAGTGCGGCACTCCCTCAGTACTGACCCTCTGACAGTGCGGCACTCCCTCAGCACTGACCCTCTGACAGTGCGGCACTCCCTCAGTACTGACCCTCTGACAGTGCGGCACTCCCTCAGTACTGACCCTCTGACAGTGCGGCACTCCCTCAGCACTGACCCTCTGACAGTGCAGCACTCCCTCAGCACTGACCCTCTGACAGTGCGGCACTCCCTCAGTACTGACCCTCTGACAGTGCGGCACTCCCTCAGCACTGACCCTCTGACAGTGCGGCACTCCCTCAGTACTGACCCTCTGACAGTGCGGCACTCCCTCAGTACTGACCCTCTGACAGTGCGGGGCTCCCTCAGCACAGACCCTCTGACAGTACGGCACTCCCTCAGCACTGACCCTCTGACAGTGCGGCACTCCCTCAGTACTGACCCTCTGACAGCGTGGCACTCCCTCAGTACTGACCCTCTGACAGTGCGGCACTCCCTCAGTACTGACCCTCTGACAGTGCGGCACTCCCTCAGTACTGACCCTCTGACAGTGCGGCACTCCCTCAGTACTGACCCTCTGACAGTGCGGCACTCCCTCAGTCCTCCAGTGGTAATGTCAGCCTGGGTTATATTATATTGAATTCTCTGGAGTGGGTTTTGAACTGACAGATGTCTGAGTGCAGTCAGTGAGCTGTCCTCTGAGCTGCAGCATTAGGTCAGGGAACCACTCAGGAGCAAAACACTCGAGTGATGTACAAATATAGTTCTCTGGCCCAGGCTGGAAGGGGAAAAAACAATTTGCGAAAGTCTAGCTCTGAATTCTAAACTCTGCGAGGATGAGGAGTTATTAACACTTTGTTATTAAGCTCCTGTTGTATCTGACATTGTGTCCCGGGCAGTGTAATGATTCTGCTGCTCTGGGAGGGAGATGATGTCTAGTCAGATCTTAGTGACAGGACAAAACACACACAATCTCAGCAAACCAGCTCACTTTCCAACATTCTGCTCAATATCATCACTGTAACTGGAACAAACCTGCCAAACCACACAAATTAAAAGCTGTTAATTATGCGCTGTGCAAGTCTGGAATATGTTGACGTGTTAAGTTACTTAGTGTTCTGTATCGTCAGTGTTTATTAAAAAAAATTATAATCAGATATGTCGCAGCAAGAAATTCTTTCCAAAGCACTCAAGGATATCTTGCGTTTATATAGCATCCTATTACATCCCAGAGACAGCCTGAAACACCACAAACACACAATGAAACATAGAATCCTACAGTGCAGAAGAAGGCCATTCGGCCCATCGAGTCTGCGCTGACCACAATTCCACCCAGGCCCTAACCCCGTAGCCCATGCATTTACCGTAGCTAGTCCCCCTGGCACTAAAGGAGCAATTTAGCATGGCCAATCCACCTAACCCACACATCTTTGGACATGTAGGAGGAAACCGGAGCATCTAGAGGAAACCCACGCAGACATGGGGAGAATGTCCAAACTCCACACAGTCACCCAAGGCAGGAATCGAACCTAGGTCCCTGGCGCTGTGAGGCAGGAGTGCTAACCACTGTGCCATCGTACCATGAAATTCAGGATTGCTGAACTGTAGGCAAATATGGCAGCCATCTTGGTACACAGCAGGATCCCAGGGCTAAGGTGAATGGACAGCTAATGTGTTTCTGGTTATGTTCCTAATGAATACCCAGGAAGATAAATCCCACCGAGCCTGCTTCACTCAGTCAGCAGGGCAATATCCAACACAAACTCACTCAACCCCAACCACGCAGTGTCTGGAAGAGAACACCAAAAGAAAACTGCACCCAGCTGAGGTAAACTCGGAGTTGGAGAGAGTATTGTGTAAGATGATGCTCTTAACAGCCTCTCTCTCCTCTCCAATTGTTCCCTCTCCATTTCAAGTCTGTCTTCGTGGAGTCTGCACATTCTCCCCGTGTCTGCGTGGGTTTCCTCCGGGTGCTCCCACAGACTGAAAGATGTGCTGGTTCGCTGCATTGGCCATGCTAAATTCTCCCTCAGTGCACCCGAACAGGCGCCGGAGTGTGACGACTTGGGGAATTTCACAGTAACTCCATTGCAGTGTTAATGTAAGCCAAATTGTGACACTAACAAATAAACTTTACTTTTCTTTACCATCCCATCCACCAGCAACCCACCCTTGAGCCTCCGTTCTTGCAAATTACTGTCCCATCCCCAACTCCCTTTCTCTCTAAAGTTCTCCAAAGTGTTGGCGCCTCCAAAGTTCTTTCCTGGAATTCCAGGTTTGAATCCCTCCAGTCAGGGTTCTGTTCCTGCCACAGCACCTTGTCAAAGTCACAAACGCCATCCTAGAAACATAGAAACCCTACAGTGCAGAAGGAGGCCATTCGGCCCATCGAGTCTGCACCGACCCCAATCCCACCCAGGCCCTGCCCCCACATATTTTACCCGCTAATCCCTCTAACCTACGCATCCCAGGACTCTAAGGGACAATTTTTTTTTTAACCTGGCCAATCAACCTAACCCGCACATCTTTGGACTGTGGGAGGAAACCGGAGCACCCGGAGGAAACCCACGCAGACACGAGGAGAATGTGCAAACTCCACACAGACAGTGACCCGAGCCGGGAATCGAACCCGGGACCCTGGAGCTGTGAAGCAGCAGTGCTAACCACTGTGCTACCGTGCCGCCCTAACTGTGAACATGGGAAATGTTCCCCCTTTGATCTTCTACATCTGTCTGCAGCAGTTGACCACGTCACTGGTGTCCGTGTCTTCAACAGACTCTGGTATCTGGGACCCTGGGATACCAGGGCAGGAATTAATCAGTTAATGGTAGGGCGTTGGGGAGTGTTATAGAACAAAGAGATTTTGGGGTACAGATTCATAGCTCCTTGAAAGTGGAGTCACAGGTGGACAGAGTGGTGAAGAAGGCATTCGGCATGCTTGGTTTCATTGGTCAGAACATTGAATACAGGAGTTGGGATGTCTTGTTGAAATTATACAAGACATTGGTAAGGCCACACTTGGAATACTGTGTGCAATTCTGGTCACCCTATTATAGAAAGGATATTATTAAACTAGAAAGAGTGCAGAAAAGATTTACTAGGATGCTACCGGGACTTGATGGATTGAGTTATAAGGAGAGGCTGGATATAGAACATAGAACAGTACAGCACAGAACAGGCCCTTCGGCCCTCGATGTTGTGCCGAGCTTTGTCCGAAACCAAGATCAACCTATCCCACTCCCTATCATTCTGGTGTGCTCCATGTGCCTATCCAATAACCGCTTGAAAATTCCTAAAGTGTCCGACTCCACTATCAAAGCAGGCAATCTATTTCACACCCCAACCACTCTCTGAGTAAAGAACCTTCCTCGGACATCCTTCCTGTATCTCCCACCATGAACCCTATAGTTATGCCCCCTAGTAATAGCTCCATCCACCTGAGGAAATAGTCTCTGAACGTCCACTCTATCTATTCCCCCTCATCATCTTATAAACCTCTATTAAGTCGCCTCTCATCCTTCTCCGCTCTAAAGAGAAAAGCCCTAGCTCCCTCAACCTGTCCTCATAAGACCTACCCTCCAAACCAGGCAGCAAACTGGTAAATCTCCTTTGCACTCTTTCCAATGCTTCCACATCCTTCTTATAGTGAGGTGCACACAATATTCCAAATGTGGTCTCACCAAGGTCCTGTACAGTTGCAGCATAACCCCACGGCTCTTAAACTCAAACCTCCTGTTAATAAACGCTAACACACTATAGGCCTTCTTCACGGTTCTATCCACTTGAGTGGCAACCTTCAGAGATCTGTGGATATGAACCCCAAGGTCTCTCTGTTCCTCCACATTCCTCAGAACCCAGCCATTGACCCTGTAATCCTCATTCAAATTTGTCCTACCAAAATGAATCACCTCGCACTTATCAGGGTTAAACTCCATCTGCCATTTTTCGGCTCAGCTTTGCATCCTATCAATGTCTCTTTGCAGCCTACAACAGCCCTCCACCTCATCCACTACTCCACCAATCTTGGTGTCATCAGAAAATGTACTGACCCACCCTTCAGCCCCCTCCTCCAAGTCATTGATAAAAATCACAAATAGCAGAGGATCCAAAACTCATCCCTGTGGTACACCGCTGGTAACTGGTCTCCAGTCTGAAAATTTTCCATCCACCACCACCCTCTGTCTTCTATGAGATAGCCAGTTACTTATCCAATCAACCAAACCTCCCTCTATCCCACACCTCCTTACTTTCTTCATAAGCCGACCATGGGGAACCTTATCAAAGGCCTTACTAAAATCCATGTATACGACATCAACTGCTCTATCTTCATCTACACACCTAGTTACCTTCTCAAAGAATTCAATTAAATTTGTGAGGCAAGATTTACCCTTCACGAATCCATGTTGACTATCCCGGATTAAGCTGCATTTTTCCAAATGGTCATAAATCCTATCCCTCAGGATCTTTTCCATTAACTTACCGACCACCAAAGTAAGACTAACTGGCCTATAATTACCAGGGTCATTCCTATTTCCTTTCTTGAACAGAGGAACAACATTCGCCACTCTCCAGTCCTCTGGCACTATCCCTGTGGACAGTGAGGACCCAAAGATCAAAGCCAAAGGCTCTGCAATCTCATCCCTTGCCTCCCAAAGAATCCTAGGATATATCCCATCTGGCCCAGGGGACCTGTCGACCCTCAGATTTTTCAAAATTGCTAATACATCTTCCCTCAGAACATCTACCTCCTCCAGCCTATCAGCCTGTATCACACTCTCATCCTCAAAAACATGGTCCTTCTCCTTGGTGAACACTGAAGAAAAGTATTCATATACTTTTATGGATAGACCGGGACTTTTTTTGTCTGGAGCGTAGGAGGCTGAGGGGTGATCTTATAGAGGTCTATAAAATAATGAGGGGCATAGATCAGCTAGTTAGTCAATATCTTTTTCCTAAAGGTAGGGGAGTCTAAAACTAGGGCATAGGTTTAAGGTGAGAGGGGAGAGATACAAAAGTGTCCAGAGGAGCAATTTTCTCACATCGAGGGTGGTGAGTGTCTGGAACAAGCTGCCAGAGGTAGTAGTAGAGGCGGGTACAATTTTGTCTTTTAAAAAGCATTTAGACAGTAACATGGGTAAGATGGGTATGGAGGGATATGAGCCAAATGTGGGCAATTGGAACTAGCTTAGGCGTTAAAAAAAAGGGGTGGCATGGACAAGTTGGGCCGAAGGGCCTGTTTGTATGCTCTAAACCTCTGTGACTCTATGATTCTTTCTCTGAACCTTTCTACCTTCACTTCAACCCTCTCTCTCTTTGGCTAAGTGATTTGAACCTTTATCAAGCACTGATTATCTGGAGTGTTCAATTCTGAGCTCTGCACTCTTGGAAAAATGTCCCGGTCTAGGAGAGTGATTGGAATAGATTTGCAGGAATGATACTGGAGATGAAAGAGACTGAATTTGTTCTTCTCAGAGCAGGAGGCTTTAATGGAAGATTTGATAATGGTGTTCAAAATAGTACAGGGTTTTGAATGAATAAATAGTGACCAAAGGGTTGGTAATCAGAGGACTCAGATTTAAAGTAATTGACAAAAGAACCCAGGGCAAAATGGCAGGAAAGAAATTATAATGCAGCAAATTGTGGTGATTTGGAAGGCGCTGCCTGACAGAGCGGATTCAATCGGAACTCTCCAAAGGGAATCGGAATAGGAAACAATTACAATCAAAGCGATTGTGATTAATTCCATAGATCTAGCAAAGGTCCAATACAGGCACAATGGGCTGAATGGCCTCCTACTGTTCTGTATCAGTCTATGATGATTCACATGATTTGATTTATTATTGTCACATGTATTACTATACAGTGAAAAATATTGTTTCTTGAGCGCTATACAAAGCATACCATTCATAGAGAAGGAAACGAGAGTGCAGAATGTAGTGTTACAGTCATAGTTAGGGTGTAGAGAAAGATCAACTTAATGCGAGGTAGGTTCATTCAAAAGTCTGATGGTAGCAGGGAAGAAGCTCTTCTTGAGTTGGTTGGTACGTGACCTCAGACTTTTTTATCTTTTTCCCGTCGGAAGAAGGTGGAAGAATGTCCGGGGTGCGTGGGGTCCTTGATTATGCTGGCTGCTTTGCCGAGGCAGCGGGAAGTGTAGACAGAGTCAATGGATGGGAGGCTGGTTGGCGTGATGGATTGGGCTACATTCACAACCTTTTGTAGTTCCTTGCGGTGTTGGGCAGAGCAGGAGCCATACCAAGCTGTGATATAGCCAGAAAAAATGCTTTCTATGGTGCATCTGTAAAAGTTGGTGAGAGTCATAGCTGACATGCCAAATTTCCTTAGTCTTCTGAGAAAGTAGAGGCATTGGTGGGCTTTCTCGGCATGGGGGGACCAGGACAGGTTGTTGGTGATCTGGACACCTGAAAACTTGAAGCTCTCGATCATTTCTAGTACGTCCCCATTGATCTAGACAGGAGCATGAAAGGAAATGGAAAGCTGGAACTCTCTCCCTTCAGAAACTGTTGATGCTGGAGGACAAAATAAATGTCCAAATTGAAAATCGTTCAATTTTTGTAAGGTCAATCAGTATTAAGGTGAGTGGACAGTTAATGTGAATGAAGGCAGGTAAATGGAGTTTGGATGCAGATTAGCTGTAATAATTACAAGGTGGAAAAGGTTGAATGGACCCAATGGCCGACCCAAGTCTCAATGTTACAGCAAGTTAAAGATGAAGGAAACTACTTCATGCTACGTGTGAATTGAATGAACCAGTTACAGAGCCGGCATCTCAAGCCTAGGCAGGCAGTGCAGGCATCTCCTGCAACTATTTTCCTGCTTATAGATTGAGAAAGAATTTTCCCAATGGTAGGGGAGTCCAGAACTAGGGATCATAGTTTGAGGATAAGGGGTAAACCTTTTAGAACTGAGGTGAGGAGAAATTTCTTCACCCAGAGGGTGGTGAATGTGTGGAATTCACTCCCACAGAAAGTAGTTGAGGCCAAAATGTTGTCTGATTTCAAAAAGAAATTAGATATAGCTCTTGGGGCTAAAGGGATCAAGGGATAGATGGGGAAGGGGGAAATCAGGATATTGAATTCGATGATCAGCCATGATCATAACGAATGACAGAGCAGGCTCGAAGGGCCGAATGGCCTCCTCCTACTTCCAGTTTCTATGTATGAGTCTTAACTGCTTGTATGTTACAGTCGACACCAGAGATCAACCCAAGTAAGCTTCATAATAGAGTCTGGTCTGATCCTCGCGGCCGTACTGAGCGGGGATATATCCGAGGGTTCGCCCACTGAGTCTATGTGGGTCGAACTGAGAAATAAGAAGGGGGAAAGCACTTGGATAGTGTTGTACTACAGGCCCCCAAATAGTCAGCGGGAAATTGAGGAGCAAATATGTAAGGAGATTACAGATAGCTCCAAGAAAAATAGGGTGGTAATGGTAGGGGATTTTAACTTCCCCAACATTGACTGGGACAGCCATAGTATTAGAGGCTTGGATGGAGAGAAATTTATTGAGTGTATTCAGGAGGAATTTCTCATTCAGTATGTGGATGGCCCGACTAGAGAGGGGGCAAAACCTGACCTCCTCTTGGGAAATAAGGAAGGGCAGGTGACAGAAGTGTTAGTGAGGGATCACTTTGGGACCAGTGACCATAATTCTATTAGTTTTAAGATAGCTATGGAGAATGCTAGGTCTGTCCCAAAAGTTAAAATTCTAAATTGGGGCAGGGCCAATTTTGATGGTATCAGGCAGGAACTTTCAAAAATTAATTGTGGGAGTCTGTGGGAAGGCAAGTGGACGTCTGGTAAGTGGGAGACTTTCAAAAGTGTGTTAACTAGAGTTCAAGATAAGCACATTCCTCTTTAGAGTGAAGAGAAAGGCTGGTAGAAGTAGGGAACCCTGGATGACTTGGGATATTGAGGCCCTGGTCAAGAAGAAGAAGGAGGCATATGGCATGCATAGGCAGCTGGGATCAAGTGGATCCCTGGAAGAGTATAGAGGGTGTAGAAGTAGAGTTAAGAGAAATCAGAAGGGCAAAAAGGGGACATGAGATTGTTTTGGCAGATAAGGCAAAGGAGAATCCAGAGAGATTCTACAAACACATAAAGGGCAAAAGAGTAACTAGGGAGAGAGTAGGGCTTCTTAAGGATCAACAAAATCATCTATGTGCGGATCCACAAGAGATGGGTGAGATTCTAAATGAATATTTCTCATCAGTATTTACTGTTGAGAAAAGCATGGATGTTAGGGAACTTGGGGAAATAAATAGTGATGTCTTGAGGAGTGTACATCTAATAGTGAAGGAGGTGCTGGAAGTCTTAAAGCGCATCAAGGTAGATAAATCCCTGGGACCTGATGAAGTGTATCCCAGGGCGTTGTGGGAGGCTAGGGAGGAAATTGCAGGTCCCCTAGCAGAGATATTTGAATCATCGACAACCACAGGTGAGGTGCCTGAAGATTGGAGGGTGGCAAATGTTGTGCCTTTGTTTAAAAAGGGCTGCAGGGAAAAGCCTGGGAACTACAGGCCAGTGAGCCTCACATCTATGGTGGGTAAGTTGTTGGAAGGTATTTTGAGAGACAGGATCTACAGGCATTTAGAGAGGCAAGGACTGATTAGGGACAGTCAGCATGGCTTTGTGAGTGGAAAATCATGTCTCACAAATTTGATTGAGTTTTTTGAAGGGGTAACCAAGAAGGTAGATGAGGGCAGTGCAGTTGATGTTGTCTACATGGACTTTAGCAAGGCCTTTGACAAGGTACCGCATGGTAGGTTGTTGCATAAGATTAAATCTCACGGGATCCAGGGTGAGGTATCTAAATGGATACAAAATTGGATGGTTGTAGAGGGTTGTTTTTCAAACTGGAGAGCTGTGACCAGCGGTGTGCCTCAGGGATCAGTGCTGGGTCCACTGTTATTTGTCATTTATATTGATGATTTGGATGAGAATTTAGGAGGCATGGTTAGTAAGTTTGCAGATGACACCAAGATTAGTGGCATAGTGGACAGTGAAGAAGGTTATCTCAGATCTTGATCAATTGGACCAGTGGGCTGACGAATGGCAGATGGAGTTTAATTTAGATAAATGTGAGGTGATGCATTTTGGTAGATTGGATCAGGGCACGACTTACTCAGTGAATGGTTGGGCGTTGGGGAGAGTTACAGAACAAAGAGATCTAGGGGTACATGTTCATAGCTCCTTGAAAGTGGAGTCACAGGTGGACAGGGTGGTGAAGAAGGCATTCGACATTCTTGGTTTCATTGGTAAGAACATTGAATACATGTTCTGTATGGGTTGTCTTGTTGAAGTTGTACAAGACATTGGTATGGCCACATTTGGAATACTGTATACAGTTCTGGTCACCATATTATAGAAAGGATATTATTAAACTAGAAAGAGTGCAGAAAAGATTTACTAGGATGCTACTGGGACTTGATGGTTTGAGTTATAAGGAGAGGCAGGATAGACTGGGACTTTTTTCTCTGGAGTGTAGGAGGCTGAGGGGTGATCTTACAGAGGTCTATAAAATAATGAAGGGCACAGATCAGCTAGATAGTCAATATCTTTTCCCAGAGGTAGGGGAGTCTAAAACTAGAGGGCATAGGTTTAAGGTGCGAGGGGAGAGATACAAAAGTGTCCAGAGGGGCAATTTTTTCACACAGAGGGTGGTGAGTGTCTGGAACAAACTGCCAGAGGCAGTAGTAGAGGTGGGTACAATTTTGTCTTTTAAAAAGCATTTAGACACTTATATGAGTAAGATGGGTATCGAGGGATATGGGCCAAACGCAGGCAATAGTAGCTTAGTTGTTAAAAAAAGGTTGGGCCGAAGGGCCTGTTTCCATGCCGTAAACGTCTATGATTCTGTGATCATTTAAAACCACAATCATTAGCAGTTAAACACTTGCCTCAGCAGCCCTGGGACACAGCCCATTGTTACAAAGACATGGCCCACCTCACCAAGGGCCGCAATGCCAATCATTGGACCGACTCTTGGTTCTCACATAGCTCACATCTCCGCTTGCCTCAGAGTTAGTAGCTGATTAGATCAGATTGCATTGAGATTGAAGCATGGCATCCAGATGGACACTCCGTGTCGCGGTGAGGGAGCGGCGCGGTGAGGGAGCGGCGCAGTGAGGGAGCGGCGCGGTGAGGGAGCGGCACGGTGAGGGAGCATCGCGGTGAGGGAGTGGCACGGTGAGGGAGCGGCACGGTGAGGGAGCACCGCGGTGAGGGAACATCGCGGTCAGGGACCACGGCGGTGAGGGAGCGGCGCGGTGAGGGAGTGTCGCGGTGAGGGAGCGGCACAGTGAGGGAGCGCAGCGGTGAGGGAGCGCCGGGGTGAGGGAGAGCCGTGGTGAGGGAGCATCGCGGTGAGGTAGTGCCACAGTGAGGGAGCGCCGTGGTGAGGGAGCATCGCGGTGAGGGACCACGGCGGTGAGGGAGCATCGCAGTGAGGGACCACGGCGGTGAGGGAGCATCGCAGTGAGGGAGTGCCGCGGTGAGGGAGCGCCGGGGTGAGGGAGAGCCGTGGTGAGGGAGCATCGCGGTGAGGGACCACGGCAGTGAGGGAGCGCCGCGGCGAGGGACCACGGCGGTGAGGGAGCACCGCAGTGAGGGAGCGCCGCGGCGAGGGAGTGCAGCACTGTTAGAAGATTCATCTTTTAGGTATGATCTGAAATTGACTGCTTGCCTGCCCTCTTGAGTGGACATCCGACTGTACAGTGACTGACAATCAACCTGAGACATCCTGAGATTGTGAAAGGCGCTACAGAGACGCAAATTCTTCTGTTCTGATCAGAGAACTGAAGTCAGGGATTTGTTCAAGGCCATTTTTTGGAACAGTCAGTTCTTCATTTTCACTCTCACACGATCACACCATCTTTAAATTATCATTAGCAGCCAAGGTGAAGATTATGTAACAAATCCTACATTTAATTATCCGCTGTTAATGGGCAATTCTGCAGAGGCAGGGAGTTGTTCAGGAATTGGTTTTAGTTAAGTATTTAAGTTACTATGGAGTTTAGTGGGCAGTTGTGTGCACAAAGCCTGGCTGATTCCGTGTGCACAAAGCCTGGCTGATTCCCCTCGAATAGCAGAGCATTCTGAGGATAATGCTGCAGCCTAACTGATGCCCTCCTTGTGAGATTGAGCTAAATTGGCAAATTCTGTAATTTACTAATATATGTAATTTACTGAAATCTGTAATTTAGTAAACTCTGTAATTTACTGGAGAGTTGTTGAAGGAACAATGGCCTTTTACTGTGCTTCATGTTATGATTCTATGAATTTTGTGTTGGAGGAATTTATAGTCACATTTCAGAGCGGAACTCTAACGCTCTGGACTTCAATCTACAGCAAGGGTGGGTAACCTAGGCTGGTGATTAGCTGCGTGAGTGGCCCTCCTCCATCCCAGTGGGCCACAAGATTGAAATCGGGCTTGTTCACTAACCCTGACCCCATGAATAAGATTAAATACATTTAATACACACTGAATACTTCATAACGAGTTATAGAAAATGCTTCATCATTTTTATATTCACAGAGGTGTCATCAACTTCAAATGGTAAAAACAAGTTATTTACTCTTTGATTGGACACTGAGGGAGCGCACAGCCCTCGCAGTCAATGGTGTGAGCAATCGGCACACACCTCACTTCACTCACCCTGGGATTACCTGCGAATCACTTCAGTCACACCGGGAGGGGAAAAAAACCACACAGATGCAAACCAGCGGAATGTGGCACCCCTGCGTGTGGGCAATGGCCAGCAAAATGTCCTGTGGGCCGCCCTTGGAACCAGACAGGCAGCATGTGACCCCTGGGCTAATCGGGTCTGTCATTTTCATCATCTAATCAGCAGCAGCACAGAGAATGGGCTTTGCCCAGGTTTAAAAACTTGGCCACATCTAAACCATTCCTGCTGGAACATCCGTACAAGATTGGAGCAGTTCCGCATTCCTATCTCATCGTGGAAGTCAACTTTACTGTAAAAGTGAATTATCCAGCATCAGTTTTCAACCTGCTGACCAAGGACATGACAATTCAAAATAAGAACATAAGAAATAGGAGCAGGAGTAGGCCATCTGGCCCTTCGAGCCTGCCCCGCCATTCAACAAGATCATGGCTGATCTGAAGCGAATCAGTTCCACTTACCCGCCTGCTCCCCATATCCCCTAATTCCCTTATCGATCAGAAAACTATCTACCCGTGATTTAAACATATTCAACGAGGAAGCCTCCACCACTTCAATGGGCAGAGAATTCCAGAGATTCACTACCCTCTGAGTGAAGAAGTTCCCCGTCAACTCTGTTCTGAACCGGCCCCCCCTTATTTTGAGGCTGTGCCCTCTAGTTCTGGTTTCCCTTCTAAGTGGAAAGAATCTCTCCACCTCTACCCTATCCAGCCCTTTCATTATCTTATATGTCTCTATATGCTGATGTTCAGAGAGATTTGAGTGTCCTTGTACACGGAACACAAAGTTAGTGTGTAGCTGCAGAAAGGCATGTTGACTTTTATTGTAAGGGGACGGGAGTACAAGAACATGAAAGTCTCACTGCAATTGTAAATGGTTTAGGTGAGACCACACCGGGGATACTGTAGGCAGTTTTGGTCTTCACATTTAAGAAAGGATGTACTTGATGTACAGCTTCACTAATTTGGTCCCTGGGAGAGGGGATTGTCCTTTAATGAAAGGCTGACTGAGGAAACTAACAGGAATATCTCCAAATTTGCAGATGACACAAAACTGGGTGAGTTGTGAGGCGGATGCAGAGATGTTTCAGTGTGACTTCAACAGGTTGAGTGAGTGTGAAAATGCATGTATAATGTGGATAAATGTGAGGTTATCAACCTTGATAGCAAAAACAGGAAGGCAGGTTATCCGAATAGCTATAAATTGAGAGAAAGGAGCAGCGGGACCGGGATGTCCTCAAACCAGTCGCTGAAGGTAAGCAGGTGCAGCAAGCGTTAAAAGGCGGCAAACGGCATGTTGGCCTTTATAGCAAACGGAGTCGAGTACAGGAGCAGGGATATCTTGCTGCAATTATACAGGGCCTTGGTGAGGCCACACCTGGAATATTGTGTACAGTTATGGTCTCCTTATCTGAGAAAGGATGCTCTTGCTATTTTAGGGAGTGCAGCGAAGGTTTACCAGGCTGATTCCTGGGATGGTGGGACATGAGGAGAGATTGAGTCAGTTAGAATTATATTCACTGGAGTTTGGAAGAATGAGGGGAGAATCTCATACAAACTTCAAAAATTTTAACAGGACTAGACAGGGTAGATGTAGGAAGGATGTTCCTGATGGCGGGGGAGTCCAGAACCAGGGGTAATAGTCTAAGAATAGGGGGTCAACTATTTAAGACTGAGATGAGGAGAAATTTCTTCACCCAGATTGGTGAGCCTGTGTTTATCACAGAAAGCAGTTGAGACCAATATATCGTATGTTTTCAAGGAGTTAGATATAGCTCTTGGGGCTAAAGGGATCAAAGGGGGGGGGGGGGGGGGGGAGTGGGAACAGGTTACTGAGTTGGATGATCAGCCATGATCATAATGGATGCTGGAGCAGGTTCAAAGGGCCGAATGGCCTCATCCTGTTTCTATGTTAAATTGGGCCTACATCCTCTGGAGTTTAGAAGAATGAGTTGCAATCTCATTAAGACAAACAAAATGGTGGGATGGACACAGATTGTTTCCCCTGGCTGGGGAATCTAAAACACGGGGGCAGAGTCTCAGGATAAGGGGCCGATCATTTAGGACTGAGACAAGGTGAAATTACTTCACTCAAAGGGTTGTGAATCTTTGGAATTCTGTCCACCAGAGGCTGGTGGATGTGCTATTGTTGAATATATTCAAGGCTGGAATAGACAGATTTTTGGTCTCTGACGGAATTAAGGATCTGGTGAACAGACGGGAAAATGAGTTGCAGTTCAAAATCAGCCATGATCATAGTGAATGGTGCAGCCGATGGATGGGCTGAATGGTCTACCCTTGCTTCTTGTGTTTGTATGAGTGAGCGACTGTCAAACATCATTTCCAAGCAGCTAATCTGAGGTTCAGTGTCGGGAATTAATTAGCGTTTTGTACTAAAGGTTTTAGTTACAATGGACAGTCAGAACCTGAGACAGCTGTGCTTTCTGGATGTGATATGACAACATTTTGGATGAATCTACACCACGGCTGACGGCAGCGTTCAGCGTGAAATGCAAGTTAATGAGTCAGAATCGCCAGAAAACATAATCACTTATATAAAAAAAAGTTGCTGTAAAGCTGCTGCTCTGTTCAAACCAGAAGACAAACTTGTTTCTCCGAGACCACCTTCCGCAAACTCCGGACATCTCAAAGAATTCTGTCATAGTTGATGACGAGCTGTCGTGTCAGGAACACAATGACTGATTTACACAGATTGAGATGGTGGAATACTGAGGAAATGCTCCAACAACAATTTATACTGCACCTTTCTCGGAATGAAATGTCTCAAGATGCTCCACGGGGACATCAAACAGAATTTAGCACTGAGCTACATCAGGAGATATTTAAGTCAGATGCCTAAAGCTTGAGAAAGGTTTAAAGGAGGAGTGTGTGGAAGAGAGGCGGCGAGATTGGAGAGGGTATTGCAGAGTTTATGGCCTTGGTAATCTCTGAAGGCAATGCCACCCATGGCGGAGTGATTAACGTCAGCAATGCTCAAGAAACCAGAATTAGAGGAACTCAGAAACTCGGAGGGTTGTGGGGCTGCAAGAGATTACAGAGATAGGGAGGGGCATGGTCACAGAAGGAGGGGAATTTTAAGATCAAGAGCCAATGGAGATCAGTGGACACAGGGGTGTTAGGGGAATGGGACTTTGTACAAGTTAATGGTAGCACAGTGGGTTAGCACTGCTGCCTCACAGCGCCAGGGACCTGGGTTCAATTCTGGCCTCGGGTGACTGTCTGTGCGGAGTCTGCGCGTTCTCCCCATGTCTGCGTGGGTTTCCTCCCACAGTCCAAAGATGTGTGGGTTAGGTTGATTGGCTATGCTAAATTGCCCCTTAGTGTCAGGGGGATTAGCAGGGTAAATACATGATGCTCGGGTGGATGAACACGTGGCTGAGGAACTGGTGTAGGGGGTAGGGTTTCAGATTTCTAGATCATTGGGACCTCTTCTGGGGCAGGTGGGACCTGTACAAGAGAGACGGGTTACACCTGAACTACAAGGGGACCAATATACTTGCAGGGAAGTTTGCTCGTGTTATTGGGGAGGGTTTAAACTAGATTTGCAGGGGGATGGGAACCAGAGTGCCAGAGCAGATAGTGGAGCGGGGGTGAAAATAAATGATGTTAATAGCTCATGCAAAATCACAAATAGAAGTGTTGTGTGTGGTGGTAATAATCTTCTGAGGTGTGTCTATTTCAATGCCAGGAGTATTGTGGGGAAGGCAGACGAGCTGAGGGCGTGGATTGACACATGGAATTATGACATTATAGCCATTAGTGAAACTTGGCTACAAGTGGGGCAGGACTGGCAGCTCAATGTTCCAGGGTTCCGATGTTTCAGACGTGATAGAGGCAGAGGGATGAAGGGTGGGAGGGTGGCATTGCTAGTCAGGGAAAATGTTACAGCAGTGCTCAGGCACGACAGATTAGAGGGCTTGTCTACCGAGGCCATATGGGTGGAGCTGAGAAACAGGAAAGGTATGACCACATTAATGGGGTTGTATTATAGACCACCCAATAGTCAGCGAGAATTGGAGAAGCAAATCTGCAGAGATAGCAGACAACTGCAGGAAACAAAGTTATGATAGTAGGGGATTTTAATTTTCCACATATAGATTGGGACTCCCATACTGTTAAAGGTCTAGACGGGTTAGAGTTTGTAAAATGTGTTCAGGAAAATTTTCTAAATCAATATATAGAGGTACCAACCAGACAGGATGCAATATTAGATCTCCTATTAGGAAACGAGTTAGGACATGTGACGGAAGTGTGTGTAGGGGAACACTTTGGTTCCAGTGATCATAACGCCATTAGTTTCAACTTGATCATGGATAAAGATAGATCTGGTCCTCGGGTTGAGGTTGTAAACTGGAAAAAGGCCAAATTTGAAGAAATGAGAAAGGATCTAAAAAGCGTGGATTGGGACAAGCTGTTCTCTGGCAAGGATGTGAATGGTAAGTGGGAGGCCTTCAAAGGAGAAATTTTGAGAGTGCAGAGTTTGTATGTTCCTGTCAGGATTAAAGGCAAAGTGAATAAGAATAAGGAACCTTGGTTCTCGAGGGATATTGGAACTCTGATCAAGAAGAAGAGAGAGATGTATGACATGTATAGGCAACAGGGAGCAAATAAGATGCTTGAGGAGTATAAAAAGTGCAAGAAACTACTTAAGAAATCAGGAGGGCTAAAAGAAGACATGAGGTTGCTTTGGCAGACAAGGTGAAGGATAATCCTAAGAGCTCCTACAAGCTTATTAAGAGCAAAAGGACAGTAAGGGATAAAATTGGTCCTCTTGAAGATCAGAGTGGTCGGCTATGTATGGAACCGAAAGAAATGGGGAGATATTAAATGGGTTTTTTGCATCCGTATTTACTAAGGAAACTGGCATGGAGTCTATGGAAATAAGGCAAACAAGTAGGGAGGTCATGGAACCTATACAGATTAAAGGGGAGGAGGTGCTTGCTGTCTTGAAGCAAATCAGAGTAGATAAATCACCAGGACCGGACAGGGTATTCCCTCGGACCTTGAAGGAGACTAGTGTTGAAATTGCAGGGGCCCTGGCAGATATATTTAAAATGTCGGTATCCACGGGTGAGGTGCCAGATGATTGGAGAATAGCTCATGTTGTTCCGTTGTTTAAAAAAGGCTCAAAAAGTAATGCGGGAAATTATAGGCCGGTAAGTTTGACGTCAGTAGTAGGTAAATTATTGGAAGGAGTACTAAGAGATAGGATCTACAAATATTTGGATAGACAGGGACTTATTAGGGAGAGTCAACATGGCTTTGTGCGTGGTAGGTCATGTTTAACCAATCTATTAGAGTTTTTCGAGGAGGTTACCAGGAAAGTGGATGAAGGGAAGGCAGTGGATGTTGTCTACATGGACTTCAGTAAGGCCTTTGACAAGGTCCCGCATGGGAGGTTAGTCAGGAAGGTTCAGTCGCTAGGTATACACGGAGAAGTAGTAAATTGGATTAGACATTGGCTCAATGGAAGAAGCCAGAGAGTGGTAGTGGAGGATTGCTTATCTGAGTGGAGGCCTGTGACTAGTGGTGTGCCATAGGGATCAGTGCTGGGTCCATTGTTGTTTGTCATCTATATCAATGATCTGGATGATAATGTGGTAAATTGGATCAGCAAATTTGCTGATGATACCATGATTGGAGGTGTAGTGGACAGTGAGGAAGGTTTTCAAAGTTTGCAGAGGGATTTGGACCAGCTAGAAAAATAGGCTGAAAAATGGCAGATGGAGTTTAATGCAGACAAGTGTGAGGTACTGCACTTTGGAAGGACAAACCAAGGTAGGACATACAAGGTAAATGGTAGGACACTGAAGAGTGCAGTAGAACAGAGGGATCTGGGAATACAGATACATAATTCCCTAAAAGTGGCGTCACAGGTAGATAGGGTCGTAAAGAGTGCTTTTGGTACATTGGCCTTTATAAATCAAAGTATTGAGTATAGGAGTTGGAATGTTATGGTGAGGTTGTATAAGACATTGGTGAGGCCGAATTTAGAGTATTGTGTGCAGTTTTGGTCACCTAATTACAGGAAGGATATTAATAAGGTTGAAAGAGTGCAGAGAAGGTTTACAAGGATGTTGCCAGGAGTTGAGAAACTGAGTTACAGAGAAAGGTTGAATAGGTTAGGATAGTGAGGAGGTCATTGACAGGAGCTATCGGCAGGTGGTCACACCGGGACCACGGGAGGAGGGTAACTGGGTAACAGTGAGGAAGGAGAAAGCTCGGGTGATGGTGAGCACCCCGGTGGATGTGCCCCTTAATAATAAGTACTCCTGTCTGAGTACTACTGGGGTGGACAGCCCACCTGGGGGAAGCAGCGGTGGCAGTGTCTCTGGAGCTGAGCCTGGCCCAGTAGTGCAAAGGGGTAAGGAAAGGAGGGTAGTGCTAATTGGGGACTCTACGGTGAGAGGGTCAGATAGGCGTTTTTGCGGACACAGACGGGACTCTCGGATGGTGGTTTGCCTCCCTGGTGCAGGGGTCCGGGATGTCTCTGGTCGAGTCCCAGAAATCCTGAAGGGGGAGGGAGAGGAGCCCAAGGTCGTGATGCATATAGGTACTGCTGACATCGGTAGGAAGAGGGAAGGGGTCATGAAAAGAGAATATAGGGAGTTGGGTAGACAGCTGAGAAAGAGGAATGCAAAGGTAGTAATCTCGGGATTGCTGCCTGTGCCGCGGGAGAGTGAGAACAGGAATCGGTGGAGAATTAATGCGTGGCTGAGGGACTGGAGCAAGGGACAAGGATTTGGGTACTTGGATCATTGGGACCTCTTTAGGGGCAGGTGTGACCTGTTTAAAAAAGACGGGTGGCACTTGAATCCCAGGGGGACCAATATCCTGGCGGGAAGGTTGGCTAAGGCTACTGGTGAGACTTTAAACTAGAAAGGTTGGGGGGAGGGAATCGAAATGAGGGGACTGAGAGCGAGGAGGTTAGCTCGCAAATAGATAAGGAATGTAGACAGGGTAAGAGGGAGGTTAGACGAGTGAGGGAGAAGGGAAGTGCTCAGGCTGAAGGTCTGAGATGTGTCTATTTTAATGCCAGGAGTGTAGTGAATAAAGTGGATGAGCTTGGAGCGTGGATTGCTGCTTCGAATTGTGATGTGGTGGCCATTACGGAGACTTGGATGTCTCAGGGACAGGACTGGGTGCTTCAGGTGCCAGGTTTTAGATGTTTCAGGAAGGACAGGGAGGGAGGCAAGAGAGGGGGGGGAGTGGCACTGTTGATCAGGGACAGTGTCACGGCTGTAGAGAAGGTGGACGCCGTGGAGGGACTGACTACGGAATCTCTGTGGGTGGAGGTTAGGAATAGGAAGGGGTCGGTAACTTTGCTGGGTGTTTTCTATAGGCCGCCCAATAGTAACAGAGATGTTGAGGAGCAGATGGGGAAACAGATCCTGGAGAGATGTAGGAATAACAGAGTTGTCGTGATGGGAGATTTTAATTTCCCAAACATAGATTGGAATATCCCTAGGGCTAGGGGTTTGGATGGAGAGGAGTTTGTTAGGTGTGTCCAGGAGAGTTTCCTGACACAGTATGTGGATAAGCCTACTAGAGGAGAGGCTGTTCTTGATCTGGTGCTGGCTAATGAACCTGGACAGGTGGAGGATCTCTCGGTGGGTGAGCATCTTGGGGATAGCGATCATAATTCTATCTCCTTCACGATAGCATTGGAAAGAGATAGGGTCAGGCAGGCTAGGAAAGTGTTTCTCTGGAGTAAAGGGAAATACGGTGTCATCAGGGAGGAAATTAGACGGGTAAATTGGAAGGAGGCATTCTTGGGGAAAAGTACCGAAGGAAAGTGGAGGATTTTCAAGGAATGTTTGTCTGGAGCTCTGCATGACAACGTTCCGATGAGACAGGGGGGTGTTGGTAGGGTACGGGAACCGTGGTGCACGAAGGTTGTGATGAACCTGGTGAATAAGAAAAGAGAGGCGTACAGAAGGTTCAGAGAGCTAGGAGGTGTTAAGGATTTAGAGGAGTATACGCGATGTAGGAAGGAGCTTAAGAAGGAAATTAGGAGAGCGAGAAGGGGTCATGAGAAGACCTTGGCGGGTAAGATTAAGGAGAATCCCAAGGCTTTCTACAAATATGTCAAGAGTAAAAGGATGAGATGTGAAGGCATAGGACCCTTAAAAGGTGAAGGGGGAAAAGTTTGTGCGGAACCGTTAGAAATGGCGGAGCTGCTTAATGAATACTTTACCTCGGTATTCACGGTGGAAAGGGATCTGGGTGGTTGTACTGCTGGATTGCGGAGGACAGAAAGGATCGAGCATGTGGACATAAAGAAAGAGGATGTGTTGGAACTATTGAATGGCATCAAGGTTGGTAAGTCGCCGGGACCGGATGGGATGTACCCCAGGTTACTGTGGGAGGCGAGGGAGGAGATTGCGGAGCCTTTGGCGATGATCTTTGCATCGTCGATGGAGACGGGAGAGGTTCCGGAGGATTGGAGGATTGCGGATGTGGTCCCTATATTCAAGAAAGGGAACAGGGACAGCCCGGGAAATTACCAACCGGTGAGTCTAACCTCAGTGGTTGGTAAGTTGATGGAGAGGATCCTGAGAGACAGGATTTATGATCATCTAGAGAAGTTTAGTATGATCAAAAGTAGTCAGCACGGCTTTGTCAGGGGCAGGTCGTGCCTTACGAGCCTGGTTGAGTTCTTTGAAAATGTGACCAAGCACATTGACGAAGGAAGAGCGGTGGATGTGGTCTATATGGACTTCAGCAAAGCGTTCGATAAGGTCCCCCATGCAAGACTTCTTGAGAAAGTGAGAGGGCATGGGATCCAAGGGGCTGTTGCCTTGTGGATCCAGAACTGGCTTGCCTGCAGAAGGCAGAGAGTGGCTGTGGAGGGGTCTTTCTCTGCATGGAGGTCAGTGACCAGTGGAGTGCCCCAGGGATCTGTTCTGGGACCCTTGCTGTTTGTCATTTTCATAAATGACCTGGATGAGGAAGTGGAGGGATGGGTTGGTAAGTTTGCTGACGACACCAAGGTAGGTGGTGTTGTGGATAGTTTGGAGGGATGTCAGAAGTTGCAGCGAGACATAGATAGAATGCAAGACTGGGCGGAGAAGTGGCAGATGGACTTCAACCCGGATAAGTGTGTAGTGATCCATTTTGGCAGATCCAACGGGATGGAGCAGCAGTATAAAATGAAGGGTACCATTCTTAGCAGTGTAGAGGATCAGAAGGACCTTGGGGTCCGGGTCCATAGGACTCTTAAATCGGCCTCGCAGGTGGAGGATGCGGTCAAGAAGGCGTATGGCGTACTAGCCTTCATTAATCGAGGGATTGAGTTTAGGAGTCGGGAGATAATGCTGCAGCTTTATAGGACCCTGGTTAGACCCCACTTGGAGTACTGCGCGCAGTTCTGGTCACCTCATTACAGGAAAGATGTTGAAGCCATTGAAAGGGTGCAGAGGAGATTTACAAGGATGTTGCCTGGATTGGGGGGCATGCCTTATGAGGATAGGTTGAGGGAGCTTGGTCTCTTCTCCCTGGAGAGACGAAGGATGAGAGGTGACCTGATAGAGGTTTACAAGATGTTGAGGGGTCTGGATAGGGTGGACTCTCAGAGGCTATTTCCAAGGGCTGAAATGGTTGCTACGAGAGGACACAGGTTTAAGGTGCTGGGGGGTAGGTACAGGGGGGATGTCAGGGGTAAGTTTTTCACTCAGAGGGTGGTGGGTGAGTGGAATCGGCTGACGTCGGTGGTGGTGGAGGCAAACTCGTTGGGGTCTTTTAAGAGACTTCTGGATGAGTACATGGGATTTAATGGGATTGAGGGCTATAGATAGGCCTAGAGGTGGGGATGTGATCGGCGCAACTTGTGGGCCGAAGGGCCTGTTTGTGCTGTGACTTTCTATGTTCTATGTTCTATGTTCCCTGGAGCGCAGAAGAATGAGGGGAGATTTGATAAAGGTGTATAAAATTGGGTATAGAGTGAATGCAAGCAGGCTTTTTCCCACTGAGGCTAGGGGGAAAATAACTAGAGGACATGGGTTAAGGGTGAGGGGGGAAAAGTTTAAAGGGAATATTAGGGGGGGCTTCTTCACACAGAGAGTGGTGGGAGTGTGGAATGAGCTGCCAGATGAAGTGGTGAATGCGGGCTCACTTTTAACATTTAAGAAAAACTTGGACAGGTACATGGATGAGAGGGGTGTGGAGGGATATGGTCCAGGTGCAGGTCAGTGGGACTAGGCAGAAAAATAGTTTGGCACAGCCAAGAAGGGCCAAAAGGCCTGTTACTGTGCTGTAATGTTCTATGGTTCTATGAGGTTACAGGGATAGGGCCTGGGTGGGACTGTTGTCAGTGCAGGCTCGATGGGCCAAATGGCTTCCTTCTGCACTGTGGGGATTGTAAGTTAAGATTCAGGCAGCAGAAATTTGGATGGTCTCAAGTTTACGGAGGGTAATTGTTTTTTATATTCACTCAGGGGACATGGGCGTCGCTGGCTAGGTCAGCATTTATTGTCCATCCCTAACTGCTCTTGAATTCACATTGCTGAGAGTCTGGAGTCACATTTAAGCCAGACCAGGTGGCAGATCAAAGAACATTAGTAAAGCAACTTGGAACTTCCGGAGTTTGTGAAAGGTGCTTTAGAAATGCATATTTGTTCTTTGTACAGGCAATCCAGAGGCAGCAGAGGAGCGTTGTGGGAGAAGTTGGTGCAGTCACCTTGACCGTACAGTGGGTAGCAGAGGAACTCCTCCAGAGATCAACAGGAGGAAGAGTATCCGGCAGAGGAGCATTGTGGGAGAGGAAGACTGTTCAGCAGAGGCAAATTGTGGAAGCAATCAGCACGGTCACCTCGACTGTAGTCAGTAGTGGAAGAACCTTCCAGAGATAAACAGGAGGACACACTGGAGGGATCTTGTAGTGAGGCATTATGGGTGGAGTTCAGGAATAGGAATAGGAAGGGTGAAAGCACAATGTTGGGAGTGGGACCTCCCAACAGCCCGCAGGAGACAGAGGAGCAGTTGTGTAGTCAGATGCTGAAAAGGTGTGAAAAAAGCAGGGTAGTTGTGTTGGGTGACTTTAACTTCCCCCATATTGACTGGGAATCCCTTACAGCCAGGGGCTCGGACACAGAGCAATTTGTTAGATGTGTCCAGGAGGGCTTTTTGATACAGTATTTAAAATTCCAACCAGGGAGGGGGCCATACGAGACTGGGTGTTGGGGAATGAGCCGGGCCAGGTGATCAATGTTTCAGTGGGGGAGCATTTTGGGTTTAGTGACCATAATTCCATAAGATTTTGGGTGGTCATGGATAAGGACAAGAGTGGCCCTTGGATCCGGGTGCTTAGTTGGGCGAGAGCCAATTAGATCCAAATTAGACAGGAACTGGGGAATGTGGATTGGGAGCGGCTATTTGAGAGCAAATCCACATCTGACATGTGGGAGACTTTAAACGGGCAGTGGATTGAAGTGCAGGACAGGCATGTTCCCGCAAAAATGAAGGATAGAAATGGCAGGATTCAGGAAGCATGGATGATGTTCTGGTCACCTCACTATAAGAAGGATGTGGAAGCGCTGGAAAGAGTGCAGAGGAGATTTACCAGGATGCTGCCTGGTTTGGAGGGTAGGTCTTATGAGGAAAGGTTGAGGGAGCTAGGGCTGTTCTCTCTGGAGCGGAGGAGGCTGAGGGGAGACTTAATAGAGATTTATAAAATGATGAAGGGGATAGATAGAGTGAACGTTCAAAGACTATTTCCTCGGGTGGATGGAGCTATTACAAGGGGGCATAACTATAAGGTTCATGGTGGGAGATATAGGAACGATATCAGAGGTAGGTTCTTTACGCAGAGAGTGGTTGGGGTGTGGAATGGACTGCCTGCAGTGATAGTGGAGTCAGACACTTTAGGAACATTCAAGCGGTTATTGGATAGGCACATGGAGCACACCAGGATGATAGGGAGTGGGATAGCTTGATCTTGGTTTCAGATAAAGCTCGGCACAACATCGTGGGCCGAAGGGCCTGTTCTGTGCTGTACTGTTCTATGTTCTATGATAAGGAAAATTGTAAGCTTAGTCTAAAGAAAAAAAGGAAGCATGCGATAGGTCTAGACATCTGAAAACAGAGAAAGCCCTCGAGGAATACAGTGAAAGTCGGAAGGAACTTAAACGTGGAATTAAGAGAGCTAAAAGGGGCTATGAAATGTCTTTAACAAACAGTGTCAGGGAGAATCCCAAGGCTTTTTATTAGGAGCTAGAGAGTAGCAAGAGAAAGAGTAGGCCCACTCAAGGATAATTGAGGGAAGTTATACGTGGAGCCACAGGAAGTGGGTGAGATCCTTAATGAGCTTTGTATCAGTATTCACCAAGGAGAAGGACATGACGGATGTTGAGGTCAGGGATAGGTATGCGAACGCTCTAGAGAATGTCAATATATCAAAGGAGGAAGTGTTGGGTATCCGAAATTGCATTAAGGTAGACAAGTCCCCGGGTTACTGTGGGAGGCATGCAGAGAAATAGCTGGGGTCTTAACAGATACTTCACATCCTCTTTGACATAGGTGAGGTTCCAGAGGACTGCATAATAGCCAATGTTGTTCCATTGTTTAAGAAACGATGCGGAGATGCCGGCATTGGACTGGAGTAGGCACAATAAGAAGTCTCACAACACCAGGTTAAAGTCCTACAGGTTTATTTGGTAGTACGAGCTTTTGGAGCGCTGCTCCTTCATCAGGTGAGTCACCTAATGAAGGGATAGCGCTCCAAAAGCTCGTGCTACCAAATAAACTTGTTTAAGAAAGGAAGCAGGGATAATCCAGGAAATTATAGGCCAGTGAGCCTGACGTCAGTGGTGGGGAAGCTTTTGAAGATGATACCGAGGGACAGGATATATGCACATTTGGAAGAAAATGAACTAGTTAGTGACAGGTTTTGTACGGGGAAGGTCCTGTCTCACCAACTTGATTGGGTTTTTTGAAGAGGTGACAAATTGATGAGGGAAGGGCTGTGGATGTAGTTTATATGAACTTCAGTAAGGCATTTGACAAGATCCCACATGGCAGACTGGTATAAAAATTAAAATCACATGGTATTTGGGGTGGGCTGGCTAGTTGGATACAGAACTGCTTGTCTGTTGGAAGATAAATGTGCTGGAGACATGCATTTGTAATGAGAGGCAATGGTGAAGTGGATTGACAAGTAAATATGTTGCGTTTTAAAAATTTGCATGAGGAGATGTGTAAGGACTTGACTTTTCAGTTGTGACTAAGTAAACAAGGGAAGGTTATTAAGTTACATTTGACCCAAAAGTGGTGGCGATAGGAAAACATTAAAGATTCTTCTATTTTGGAAAACTTGAGTTCAAGGAGATGCTGAGGACAATAGAATCGGAGCTAAAAGGGGAAAAGCATATTTAAGGAAAGATGTTGAGTTGTGTTGTGTGGGAGACATGTTTCGAGACCAGCTCTGCGCTGAGAGAAGGTGTGAAATCTGGAACAGCCGTCAGGTCAGACCAGAAAAATCTTTCTTTTGGAAAACTGTTTTGCTTCTGAACTTACTTGGATTTCCACAGCAGAGTGGAAGCATGTGACAAATCATATCGTATACCTTTTCTAAAGTAACAGCAATTTTTCCTTGGGTAATATTACTGGATATTTATAGTTAAAAATCTATAAGGGAGTTGTTGCCAAGTAGTTTACTTCTCTGTTCTAACCAAGTAGGTTTTTTGGGGTGTTTTGTAAGGCTGTTTTAATTGTGTAACTTCAGTTTTGTAGGCTGAAGTTTTTTTACTTCTTAAAAAATCCTCTAATTTTTAAAATACGAAAGGTGTCACCAGAGTTCTATACTTCTGAGATCAGGAGCTTTTATCTCCCAGTTTTCAAAGTATAAAAAAAAAAGGCCATGATCAGTAAGACAAGTTTCTCTCCGGGATTGAAACCAATGAAACCAACACAGGTCGGGGAAAGTTATGAAACCAATGATTTATTTTGAATTAGAAAAATAAGAGGAGCAATAGTTTTCACCCGCGGTAAATTGATTGTTAAGATTGTCAGCGCGTGATTTAAAATTTCTTTCACTGACTTTGTGCATGATCAGTCGGAAGAAACATAGTAAGGCAGAGTTGAATGTTGTAATAAGGTTAGCTAGGCAGGGATTGGTGCTGGAACACCTCACTGTCGTACACAGTGAAATGTGAATTCCATTTCAACTTTATCAACAAGCTCGCCTAAAAGGCAGCTTGTCCGAAAAATGCTGGTAGTTTTGCTATTTTTCAGGGTAGGGCCGAGAGCCCCGGGGTAGGGCCGAGAGTCGGGGTAGGGCTGAGAGTCGGGGTAGGGCCGAGAGTCGGGGTAGGGCCGAGAGCTCCGGGATAGGGCCGAGAGTCGGGGTAGGGCCGAGAGTCGGGGTAGGGCCGAGAGCCCCGGGGTAGGGCCGAGAGCCCCGGGGTAGGGCCGAGAGTCGGGTATCACATTTCTTGTTCCACGACCGTGATCTCAGTGCAGGTGTGTCAAATCAACTGCCCTCTGGTCTTGCTGTGGCCCATCACAACATTGCCGAATTTTCAACCTTCTGGATCCTGCGAGGGAGAGAAAAAGTGTGAAAATTACCAGCTGCAGCGACAGCTAATCCCATCGAGAGTATCCCAGCTTCAGATTCTCAACACCTGAATATTCTTTCATATGACACAAGAGACTAGACTTAAAAACTAAACAGTGGATAAACAAATGGCACCTGTACCCTTTCCCCTTTGTGCAGAGAATGTTAATAGGAGTCTGGCTAAAAAGCATTCGGAGTCGCAAAGGGTTTTTGTTGCGGTAAATGAGGAGAAACTGTTTCCTGGGGCAGAAGGGTTGGCTGCCAGAGGGCACACACTTCACCCACTGGCAAAAGAACCAGAAGTGCTGAGGCTTTTTCAAAAATATAAACAGGAATTATCACTTGGGGATGCCATCGTGGGAGATTTAATAATAACTTTCAAATAGAATGGGATAAATCTAGAAAGGTAAAGATTCAAAGGGCTGTGGGCTATGAGCGGGGGAGTGGGATTAATAGGCTCTATCAATATGTCAGATTGAACCCAGGTCCCCAGAGCATTAGCCTGGGCCTCTGCGTTACTATTTCAGTGACATTATCACCAAGACTGAATCCCCCTAACTTGCGCCCAGCAAGGTGTTAATCTAACACATCTAACCATCTTCCCCTTGGCATTCTCCGCTGTGCCGTATCATTCCATAAATCTCAGCCAGTCACACAGCTCGTCATAAATCAATGAGTTATTTTTGAAATGATATTGGTTCAGGAATGATTGATATGGAATATTAAACACACTCCAATTACTGGACAGACAAGGTGGGGCCTGAGTGAGCATCTCAGCTGACAGACGGTGCAAAGCCCCTTTGGTGCTGCGCTGAAGTGTTTGTCTAGGCAACAGGTGCATGTCCTTGAGTGAGGCTTGAACCCACAATGTTACAACTGAGACAGGCCGACCTTATTGCAACATCCGATACACAAAAGGCCCTGATTGAAGGGCCAGCAGAAGCCACAATGGGCCAAATAACCTCCTCCTGTGCTGCACCACACTCTCGACTCCGCCAAACTCCCCATTCCAGCACCTCGCTCCTCCTCAAGTGAGTTTAGTTTCCTGGACAATCGGTTCCTTAGCTTTCACAGTACTTGAATCTGCACCTTCATGTTTAATAGCCTTGTTGAACCTGAAAGTACTGCCTTGCTTTCTCTACCTGGAAGGTCCAGTGTTAGCTGGTGCGCAGCATTAGGGTAGGTCTACAGATAATTCCCCTCTCGAATGCACTGTTCCAGTGAGAAACCCGAGGAGAGAAAGTCAGACAGAGATATTAGCAATCCGTAACAAGGTGACTGGGAAACAGGCTGGCTATTGGCTGAGGAAGCAGCTCCTATTGGCTGAGCAGCGGAGAATGCCAATGGGAAGATGGCGAGATGTGTTAGATTAACACCTCGCTGGGCGCAAGTTAGGGGGAGACCATCTTGGTGATAATGTCACTGAAATAGTAACGCAGAGGCTCAGGCTAATGCTCTGGGGACCTGGGTTCAAATCTCACCACCAGAGCCTCAAATCCAATTAATCAATCTGGAATATAAAGCCAGACTCAGTAATGAGCACGAAACTATCATTGACTGTCATAAAACCCATCTGGGTCACTAATGTCCTTTAGGGAAGGAAATCTGCCATCCTTACCCGATCTGGCCTACATGTGACTCCAGACCCACAACTTCTTAACTATTCTCTAACATGCCACTAAAAAGCAATTAGGGATGCGCAATAAATGTTGGCCTTGCCAACGACGCCCACATCTCATAAATAATTAAAAACTGGTCCTGGTTTTAGTTGGAAAGGAGTGCGCAGTGGTCTGCTGTTTCAGACGCTGGAGATACAGACTCATTGCCCTGTCCAGCAATCCAGACAGCACGGAACAACATCCAGCTTGGCAGGCGGAGGTTCCAAATCCAGTCTTAAATCTGGAATTGAAAAGCTAGGACATGAACATGTTTGATTGGTGTGTCACTGCTATACATCAGGGGAGGGAGCTCATTCGCCGGAATTCTACTGCCTCCCCCGTACGGAATCGGAGCGGGCGACGGGCAGACAACGGAAATGTTTGTTGACATTGGGTGGGAATTTCCGGTCTCGCTCGAGCGAGGCTGTAAAATCCTGCCCATTGTCCTTACCCTTGCCTTGGTCTCCAGACCCGACACCACTCCCCACTAACATTCCGAATTGCCCTCAGAGGGGTCCCAGTGAACCTCAGATCTGATCAAACCTGTTCTGCCAGTGGTTTGTGCAGGTAACTCACCATCACCCTCGCAGGGGCAACAAATGCTGGCCTTGAAGGGTTGGGGGGATTGGCCATGCTAAATTGTCCCTTAGTGTCAAGGGGGTTAGCTGGGTAAATACATCGGGTCATGGGGATAGGGCCTGGTTGGGATTGTTGTCAGTGCAGGCTCGATGGGTCGAATGGCCTTCTGCACTGTAGGGATTCTATGACCAGTGACACCCATATCCACAGGTTGGGATTTTCCAGCAAACCAACCCCCCACCCATTGGCCTGTGGTGAGATCCTCTGATCCTGCTAAGGTCAATGGCCATTTGTACTGCCCACTGGCTATGCCATCGGGGAACCTGTCGGCCAATGTCAACCCGGCTCCGCCAGGGAGGCTGGAAAACACGGCACGGCGGGTCTGGAAAACCTAGCTCCAGGCTTGACATTCCTGTTCAAGAAAGTTAGGAAGTTAAAGGTGGTAACTAAAATGATTTGGCCACTAACCAGCCGACTATTACCCTCGTCCAGGTGAGCGGGATCATTCAGATTTCAGGGAGTGGTCATCTCTTCCATCCATGTGGCCCTAGGCCCAGGTAGGAGTCCCACGCCCAGGGTCACGAGCTGTGGCTAACAACAGGAGCAGGGATTTTCTGATAGAGCCAGAACATTGAGAGACAACAGCCGCTTCCAGGTGCAGGGTCCGTCAGGAAGCGGAGAAGCGTTTCCTTTAAGGATACGCGAGGAAACCACCTCACGTATCCCTCCCCCCCTTCCTGGTGAGGAAACCACTTCCTATATCTCCTCCCCCACGCCCAGAGTAACGTTGCTCATTGAAGTTGGAAATGGGTGGCTCCTATCAGCAACTGAAGGTACAAACCCGCAAGGCGGTGGGTGGAGAAATGACCCCGTTTCATCCTCTGGCCTCAATGCTTTCTGCAGCATCGCTCAAATCAGAGATCTGGAAGGTTCTCTCTCTCCGGTCACAGTGATGAGTTACTGTGGAGGCCCCACAACAGAACAACTAAAGATACTTTTGGATCAGGAGAGGTTGAATGTAGCCATCACATTGTCGATCTGGGTCGGACGTATCTTTCTCAAGTTTCATGGTGTTTTTTTCAGGATTTAAGTGAATAACCTTGTCCGTGTTTCAGTGTGTTTCCCATGGAGTGCTGCATTGTCAGAAATGCCGTCAGAGAGAATGGCGAAGCGGGGGGTTGATGGATGGAGTTAACCCTTACCTATCATTGTGGCTTCAGTGGTTAGAAGAGTCCATTCACTTCTTCCGTTTCTGGGTCCAAGTCAATGTCATAGAAGCAGGGTCGGGTTGGCAATCCAGGCATCGTACTCATCTACAACACACACACACTGACTGAGCAAATAATCAGCTACAACTATAAAAAGCCAAGTGGTTCAGCAAAGGAAGACAGTGACATCACTGTTTCAGTAACCCAGGCTAAAACTCTGGGGACAAGTTCAAATCCCAACATAACTGCCTCTGGAACAGCCTGGCAATGGCCTCAGCTAACTCGGTTTAAGGCGGTAGCTCACCACCACCTTCTCAGTGGCAACTAGCGATAGTTAATGAATAAAGTTTTAAAGTTTAAAGCTTATTTATTAATGTCACAAGTAGGCTTACATTAACACTGCAATGAAGTTACTGTGAAATTCCCCTAGTTGCCACATTCCAGTGCCTGTTCGGGTACACTGAGGGAGAATTTAGCACGGTCAATGCACCCTAACCAGCACGTCTTTCAGACTGTGGGAGGAAACCGGAGCACCCGGAGGAAACCCATGCAGACACGGGGAGAACGCGCAAACTCCACACAGACTGACCCAAGCTGGGAATCGAACCCAGGTCCCTGGAGCTGTGAAGCAGCAGTGCTAACCACTGTGCTGCCCATATGCTGGCCAGCAGTGCCCACATCCCATGACAGAATTTTTAAAAAACCTGCAAAGTATACTGGCTGGAGCATCATCACTCGATGTTCCCTTACGTCTCTTCCCCAACCAGGGAGAGGTAATAAAACCAAACTTTTTACATCATCCCGCTTCCCTCCCCTCGCTCCTCCCGCTTCCCTCCCCTCGCTCCTCCCGCTTCCCTCCCCTCGCTCATCCCGCTTCCCTCCCCTCGCTCATCCCGCTTCCCTCCCCTCGCTCATCCCGCTTCCCTCCCCTCGCTCATCCCGCTTCCCTCCCCTCGCTCCTCCTGCTTCCCTCCCCTCGCTCATCCCGCTTCCCTCCCCTCGCTCATCCCGCTTCCCTCCCCTCGCTCCTCCTGCTTCCCTCCCCTCGCTCATCCCGCTTCCCTCCCCTCGCTCATCCCGCTTCCCTCCCCTCGCTCCTCCCGCTTCCCTCCCCTCGCTCCTCCCGCTTCCCTCCCCTCGCTCATCCCGCTTCCCTCCCCTCGCTCCTCCCGCTTCCCTCCCCTCGCTCCTCCCGCTTCCCTCCCCTCGCTCATCCCGCTTCCCTCCCCTCGCTCCTCCCGCTTCCCTCCCCTCGCTCCTCCCGCTTCCCTCCCCTCGCTCCTCCCGCTTCCCTCCCCTCGCTCCTCCCGCTTCCCTCCCCTCGCTCCTCCCGCTTCCCTCCCCTCGCTCCTCCCGCTTCCCTCCCCTCGCTCATCCCGCTTCCCTCCCCTCGCTCCTCCCGCTTCCCTCCCCTCAGTTGTCAAATCGTCACTTCACCAAGTGTCCCACACCTTTGGTCATGCAGGTGTGGGTTAGACACCAGAACAGAACTGGAGATGGAAAAGAAATAGACACAGCAAGCAGGAGTCCATTACACAATTCCCTGCCTCCGTCTGATGAAAAATTAAAAGGCATAAATACAGTTTTTGAACAGCGGATCGGGTTTCCCTGAGCTGAATAGGGAATCTCTTGTGGAATAAGTGGCATCAAGTTTAAATTAGGCCTCAACTTTTGAAGAGAGTGTGACATTTCTGATCAATCTTGAGTAAAAGGACACCCAGGCTCTGAATGAATTGTGTGGAACTCTCTGAGCAGCTGGCTGCCTCGCGCCTCAACAATGGCCATCAATCACCTCCAGCGCTGGAATTAGTAAGCTTTTGAGTATCGCTGCTCGAGCCACTACCTGCCTGTCACAGTGAAACAGGAGCCGCAGTTCAGATCAATTTGTGCAGTGACATTTATATTGTAACTCAACCTCGTGTTTTGTGTCATTTAATTTGCAGCTCCCTCTCTGCCCCCCCCCTCCCCCCCCCCAACCCGCCCAAACAGTATTGTGCAAGGCCAATTAACACGTTTCTCTTCTGTTTTCGCTGTGTGTTAATTATAAGCGATAGCAGTACACAGCTTAGGTCCTAAACCACCCACTCCTGTCAGGCTCCATTAAGTCAGCTCTCAGTCACTGCTCCCAATACAACAACTCGCATTTACATAGCATCTTTAATGTAACCATCCCAAGCTGCTACACAGCAGCGGAATCAGAATAATGTGAGGAGATCATAGAATCCTCACAGTGCAGGAGGAGGCACTGGTTGATTGGAATTCCTGGCTTGGGCGGCACGGTAGCACAGTGGTTAGCACTGCTGCTTCACAGCTCCGGGGACCTGGGATCGATTCCCGGCTTGGGTCACTGTCTGTGTGGAGTTTGCACATTCTCCTCATGTCTGCGTGGGTTTCCTCCGGGTGCTCCGGTTTCCTCCCACAGTCCAAAGATGTGCGGGTTAGGTTGATTGGCCATGCTAAAATTGCCCCCTAGTGTCCTGAGCTGTGTAGATTAGAGGGATTAGTGGGTTAAAATATGTAGGGATTTGGGGGTAGGGCCTGAGTGGGATTGTGGTCGGTGCAGACTCGATGGGCCGAATGGCCTCTTTCTGTACTGTAGGGTTTCTTTCTATGAGGCCATTCGGCCCATCGAGTCTGCACTGACCATAATCCCACCCAGCCCCTATCCCCGTAGCCCCATGTATTTACCTTGCAAGCCCCCTTAACACTAAGAGGCAATTTAGCATGGCCAATCAACCTAACCCGCACATCTTTGGACTGTGGGAGGAAACCGGAGCACCCGGAGGAAACCCACGCAGACACAGGAAGAACATGCAAACTCCATACAGACAATGACCCAAGCCAGGAATCGAACCTGGGTCCCTGGAGCTGTGAGGCAGCAGTGCTAACCATTGTGCCGCCCCACTTTTGCTTTTTTCATAATCACTTTAAATCCATGCCTCTTGCTCTCGATCCTCTCACGAGTGGGAACAGTTTCTTCCGATCTACACTGTCCAGACCCCTTGTGATTTTGAACAGCTCTGTCAGATCTCTGGGTGCTCCGGTTTCCTCCCACAGTCCAAAGATGTACACGTTAGAAGGATTAGCCCTCCCTGACAGCACTGTGGGTGTACCTACACCTCAGGGACTGCAGTGGTTCAAGGCGGCAGTACACCACCACCTTCTCAAGGGGCAATTAGGGATGGGCAATAAATGCTGACCCAGCCAGCGATGCCCACATCCTGTGAATAAATAAAAAAAGCACACAGCATCAACTTCAGAACCAGGGCTGTCAGCCCCTGCTCTCTCTCTCTCGAACCCAAACATTTTCTTCCTGTACACAATGTTCCTTCCCTGTCCTACTCAACCCTCCCATGTTTTGGTCTCTGCTGTTGCTTTGCTACGGCAGGCTTCATTCCTCAGTCAGACTGGCCAGGAGGGTAAACCAGAACTGGGACAACACACCCCTGCCTGAGCCTGAACACAGCTCTCCCCGCTAGGGAACCTGACCAGAGGAACATTCCTTCAAATCAACTCACACTGTGTCCATAGAAACAGGAACAAGCCATTCAGCACAGCCTTCCCATTGAAGAACCTAAATTCTAACAGGGTTAGACAGGGTCGATTCAGAAAGAATGTTCCCAATGGTGGGGGAGTCCAGAACTAGGGGTCATAGTTTGAGGATAAGGGGTAAACCTTTTAGAACTGAGGTGAGGAGAAATTTCTTCACCCAGAGGGTGGTGAATGTGTGGAATTCACTTCCACAGAAAGTAGTTGAGGCCAAAACGTTGTCTGATTTCAAGAAGAAATTAGATATAGCTCTCAAAGAGATTACCCCTCAAACTCTTAAACTCAGTGGGATAAACGCCACATCTCCACATCTATCCACCAGCCCTCGATTTAATCCTTTAAAACCACTCACCGTGCCCACCAGGGGGTATAGGAACCCCGCACCAACACTTGCCCGGATGTCCCGGATTGGCAGAACGAATCCTGTTGGAGCTCCCTTCATCTCTGGCATATGAGATAAGGACAGGTGAGTCTTGGCCATGCAGATTGGCAGATCAGCGAAGCCCTGAATGTGAAGAACAGTTACAGCATGACGGAGGTGGAATCACTTTCACTCCCTCCTGCATTCACTGCCGACCTCATTATATAACCCAGCACTGACACCATTAACTTCCACATTCATGTTTATCACAGACAGCCAGCAATATCAGGCAGGAGGCGGAGGGGTGACCTTATCGAGGTCTATAAAATCATGAGGGGCATAGATCAGCTAGATAGTCAATATCTTTTCCCAAAGGTAGGGGAGTCTAAAACTAGAGGGCATAGGTTTAAGGTGAGAGGGGAGAAATACAAAAGTGTCCAGAGGGGCAATTTCTTCACAGAGGGTGGTGAGTGTCTGGAACAAGCTGCCAGAGGTAGCAGTAGAGGCAGGTACAATTTTGTCTTTTAAAAAATATTGAGTTATATGGGTAAGATGGGCATAGAGGGATATGGGCCAAACACGGGCAATTAGGACTAGCTTAATGGTTTAAAAAAAAAAAGGGCGGCATGGACAAGTTGGGCCGAAGGGCCTGTTTCCAGTCTGCAAACCTCTGACTCTAACTGGCATTATCCATTTGCCAGATCCGTAAGATTCAACTACAATGATGCCACTCGTAACATGTGAAGCACATTAGCTATTTCAGGCAGCCTCCATATCTGTATTGAAGGAGATGTGCTTCCAATCAACTGTTTACAAGATGGAGCAGTAATCACAGGTGTTGAACTGGAAGCCATTCGATCTATCTATGTCCTGTTCTCTCTGATAAGCGCTACACTGACTTGGATTAGCCCTGGCACAGACAGACTGGATCACCCGAGACACAGGGTGCTGCTAATGTAGCCCAGAGCTGTTGCTGGGTTGTGAGGAAGTTTCATGAACAGTTGGGATCTGTACTTGGCAGCATGTCCAGCCAGCCTGTGCCAGTGTGTGTGGGGGCAGACTCTCTGAGTGGGCAGTGACAGTGCATGGCCGACTCGCTTACCTGTTTGGTATAAAGGTCCACTTTGTGCTGTGCCTCGGGGCTGAGCTCCACATCAGCCGCACCGTAGATTTTCTGGGCAATGGTCCGGATTTTGTCCACTATGGGAAGCTTTAGAAAACAAATAGATCACAGTCAGAGACCCTGTCAATAAAAGGCACAGATTTGAAAATACTCTGAGCCAGAGAGGAGGCTTCCTCTGTCAGGGTGCTGATTACTAAAGCAGCATCAGTCCCAACAATTAGATACTTAAACAAACTGCCACTGGGCCATTTGCTGCTCCTCTGGTGTAAACCTGAGCAACTCAAGTCACCTTCCTTTACCCTCCGACTGAAATGTTCCCCAGAACTTTGTATCTAACTCCTAACTTCTTCACTTTGACAACAAACAGTATGTTCTGATGGGAAGCAAAGTCAGTGGCATGGGCTTTGTCAATGTTTAGCTGGATGTAATTTGAAGAAAGGAAATGGGCGGCACAGCGGTACAATGGTTAGCACTGGTGCTTCACAGCGTCAGGGACCTGGGTTCGATTCCTGGCTTGGGTCACTGTCTGAGCAGAGTTTGCACGTTCTACCCGTGTCTGCGTGGGTTTCCTCCCACAGTCCGAAAGACGTGCTGGTTAGGTGCACTGGCAGTGCTAAATTCTCCCTTGGCGTACTCGAACAGGCGTCGGAGTGTGGCGACTAGGGGATTTTCACAGTAACTTCATTGCAATGTTACTGTAAGCCTACCTGTGACACTAATAAAAAAAAGGAATAGAACGACCAAGGCTAAGGATAAACCCAAGGGTTAAGGGATGATTTCATGGACATTTTTAAAGATGATTAAAGGAGTTGACAGAGAGAAATTGTTATCTCTGATAGGGGCTCGAGAACAAGGGGCATTGAGTTAAGCTGAGAGCTCTTGCTGTCCAGGGGGATATCAAGAAGCACTTCCTGACACAAAACCAAGTAGAAATCTGGAACATACTCCCCCCACTGACCCCCCCCAAGAAGCTGTTGAGGCTGAACGGCAGAATGTAGGGGGTGGGAAGGGAGTCCAGTGACATTTCCAAACTGAGACTGACAGGGTTTTGTGGGTTGTGGAGCCAGGGCAGGTGGATGAAGCTAAGGTACAGGTCAGCCATTATCTAACTGAGTGTTGCTGCAGCTTCAAGAGACTGATTACATTTGTATTTTCCTATTAAAATTTGACGCAGATATTCTTTGTAGCAAGGGGCCCACAGACCAGAGCATGATGAATTCTTACCTCCAACGGGTAGAGGAATTTGAAGTCGCTCTCCTGCTGAGAAGCTCTCTGCACGGCTTTGGCTAATTCGACAGCCCCCAGTCCGCCTTTAGCCCAGTGACTGCATTTCACAGCATCAAACGCACCCATCTCCTTGGCTGTGCTACACACCAGCTCGAGTTCAGCCTCGGTGTCTGTCCTGTAGGACGGATGGAACAGCTGGTAACGCAGGCCAATCCAGATCAAAACACAAAGCACCAGGCGGCAGGGAACTGGATATTCCAAACACCAGTCTGGTAGTAAAGGGACCAATAAACGTGTCCTGTGCAGAATGATAGTGAACATACTTACCTCCCCACAGCAGTGGCATACACAGCACATCCTCCCCTCCCCCACCCTCCCAAAAGTTACCTTTTAAAAAATTCATTCATGGGACATGGGCGTCACTGGCTGGGCCAGCATTTATTGCCCATCCCTAGTTGTCCGAGGGCAGCTGACAGTCAACCACACTGCTGTGGCTCTGAAGTTACATGTAGGCCAGACCGGGTAAGGACGGCAGATTTCCTTCCCTAAAGGACATTAATGAACCAGATGGGTTTTTCCAACAATCGACAATGGTTTCATGGTCATCAGTGGATTCTTAATTCCAGACATTTTTTATTGAATTCAAACTCCACCATCTGCCGTGGTGGGATTCGAACCCAGGTCCCCAGAACATTAGCAGAGTTTCTGGATTAATAGTCTAGCGATAATAATATACAAGTTCACTATTCATACTTTTAAATTCCAGTCAGACAAGACCACGGTTTAACGTGTCATTTGAAGGATGGCACCTCTAATCAATACAGCAACTCATTCATTGCTGCAGTGGTGAGTCCATCCACCTTACTGCTCATGTTCTAGACTAAATCACCCCCCTTCCCACCCCACTGTCCTGTCTGCGACGCACTGACTAAGGGGTGACCGCTTACTTGAAGGCATTGACCGCCACGACCACTGCAACTCCAAACAGGTTTGCGTTCTCGATCTGCTTACGGAGGTTACTGCAGCCCTTCCCCAACAAGTCCAGGTTCTACACAAAACAGAGGAGAGGTCACAGTCTGGGTCAACTATCAGCAAACACACTGAACAGACAACTGCAATGTTAGCTTGGTCAACCAAAACCAGCGCAACACACTCAGCAAGTACATTGGTTGCTCAGAACAATGACAGAGCAAATGTATCAGCAGCTCTGATCTTTCCAGAGTCTGTCCAACCTTCTCGTTTATTGTAACACATTGTGCTGATAGTATAAACTCAAGAATGTTTAAACACGTAAACCCGAGAAACCCCAACTTGTTCACCCTTGTCAGCTGAAAGACATCAAACCTGCGCAGAGAGAAATGTAACCTATCAGCATTTTACCTCTTCAACATACTCCTTCGGCAGCGGAACGCCTGCTGTCACCTGCAATAAAATACAAACAGCTCGTTAAAAATTAGTTCAGAAATATGAGCATGAAAGAAAGATTTGTATTTCATCACCAAAGCGCCCTGCATCTGACCCGCTGACAGTGCGGCACTCCCTCAGCACTGACCCGCTGACAGTGCGGCATTCCCTCAGCACTGACCCTCTGACAGTGCGGCACTCCCTCAGCACTGACCCGCTGACAGTGCGGCACTCCCTCAGTACTGACCCTCTGACAGTGCGGCACTCCCTCAGTACTGACCCTCTGACAGTGCGGCACTCCCTCAGCACTGACCCTCTGACAGTGCGGCACTCCCTCAGCACTGACCCTCTGACAGTGCGGCACTTCCTCAGTACTGACCCTCTGACAGTGCGGCACTCCCTCAGTACTGACCCTCTGACAGGGCGGCACTCCCTCAGCACTGACCCTCTGACAGGGCGGCACTCCCTCAGTACTGACCCTCTGACAGTGCGGCACTCCCTCAGCACTGACCCTCTGACAGTGCGGCACTCCCTCAGCACTGACCCTCTGACAGTGCGGCACTCCCTCAGTACTGACCCTCTGACAGTGCGGCTCTCCCTCAGTACTGACCCTCTGACAGGGCGGCACTCCCACAGCACTGACCCTCTGACAGGGCGGCACTCCCTCAGCACTGACCCTCTGACAGGGCGGCACTCCCTCAGTACTGACCCTCTGACAGGGTGGACTCCCTCAGCACTGACCCTCTGACAGGGTGGACTCCCTCAGCACTGACCATCTGACAGGGCGGCACTTCCTCAGCACTGACCATCTGACAGGACGGACTCCCTCAGCGCTGCACTGAAGCCTCGATTGTGCATTCAGGTTGCTGGAGTGGGGTTTGAATCTATGACCTTTCGACCAGGAGGTTAGAGTGCTCCCCCCGCCCTGAGCTAAGACTAATAAAGCCAAAGGCTTCACCAAAACGGCTTTTTGGAAAAAGAAGCACTTCAGAAAGACAAACTTTGTATCTTCACCACTGACCAGCTGCCCCGTCGCCCGGCATCCGACCCTGGCTATCGGTCTGGCAATGCCATGTTTTTAAAATATTCAACCCCCAATTTCAATACCTCCCTCTGTGACCTCCGCCATCCAGCCCTGGAATCCCCTGAATTCTCCACCCTTTTGAACTCTAGACCTCCACCACCACCACCGCCATGCTCCCTTTCAGCCCCCCCACAGTGGTAGCTGTGCCTGGGCTCCTCACACACTGGCATTGCCTCCTCAAGCCCCCTCTCCTGCTTTCAGGCAGGATTTAAAACCCACCCTCCGTGGTCAGGCTTTCTGGCGTGTGTTCAGCTGTGTCACAGATCAAGGGAAAAGCCAGTAACCAAAAATGTACGGCCCTGCCAAAGCTTCCAAACCGGGCTGCTTGGCTGAGGAGACACGGTGAGCTGGAGTCTGCAGTTCGCACGGCCATGTGGCTGATGTCACAGCGATTTCGCTAGCTGGCTGAAACGACTCTGTCTCGGAAGAGATTGAGTGCAATGGTCGGTGTCTCTGGGATCATGACCATTTCCTTTACCCTTCGATGTTGTTACTCTACATTAGTGACGCTGCAGAAACGAGTTGCGTTTGCTGTTCTTACCGTGGGGCCTCCCCCGTGCATTTTCAGAGCTCTGATAGTGGCGACCAGCACGACTACATGGGGACGGAGGCCTGAGTACCTGCACTTAATGTTGAAGAATTTCTCCATTCCGATATCTGCTCCAAATCCCGCCTCCGTAACTGTAGTCAAACAGAAAAATAAAGAGGCGCACAGTGAGAAATAAACCAAAACAGAAACGGGGAGAGAGGTCTGTGGACATTAACTCAGGAGTTTATTTACCAATGTCACGAGTAGAAGGCTCTTTGCACTGATCTCCCAGACCAGAGCAGCAATCGGCAGCGCGACAGTTCCACTTTCTGCCACTAAGTGGAGCTAGTTGAGAGGGTCGTTTGACATCCATCGCCCTGTTGCCCATCACCCTGACGCCTGTGGGAGATTGTGAAGTGTAAACTGACTGCCTTACCGCCCCCCCCCCCCACAGCATTTTAGTGAAGTACGGACCAGGCTTGAGGGGCCGAATGGCCCATTCCTCCTTCTCATGTTATTAGGGTTTGGAAGAGTGAATCAGAACATGAAGTAGCAACAAGTTCCTGCCACTCAATCTGATTCTTTGAGAGGAGTTTATGATGTTTAAAGGAGTCGGATACAATTTAAAACTCGATCATTGAATACGTGGCAGCAACTGAGCTGGAACCTTGGAGCGTTTCTCTCTTCATCACCCTTTCCAGACCTGCCCAGTGTTTCCAGCATTTTCTGTTCTTAATTTCAGATTTCCATCCTCCCCGGTGTTTCGATTTTCTTAAAGGCATTGATGGGGTAGATAGAGACCATCCCCTCTGGTGGGGGATTAAGGAACAAGGATATAAGATTACAGCCAGTCCAGCTAGCAAGTCCTTCACACTGAGTACTGGGAAACCGGAACTCTCTTCTCAAAAATCTGCAGATGCCGGGATCAGTGCAAAGTTCCAAACTGAAATTGAGAAGATCGTTGGCAGAATGTTCTCTGAAGGGTCATTCAGGCTGGAAACGCTAACTCTGTTTCTCTCTCCACAGATGCTGCCAGACCTGCTGTTCTTCCAGCAATATCTATTCATATTTAATATTGATGAGATACTTGTTAACTCAGGGAGGTTGGGATTTAGGAAGCTAAGGGAATGTAGATACAGATCAGGTATTAGAACATAAGAGATAGGGGCAGCAGCAGGCCATTCAGTGCCTCCAGCCTGTTCTGCCATTCAGTATGATTATCTATGTTCAAAGACCCAGCCTCCAAGGCTTCCTGGAGGACAGAATTCCAATCGCTAACAACCCTCAAAATAAATTCATCCTCATCTCGGTCTTTAACAGGGGGCGTCTTGTTTTCAAACTGTGGCTTCTAATTTCAGATGCCCCCAACGAGAGGAAAATTATCTAATTGAACAGCGATAGAATGGCTAGATGGGCTGATTGGCCTCCTCCCGTTTCTCTGTTTCCAAAGATCGAGTTGTCAGAAGTACGCAGGTGCAGCAGGTGGTGAAGGCGGCAACTGGTATGCTGCCTCCATAGCCATAGCGAGAGGAGCAGGGATGTCTTGGTGAAGCCGCAGCTGGAATACTGTGTACAGTTTTGGTCTCCTTATCTGAGGGAGGACATTCTTGTTTGAGAGGGAGTGCAGAGAAGGTTTACCAGACTGATTCCTGAGATGGCAGCACTGCCATATGAGGAGAGATTAAGTCAGTTAGGATTGTATTCGCTGGAGTTCAGAAGAGTGAGAGGGATTTCAGTTGAGGAGGAACTTCACACAAAGGGATGTGAATCTGTGGAACTCCCTGCCCAGTGAAGCAGTTGAGGCTACCTCATTGAATGTTTTTAAGGGAAGGATAGATACATTTTGGAACAGTAAAGGAATTAAGGGTTATGGTGAGTGGGTGGGTAAGTGGAGCTGAGTCCACGAAAAGATCAGCCATGATCTTATTGAATGGCGGAGCAGGCTCGAGGGGCCAAATGGCCTACTCCCTGCTCCTAGTTCTTATGTTTATCTCATAGAAATTTATAAAATTCTGATAGGGCTAGACAGGGTAGATGCAGGAAGGATGTTACTGATGGTGGGGGTGTCCAGAACCAGGGGTCACAGTGAGGGTATGGGGTAGACTGTTTAGGACAGAGATGAGGAGAAATTTCTTCGTCCAGGGGGTGGTGAATGTGTGGAATTCACTCCCACAGAAAGCAGTTCAGGCAAAGACGTTGTGTGATTTCAAGAAGGAATTAGATATAGTTCTTGGGGCTAGAGGGATCAAGGGATATGGGGGGGAAGGGGGGGATCCAAGATGTTGAGTTGGAAGATCAGCCATGACCATAATGAATGGTGGGGCAGGCTCGAAGGGCTCCTCCTGTTCCTATTTCCTATGTTTCTAAGCCTGGGGTAATACCAAGAGAATGCTCGCTGAAGGATTTGTCCGGCTCGGCAGTCTTGGAGCCCACGGCTGGTCAGGTTTCCAATCAGGTTAGGGAGGATGAAAAGGTGTGAGCACAGACCTCCCATTACTCACCTACAAAACCACCCGATCCAACCAGTTTCAAAGCTATCTTGTCAGCCAGGATGGAGGAGTTTCCGTGAGCAATGTTGGCAAAAGGTCCGGCGTGAACAAACACGGGGGTCCCCTGTGTATAACACATTAAAAATCATCAGTCAGTGGCTGCGTCTGCACTGAAAACACACACAATCCAATCGACACACAGACCATCGGATGGGCTGAATGGCCTGTTTCCTGTGCTACAAGCCAAGCGACACATTGCCCAACAGGTGAAGGGTTATTTCCATAACTAACCCAGAAATCCAGAACAGTGATAACAGATAGATAACAGTGCGTGAAATCAACGACAAAGTTCATTTATACAACATCTTTAACATCACTAAAATGTCCCAAGCTGCTTCACAGGAGAGTTATAAAACAAAGTACAACACTGAGTCACATACAGAGGAATTCAACAAAGTAACCAAAGAGGAAGGTTCTCGGGACAGTTGGCTTTGGTAGATAGAGATGGGGAGGTGTGGGGAGGGTAGAATCATAGAATCCTACAGTGCAGAAGGCGGCCGTTTGGTCCATCGAGTTTGTACCGACTACAATCTCACCCAGGCCCTATCCCCATAACCCCATGCATTTACCCTAGCTAGTCCCCCGACACAAAGGGGCAATTTTAGCATGGCCAATCCACCTAACCAGCACATCTTTTGGACTGTCGGAGGAAACTCATGCAGACACTGGGAGAGCATGCAAGCTCCACACAGACAGTCACCCAAGCCAGGAATCGAACCCGGATCCCTGGTGCTGTGAGACAGCAGTGCTAACCACTGCGTTGCCCATAAACTCTGGCGAAATCCAGAGTTTAAAACCTCAGCTACTGGAGGCATTGAGCCAATGGCAAAGTGATTAAAAAACAGGGATTGATAAGAGGCCAGAATTAGAAACACATGGAGATCTTGAGAGGATTGTGGGGCTGGAAGAGATTACAGAAATAGAGAGGGGTGAGGTGATGAAAGGAATTTGAAAACAGGGGTGAGAATGTTTAAATCAGCCATCTACCAACTATCTGCCCACTGTGGTTTGGACAGTAATATCCCTGTCTCAGTCAGAGGGTTGTGAGTTAAAGCCCCACTCCAGAGACCTGAGCATTAGTCTAGACTGACGCTCCCACTGCAGTACTGAGGGAGTGCTGCAAGGACAAAGGTGCCTTCTTTCAGGGGGAATGTTTAAACTGAGCTGTGCTGGGCCCCTCCAGTGGATGTAAAAGATCCCACTGTCGCTCTTCTGAAAAAGGGCTGGGAGTTCTCCCTGGTGGATGTTTATTCCACACCTGGTCATTCACATTGCTGTTTGAGGCAGCGAGCTGTGTCAGGTTTGCTATGTTACGATAGTGACTACACTTCAGAAGTACCTCATTGTCTGTAAAGCACTTTGAGATATCCAGAGGTGGTGATAGATATGATAGAAATGCAAATTCTCTCTTTTATTTGTCCCTTCCTGGACCTCGTCCTCAGCAAATAATTGTAAAAGTGTTATTGCATATCGATCAAAGGTACCAGCTCCTGTTTCTATCCCTTCCTCTGGATGCAGCTTCCAGTCACACATCCTGACTTGGCGCTCCAAAAGCTCATGTTACCAAATAAACCTGTTGGACTTTAACCTGGTGTTGTGAGGTGACTTACTACATCCTAACTTGAGATGACCATCCCATTCCTTCACTGTCACTGGGTCAAAATCCTGGAACTCCCTCCCTAACAGCACTGTGGGTGTACCTACACCCACAGAGTTCCGCACACATGAGGACGGCCTCAACTGGGATATTGGGTTCATGTCACACTATCTGTAATCCCCACAGCTTGCCTGGACGTGCAGAGTCTCACTGGCTGTCCTGTCTGGAGACAATACACATCTCTTTAACCTGACTTAATGCCCTCTCCACTCACATTGTTTGAGGTGCACCATCAATCAAGCAAAGACTAGTTTGTATGCAAGAACAAATAGGCTTTTATTAGCCAAAGACTTGGAGCACACCCATGCTGATGAACTGGTCCAGACTGAGGCAGGGAGTGGGGAGCAGTCACCTTTATACCTGGACCGGGGGGGGGGGGGGGGGGGAGAGGAGGAGGAGTCTCGGGCAGGGCCGTGTCCAGGCATGTCACACACACAGGCAATAAGCTAACAGTGGTTTACCACAGTCACCCCGTTTTAAAATAAAGAGTTCGGCGGGGGTGAGGTGGGTAGAACGATATTTACAGAATTACAAATTTGGTCTCTCTGGGGGCTTGATCTGCCGCTGCGACCGCCGTAGTGCCGGTTGTGGTGTTGGTTCCGGTGGCCGCGGTGTTCGTTCAGACGCCAGGCCATAGTCGCTCGAGTCGCCTTCCGATTGTCGGGTGCGTGGTGGCGGCTCCTGGGACTCAGGCGTTCTGTATACGGGGGCTAGGGGAGCGTGCTGTGGCCCTGGTGCTGCATGGACAACGTTGGGGGTGTGGGGTTGTGGGTCGTAGTGGTCCCTGGGGCACCTGCGGGTCACGATGTGGAGATGCCGGCGTTGGACTGGGGTGAGCACAGTAAGAAGTCTCACAACACCAGGTTAAAGTCCAACAGGTTTATTTGGTAGCAAATACCATAAGCTTTCGGAGCGCTGCTCCTTTGTCAGATGGAGCGGAAATGTTTCCACTCCAACTGACGAAGGAGCAGTGCTCCGAAAGCTTATGGTATTTGCTACCAAATAAACCTGTTGGACTTTAACCTGGTGTTGTGAGGCACCTGCGGGTGCCAGGTCTCGAATAGAGACCGTGTCCTCCCACCCGTCGGGGTACGCCACATAGGCGTATTGGGGGTCGTCGTGGAGGAGTTGGATCCTTTCGACCAGGGGGTCCGACTTATGGGTCCTCACGTGCTTCCGGAGCAGGACAGGGCCTGGGGACGTCAGCCACGATGGTAGTGAGGTCCCCGAGGAGGACTTTCTGGGGAAAACAAACATTCTTTCATGAGGGGTAGCATTGGTAGCTGTGCAAAGGAGTGATCTAATCGAGTGTAGTGCATCAGGGAGGACCTCTTGCCAGCGGGTGACTGGAAGACCTTTAGATCTCAGAGCTAGTAAAACGGCCTTCCAGACTGTCGCGTTCTCCCTCTCTACCTGTCCGTTCCCCCTGGGGTTGTAGCCGGTGGTCCTACTCGAGGCTATGCCTTTGGAGAGCAGGTACTGTCGCAGCTCATCACTCATGAAGGAGGATCCCCGGTCGCTATGGATATAGCTAGGGAAACCGAACAGGGTGACGAGGCTGTGCAGGGCCCTGACGACCGTGGCCGAGGTCATATCCGGGCAGGGAATAGCGAAGGGGAAACGTGAATATTCATCAATGACGTTGAGGAAGTATATGTTGCGGTCAGAAGAGGGGAGGGGGCCTTTGAAGTCGATGCTTAGGCGTTCGAAAGGGCGGGTGGCTTTTATGAGGTGTGCTCTGTCTGGCCGATAGAAGTGTAGCTTGCACTCTGCGCAGACCTGGCAGTGTCTGGTTATAGACCTGACTTCCTCAATGGAGTGAAAAAACCTGGTGACCCCCGGGTGGCAGAGGTCGTTGTGGAGAGTCTGCAATTGGTCTATTTGTGCGCTGGCACATATTCCCCGGGACAGGGCGTCTGGGGGCTCATTGAGCTTCCTGGGCTGGTATAAGATGTCGTAATTGTAGGTGGAAAGCTCGATTCTCCACCTCAATATTTGATCATTTTTGATCTTGCCCCGCTGCGTGTTATTAAACATGAATGCAACTGACCGTTGGTCTGTGAGTAGGGTAAATCATTTACCAGTTAAGTAGTGGCGCCAGTGCTGTACAGCTTCCACTATGGCTTGGGCCTCCATCTCGACAGAGGAGTGTCAAATTTCAGGGCCTTGGAGGGTTAGTGAGAAGGCGGCCACGGGTCTGCCCACCTGGTTAAGGGTGGCAGCTAGGGCGAAGTCAGACGCATCGCTCTCCACCTGGAACGGGATGGATTTGTCCACAGCGTGCATCGTGGCCGTCACGATGTCTGCTTTGATGCGGTCGAAGGCCAGGCGAGCCTCTGCCGTCAGGGGAAAAGAGGTGGATTTGATGAGCGGACGAGCTTTATCCGCATAATTGGGGACCCACTGGGCGTAATACGAGAAGCAGCCCCGGCATCTCCTCAGTGCTTTGAGGCTGGTGGGGAGGGGGGAGTTCCAGGAGGGGACGCATGCGGTCGGGCTCAGGACCGATGACCCCGTTTTCCACAACACAACCAAGGATGGCGAGGCGGTGTGTGCGGAATGCGCACTTCTTATTTTAGGTCAGATTTAGGAGTGTGGCGGCGTGGAGGAATTTGTGGAGGTTGGCGTTGTGGTCCTGCTGATCATGGCCGCAGATGGTGACGTTATCCAGGTACGGGAAGGTGGCCCGCAGCCCGTTCTGGTCTACCATTCGGTCCATCTCACGCTGAAAGACCGAGACCTCACTGGTGACGCCGAAGGGGACCCTAAGGAGGTGATAGAGGCGGCCATCCGCCTCGAAGGCAGTATATTGGCGGTCTCCCAGACGGATAGGGAGCTGGTGGTATGCTGATTTTAAGTCGATGGTGGAGAACACCCGATATTGCGCAATCTGATTAACCATGTCAGATATGCGGGGGAGGGGGTACGCGTCCAGCTGCGTGTATCGGTTAATGGTCGGACTGTAGTCAATGACCACACGATGTTTCTCCCCAGTCTTAACAACTACTACTTGGGCTCTCCAGGGGCTGGTACTGGCCTCGATGATCCCCTCCTCTAGGAGCCGTTGTACTTCGGACCTGATAAAAGCTCTGTCTCCAGCACTGTACCGTCTGCTCTTGGTGGCGATGGGCTTGCAATCGGGGGTGGGATTTTCAAACAGTGAGGGAGGGGCGACTTTAAGAGTCGAGAGGCTGCAGGTGGTGCGCGGTGGGCGATCTAGGAACTGCTGATTGCAAACGGAGAGCGGGGGAAAAGGCCCATTATACTCCATGGTGACGCTCTTAAGGTGACTCAGGAAATCTAGCTCCAGGAGTACGGCAGCGCAGAGTTCTGGCAGCACGAGGAGCCTGAAATTTTTGTACACTGTGCCCCGTACAGTCAGGGTCGCCACGCAGTACCCGAGGACATCCACCGAGTGGGACTTTGAAGCCATGGAGATCGTTTGCTTCACTGGCAGTACTGAAAGGGTGTAGCGACTCACTGTGTTCGGGTGAATAAAGCTCTCCGTTCTCCCACAGTCAAATAAACAGTTTATAGTGCGACCGTTTACCTCGATGTCCATCAAAGACCTGGCGAGTTGGTGAGGCCTGGATTGGTCCAGCGTAATCGAAGCCACCGTTGGATTTTGCGACGTGGCTGACGGCGTCCAAGATGGCAGCCTGCGTGGCCCACATGCGGCTGAAGGCGTCCAAGATAGCGGCCCGCACAGCTCACGCGCGGCTTATGGCGGCCCGCACGCGGCTGGAGGCGTCCAAGATGGCGGCTCGCACGCGGCTACTGGCTCCCAAGATGGCAGCCCCCGCGGGTTGCATGCGACGCTATTGGGCTTGGAGGTCGATTTCGCCCTGCATACCTTCACGTAATGGCCCTTCTTTCCACACCAGGAGCAGATCACATCCTTCGCCGGGCAGCGTTGTCGGGGGTGCTTCCCCAGGCCGCAGAAGTAGCACTTCAGGCCTCTGGAGACTGCCGCAGCAGTCGGGTCATTGGTGGGACGTGGCGTAGGCCTGCGGCCCTCCCGAGTACAGAGGTGGCAGCGACCGCGGTGTCCACGATGCGCCCCCGTGGTCGGGGGTGTAGGCCTCGAGATTACAGAAGGCCACCTCTAATGAGTCGGCAAGCGCCACAGTCTTTTGTAGGTCCAGCCCACACTGTTCCAGCAGTCGTTGTCGGATATAGTTTGACCCGATACCCGTGACGTAGGCATCTCTGATTGAGTCCTCAGTGTTTTGGGCGGCTGTTACGGCCTTGCAGTTGCAGGCCCTGCCAAGTGCTCGTAACGCACGCAGGAATTGATCGCCCGATTCTCCTGGCTGTTGTCTGCGAGTAGCCAGAAGATGTCTGGCGTAGATTTCATTAGACTGTTTGTTGTACTGGCCTTTTAAAAGTTCAATCGCATCCTTGTAAGTTTCAGCGTCTCTAATCATCGAGAACATTTGATCGCTTACCCGGGTGTGGAGCACGTGTAGCTTGTCGGTTTCAGTCCGGACGACGGAGGAGGAGGTGAGGAAAGTTTCGAAACATCGCAGCCAGTGATCGAAGCTGTTAGAGGCTCCTACAGCTGGAGGGTCCAATTCGAGTTTATCGGGTTTTAGTATCTGCTCCATCCCAAAACTTTTGCGAATAAAATTGATGCACCATCAATCAAGCAAAGACCAGTTTGTATGCAAGAACAACTAGGCTTTTATTCGCAAAAAACTTGGAGCACACCCATGCCGATGAACTGGTCCAGAGACTGAGGCAGGGGGTGGGGAGCAGTCACCTTTATACCTGGACCGAGGGGGAGGAGTCCCGGGCAGGGACGTGTCCAGGCATGTCACACACACAGGCAATAAGCTAACAGTGGTTTACCACAGTTTGTACCTTTAAGACTTGATTAGCTGTAAGTATTCGCATTCCAACCATTATTCTGTAAATTGAGTTTGTGTCTTTATATGCCCTGTTTGTGAACAGAATTCCCACTCACCTGAAGAAGGAGCTTAAGGCTCCGAAAGCTTGTGGCTTTTGCTACCAAATAAACCTGTTGGACTTTGACCTGGTGTTGTTAAACTTCTTACGGTGTACCTACACCACAGGGACTGCAGCTGGTTCAAGGCAGCAGCTTACCACCACCTTCTCAAGGGACAATTAGGGATTGGCAATAAATGCTGGATCAGCCAGCACGTCCTGTGAATGAAGAAAAAGCTACACTAACAGAGAAAGTGACACTTAGTTTGGAATTTTAATTCAATGTTACCCTCATCCCTTCCCCATCAATGTGAATATAGCAGCTTTATATTGGCAATGAATGAATCAGTACAAACCTCCAATGTCTGCATGAGGTTGGGTTTAATGGCATCCTTCATCAGAACAGCTAAAGCTCCACTGATACCCTAGAGAGAAAAATAATTGGTCACAATCTGTGTGTAGCAGACAGGGAGAGAGGCAGAGTGACTCGCCTTCCCTGCTACTTTATAGATAAAGACTTATTTCTTAAAATGATGGTGTCTCCAGTCCCAAGAGTTGTACGAAATGACCAATTTAACACAGATAACACCAACACAAGCAGACTATTCAATTTGGATTGTGAATGTGGAGGTCAGGGCTGTGGTTACACAGAACAGGAGCAGGCCATTCACTGGATTAATGTCTCGTCAGGAATGGAATCCTGGGTTACAGGAGCTAGAAAAACAGGCTGGAATGAAGGAATAGTTCACAGAAATCGATACCTCCTGTCAGAACCATGAAAACATTACCTGTGACAACTGAGGAAGCAACTTTGATTAACAGGTGAGAAATGTGGAGTTCAGTTTGACCACCTGTGAGGAATTAAACAGAATCCACAAACCTCCCACAGCATCTCTCGCTTCTGAAAACAACAGATTTTTATTAGAGAAAAGTCTAAAATGATATGGAGTTGAGATGAGCACATGGAGTTAAGCTGCAGATCAGTCTTGACCTTGTTGAAAAGCAGAACAGGCTGAAGGGGATGAATGGCCTCCTCCTATCCCTTAACACATTCATCTTTCTAGCATAACAGGGTAGATAGATATGGCAATGAGTTAGTGATCTGTATCATTAACAGGTTAATGGTTATGGTAATGAGTTAGTAATTTGAATCATGATGTAAGTGTCGATGGGCTGAATGGCCTTCTGTGCTGCAAGTTTCTAATATTTTGTACAGAAGGATGCTGTAGGTTAGAGAGGGGAGCGTGGTGCAAATTGCTGCCATTCACAATCTGGACAGGCACATGCAGATTTAGACAGACACTGAGTCAGTTATTCAGCAGCTCTTAACAGGTTTTAGCTGCTCCTTTGTATTGGAGTTTCAACACTTCATAAAAAGAACAATTTATCAGTTACATCAGAGATAGAATTGTGTTAAAAATATCACTGCATACGGAGAGTGTTTGCCTTCAATTACATTCACTTTCTGCTCACTGAGACACAATGTAATTGAATTCGGAAAGCTGCACAAACCTCACATATCAGGACATGGCTGCAAGATCACATTTTGTCAAAGGTAATTGGCTGCGACTGCCTCATTTCCACTCTCTCTCTCTCAACATAAAATGCAAACATCAAAATTCCAATTCTATTGTTGCAGAAGCTAATGGCACCTTAAATACTCACCCCACTGACAGCAATCAGACACAAGGTCAAACTGGGAGACCCCAAATACACCCCAACCACATCCCCTTCAAAGACAGACCGAATGACCATATTGTGCTATCTTATCTCTCAAAACGAATGACTGGGAAGCACTGTTAACAGGTGGAGTATGTCAAGGATACAGGAGAGTGGATATATTTTTGGGGAGGGGAATTGGGAGAGATGGACACAACATTTGTACCAATAACAGGCTATTCAGCCCATCAATCTCTGTCTGTTCAGAACCTATGTATTAATAGAGTCATAGAGGTTTATAGCATGGAAACAGTCCCTTCGGCCCAACTTGTCCATGCTGCCATTTTTTTAATAAACCGTCAAGCTAGTCCCAATTGCCCGCAATTGGCCCATATCCCTCTATACCCATTTTACCCATGTAACTGTCTAAATGCTTTTTAAAAGACAAAATTGTACCCGCCTCTACTATCATCTCTGGCAGCTCGTTCCAGACACTCACCACCCTCTGTGTGAAAGATTTGCCCCTCTGGACCCATTTGTATCTCTCACCTTAAACCTATGTCCTCTAGTTTTAGACTCCCCTACCTTTGGGAAAAGATATTGACTATTTAGCTGATCTGTGCCCTTTATTATTTTATAGACCTCTATAAGGTCACCCCTCAGCCTCCTACGCTCCAGAGAAAAAGTCCCATCTATCCAGCCTCTCCTTATAACTCAATCCATCAAGTCCCGGTAACATCCGAGTAAATCTCTTCTGCACTCTTTCTAGTTTAACAATATCCTTTCTTGTCTTACCTTAACTTCTGGTCTTATCTTTCCCCACATGATTCACATCTCCAACACCCACCCAAACATCACGGAGATTCCAGGTGAGTGACCTGCTTTGAACTCTTACACCCCCATCGGTGCAGTTAAATATTAATGAAAGATTCAGATTACTTTGCTGGGAAGTACAAGGTGTTCACACTTGGAGACAATAGCAGCAACATCTGTATTTACAGTGGTTAGACTGCTAGTCTCCAAAGTCCCAGGAGGCTGTTGAGAATGTCAAGTTGTAAACAGTCATGTTTTAAATTGTCCATTTAATTCCTAGAAATAATTAGGATCCAAGGAATAACCAATCAGCATTTTATCCTGGATACAAGGCTCAGGCGATTCATATTGCCATGGAGATGGACTTTGAGGGGAAGGGTTTCTAGGATATCCCTGAAACTCTCAGACTCAGCTGGTCTGCAGGTGTCTGGGAGAGTGGCTGAACGTTTCAATGGTTCATCACACAGGATTGTGGATGGGAGCTGGGAGTGAAAAAAATAAATCCATGCGGATTTTAAACATTCTCAGGGTATGGGGGCGGCCATTTAGGGTTGAGTTGAGGAAACATTTCTTAATTCCAAGGGTGGTGAAGCTATGGAATTCTCTACCACAGGAGGCTGTGGAAGCCAAGGCACTGAATATATTTAAAAAGGAATTAAATAGATTCCTAGACTCCAAAGGCAGCAAGGGGCAATGAGGGAGCACGGGAGTATGGTCTGAGATAGAGAATCAGCTACAATAGGTTGAATGCCAGAGCAGGCTTCAAGAGCCGAATGGCCGACTCGTGATCATGTATTGCCTGGCTGCTTGTGGGATCTTGCTGTGCATAAATGGCTTTCCCACAATCAGTTATTCTGCTGAAAAGTATTTTTCTGTTTGTGAAATACTGGAAGATGATTACAAGAAGCGACTAGTTTCTGATCCAATCAATGGAATCGAATATTGACTTACCAAATCATCCGTGGTGACTGGCTCTCCTTTCTTGCTAGAAGCAACCACCATCTTCCCCAGTCGCTCCCTCATGTCCTTCAAACTACTGGTCAATGCCAGAACCGCCATGATCTCACTCGCCACTGTGATGTCAAACTGAGTCTAGAATGAGCGTTATAAAAAGCAGCCACTCATTAATCAAAGAACAAAAGAAAATTATAGCACAGGAACAGGCCCTTCGGCCCTCCAAGCCTGCAACGACCTTGCTGCCCGTTTGAACTAAAACCCCCTACCCTTCCGGGGACCATATTCCTCCATTCCCACCCTATTCATGTATTTGTCCAGACGCCCCTTAAAGTCACTATTGTATCTGCTTCCACTATCTCCCCCGGGCAGCAAGTTCCAGGCACCCACCACCCTCTGTGCAAAAAAACTTGCCTCGTACATCTCCTTTAAACCTTGCCCCTCGCACCTTAAACTTAAGCCCCTGAGTAATTGACTCTTCCACCCTGGGAAAAAGCTTCTGACTATCCACTCTGTCCATGCCCCTCATAATCTTGTAGACTTCTATCAGGTCGCCCCTCAACCTCCGTTGTTCCACTGAGAACAAACCAAGTTTCTCCAACCTCTCTTCATAGCTAATGTCCTCCATATCAGGCAACATCCGGGTAAATCTTTTCTGTATCCTCTCCAAAGCCTCCACATCCTTCTGGTAGTGTGGCGACCAGAATTGAATACTATATTCCAAGTGCGGCCTAACTAAGGTTCTATAAAGCTGCAACAGGACTTGCCAATTTTTAAACTCAATGCCCCGGCCGATGAAGGCAAGCATGCTGTATGCCTTCTTGACTACCTTCTCCACCTGTGTTGCCACTTTGAATGACCTGTGTATCTGTACGCCCAGATCCCTCTGCCTATCAATACTCTTAAGGGTTCTGCCATCTACTGTACATTTCCCATCTGTATTAGACCTTCCAAAATGCATTACCTCACATTTGTCTGGATTAAACTCCATCTACCATCTCTCCAGTCAAGTCTCCAACCGATCTATATCCTGTTGTATCCTCTGACAGTCTTCATCACTATCTGCAATTCCACCAACAATTGTGTCGTCCGCAAACTTACTAATCAATCCAGTTACATTTTCCTCCAAATCATTTATATATATATTACAAACAGCAAAGGTTCCAGCACTGATCCCTGAGGAACACCACTTGTCACAGCCCTCCATTCAAAAACACACCTTTCCACTGCTACCCTCTGCCTTCTATGACCGAGCCATTCTGTATCACCTTGCCAGCTCACCTCTAATCCCGATCATCTCTGCACCAGTCTGCCATGAGGGACCTTGTCAAAGGCCTTACTGAAGTCCATTTAGAAAACATCCACTGCCCTACCCTCATCAATCATCTTCGTCACTTCCTCGAAAAACTCGATCAAGTCCGTGAGACATGACCTCCCCTTCACAAAACCATGTTGTCTCTCACTAATACGTCCACTTGTTTCCAAGTGGGAATAAATCCTGTCTCAAAGAATCCTCTCCAATAATTTCCCTACCACTGACGTACCGGCCTGTAACTACCTGGATTATCCTTGCAACTCTTCTTAAACAAAGGAACAACATTGGCTATTCTCCAATCCTCTGGGACCTTTGACTTACCCAAGATAATGCTTTAAAGACACAAGAATTGTTGTTACACACAAGCTCCATGGACACAAAACAAATTACACAAAAACATCATCACAATAAATCTACACTTCCCGATTCCTGGAACAAAATGTTTATTTTCAAGCAAACACTTTGTATGGGGGGGGGGGGGGGGGGGGGAAGAGAGAGAGAGAGTTTGTTATGAATGATTAATGATACCAAGAAACCAAAACTAGGGACCATAATATAAGATAGTCACCAATAAATCCAATCGGGAATTCAGGAGAAACTTCTTTACCCAGAGAGTAGTGAGAATGTGGAACTCACTCCCACAGGGAGTGGGTGGGGCGAATAGCACAAATTAATTTGTTGCTGGGATGTGGGTAAAGCAGCATTTGTTGCACATCAATTAATATCAGAACAGTTAACAATTAAGTTGTGGGTCATGGGGCACCTATAGGCCACACAAGTCAGGGACGGCAGACTTCCTTCCCTAAAGGACATTAGTG